>NC_091685.1:48574545-48874772 GCF_041296265.1 Equus caballus
GCACTGAGGCTCAGGGGGTCCCAGTGCACCTGCGACACTGCAGGTGGCTAAGGCCCCTGAAGGACCCACAGCACTGGACACTGGAGATAGCAGGGTGCCCAGGACCCAAGATGGGCCTGGGGAAGGGGGTCAGGATGCCACCCCAGCAAGCGGCTGCACTCTCCAGGAAGCCCTCTCCGAGGACTGATTTGGTGAGAGGGACGAGAAGATGGACCCCAAGGAGCCGCCTCTGCGTGCCTTGCTCCAGGCTCTGCTTCAGTCCACAGGGGCATGGCCTGTGGGGCATGGAGGTCGGCAGGGGGACAGGCAGAACTTCGGCCCCCTGACGGACACTGCTTATCACCGGCCTGACCCGCATCGGAAGGCCGCCTCCCGGTCTCCCCTTCTCCCCTTCCTCCCTTGTCCTGCGTGCTGCATGCAGACCCAGAGTGGAGCCTCCGCCCCCCAGCTGCCCTCTGCCTTTGTCTCCTCTGCACCTGGTGGGGCTCGGGTTTCCCCCATCGGCTCTTGCCCCGGGCCATCCCAACACTCCCCGCCCTCCGGGCCAGCATGGTCCTGAGGCCCCCCAAATCGCCCCCTGCCCTGTTGGGTGGAAAACCAAGGGTGGGGCGTGGACAGGTGTGCAGACTCAGGCCCAGGTGCGCACAGTCCTAGTCTCGATGCCACCCCGCCGGCCAGCAGGGTGCGGTCCAGCGTCCCCACAAAGGTGCCAAGTGAGGCTGAGTGCCCAGGGCCCACTGACAGCCTGGCCAGGGAAGGCCTCCGGGCCTCCTGCCCCCACCAGCCTGCGCCCCAGGCTCCCGAGCAGCCCGGAAGGGTTAAGCCGGCCTGGGGACCGCGCCTTTGTTTGCGGATCTGCACCTGCGCTTGAATTAACCTGGACAATGAAGGCGAGACTGCACGAGTCCCACCCGAAAAAGGATCCACCCTCCTGTGGGCCCCAGGGGACCAGAGCCCCCCACACCTGCCTCCAACCAGCAGCAGAAGGCACATCTGCTCGCTCACGTCAGAGAAGTTTTCAGTTCTGCGCTGGGATTCTACCTGGTGGGCAGGTTTTGGGGTGTCTGCCCAGCAAGCCTGCAGCCTCCACCCTGTGCCCCTGGGGCTGCTGCTCTGGTGGGAACACCCGCTGTACCCAGAGAGCTGAGGCCCCCACCCCCTGCTCTGGGCTCCTTTTGCAGGGGGTGGGTGGTGGGGGTGGGGGTGATCAGAGCTTCTGGGGTAAAGCCCCTCCCAGCACCCACAGGACCTTCTGCGCCCACAGTGAGGCCTTCGCTGCCCTCAGGACACACACCAGAGCTGCCCGCACTCAGTCTTTATCCTGAGGCTTGAGGGCTGACCATCCCAGCTGGCCCCAGCCCGCCCACCGGGTGTGGCCCCACAGGCCCCTCCCCAGGGCAAGGGTCCTCCACTCACTGTGCCCCAATCACTCCCATCCTCCCTCCAGGGCCACCTCCTAGCAGCCCTCCCCGGACCGCCCCAGGGCACACGGACAGCTGGGGAACAAATGGCTCCTTTTGGCCTCAGAGGGCGCGTGTGGACATGAGGCTGCCGATGAGGATGCCCTCCCTCAGTTGCCTCTGCACGCTCCCACGTGCCCCGTCAATTCTGTCAATTCTGCCCGAGCTCAGCAGGGGCTGTGGTGGGCCCCTCAGCCCAGGCCTAGGCAGCACCAGCCCCGCTGGGGCCGCGGACCACGGTGCCAGGGCCCCAAGACCTCTGCTTTCTGAGTGGGGCACCTGTGCTGCTACAGTTCATGTTCCACTCAGGCCCACATGGGAGGAACCGTGAGCTCCGGGCCCCTCGCCCAGCGGTGCTGGATGATTCACATCTCTTCCCAGCTCAGGGCTCACGGCCGCACCTGGCAGCTTGACCGCCACAGTGGGTGTTAACACCATGGAAATGGGCAAATGATGGTCAGGCCCCACCCGAGGGCCAGCTGTTAAGCATTTACCAGCCCACCATGGCCTGGAACCGTCCCATGCCAGACCCTCTGAGACACATTCCTGGGGAGGAGGTGGCAAGACCCTCCAGTCCCCATCCAGGAAAGGGTCAGGGGTATGGGGGCACTGGTCTCCTGCAGGCCCAACGGACATGGCCACCAAATGATCCTGGGAAGCCTCGGGCCTGGTCAGCAGGGCAGTTGGAGCCATGGACAGTGGCCTTGGGACCTGGTTTTCTAAGAGCCCTGGGGGATAGTCAGAGGCTGCAGGCGGGACACCTGCCCTGGGAGGTGGGATCACAAGGTGGGGGTCTCCTAGACACAGAGGCCTCAGTGCCATCCAGTACCATGGAGGTTAAAACTTGTTGAAGCCACAAGTGTGGATGGTCTGGGCCCAGGTTGGAGCAGCCCCCGAGGATCCCATACATGGCTGGGGAGGGGTGAGGCCATGGCTCAGGAAGGGTCAGGCAGCCCTCTACACCCTCCTCACCACCCCAGCCTCAGGAAGAAGCCGTGCTGCCTCACGAATGGGACATCCAGTGAGATGAGTGTGGGGGCCACAGACCTGGCTCCTGGCCTCTGAATGCCGTTTCTGCAGGGGCGGGCTCTGTGGAAACATGGGCCCTGATGATGCCTTCTGAGGGTGCTCTGGGAACCTGTTCAGCAGGATGCTGGAAAGAACTGGTGCCCATCCCAGGGGACCCAAGGGGGTCCTACAGGTGCAGCTGCAGGTCAGGGGGAAGTCCTGAGATGCCCCGTGAATAATGAGAGCTCTTGAGGTGCAGGCTGTGCCCAGGGTCTGCTGCCTGGGTGGGGCACATGGGAGACCTTCCCTCCCTTGAGGCCACCTTGCCTGCCAGGGGACCACACAGTGGTATCCTATGAGGCAGGAGCAGCCCCTGTGGGATGTTATTGGTGAGAAGCAATGAGATCTGGTTTTGCAAGGTGGTGGGGGGAGGCGGGGAGAAGGGCTGAGAGTGGCCATGTGGGGAGCCAGTGAGCATGCTGGTGGAGGGAGGGGATGGGCACCGGGACCCTGCAAGGGGCCGTGGCGTGGTGGTGATGTTTCATTGTGCTGTTTACATGGGCCTCCGTGTCTTCGGAGGGAGAGCAAACCTTGGCGTCTTCCTGACCACTGACCACACGCATGAACTCACAGCAAATTAATCAAATCATTCTTTTCCAGGAAAACAAACACAGAATCCATGTTCAGGACATTTCCCCTCCCCAGACAATGACCCACTGGGTGAAACTCCAGAAAACTGCCTCGTCCACACAGACCTGGGAAGCCCAGACCCAGCCTGTGGGCAGTCAGATGGTGGTCCCCAGAGTTCCTGCTGCTGGTCCAGCACAGCTGGCAGGTTATAGGGGAGGGTCATGTCCCCCTGGGAGGCTCAGGAGGCAGATTTCTGCAGAAAGAGTTAAAAAGCCATCCAGGGTTAGTCACACAGAGGAGGAGGTGACACATTCACATTCGAGGGCTGAGGAGCGTTGTCCTGGTGCCTGTGTACGACCTGCTCCTCCTCCAGGAGCGGAGCTGCAGAGGCCCGGGGCTGATGGGGAAGGCACCACGCCCTGCCAAGCTCCCAGCCTCTCGCAGGGCCTCCCCTGCAGCGGCTCAGACGACGCTGTCCACCTGGGAGCATCACCCTCACAGTGACCCCACTTGGGAACCAAAGACACGGGGCCCAGGAGGCCAAAGACAGGAGGCCCAGGCCCCCACTGGGGCACCCTGGACAGACCAGGTCCCACCGGGGCACCATGGACAGACCAGGCCCCCACCACGGCAGCACCCTGCACTCCTGAATCTCCAGGTCACCCACCAAGTCATTTCCTCTGTGTCTTTTCCTTGTTCCAAGCTCTCCACCTCCCTGAACCCGAGCACACATGGCCTGGAGGATATACTGTGTGACTGTGCATTTTACGGCAGTTTTACAAGAGTGACGTGTCATATGAACTTTCCACCTGTGTCTGGGATGCCCCTGAGTCACCTGGACACGTCTCTTCCATGGAAGGCTGCACAGGCAGATGCTGTTATGACTGAACTGTGTCGCCCCTAAATTCTCACGCTGAAGCTTTGACCCCCAGAATCTCAGAATATGACTTGAAGGCCCTTGAAGATTGGGCCTTTAAAGAGTGACTCAGTGAAACCAGGCTGATAGGTTGGGCTCAAACCCAGTCTGACTGGTGTCCTTGTAAGAAGAGGAGATGTGGACGCAGACACGCTGAGGGGAGGAGGCTGCAGGGAGGGACAGCCGTCTGCAGGCGAAGGAGAGAGGCCTTGGGGGCAACCGGTGCTGCTGACACCATGATCTCGGAGCTCGGCCTCCAGGATGGTGAGACATGCATTCCCGCCCCAGCCTGTGGCGTTGTCGTGGCAGTGGAGCCCACCGCACACCCAGCATGCCAGCGCCGTGGGTGCCCAGCATGCCAGCGCCGTGGGTGCCCAGCATGCCAGCGCCATGGGTGCCCAGCATGCCAAGGGGCTGGATTCGCAGATGCTCCTGGCTGTAGCTGATGTGGCCGGACCACAGTGCTCCGCATTCCTCTCGGCACACAAGGCTCGCCTGCCCCACATCAGCCCCTGTGGCCATCAGCACTTTTGCTTTTTCATTTTTGCCAGTGTGACATGTCCCAAGTGACACCTCACCCCTCATGAAGCCAGTGCCCACCCAGGTCCCTTCCAGCAACGCACAGCCCCTGCTGCCCAGGGCAGGCCACCCTCGTGGTGACGACCAACTCCCGGGCAGGGTTGCCCCCAAGCCAACAGCTCCGTCCTCTCCCAGTCCTCCGCACTCCTGAGGTATCTCCCCAGAGGCCCCCACCTCCAGATGCCCCTGTCCCAGAGAGCAGCCCCCGTGTCTGTGGTGCTCGCTTCCCTGACAGCCAGTGCACCCGAAACCTTCTCAGGTCTGATGGCTCGTGGACTTGCTCGTTGGTTCGCCCAGTCAAAGCCCTCTCCCATCTTCCCATAGAGTTTGTCTCTTTCTTGACAACTTATAAGAGTTCTTAGTACAGGGGCTGGCCCCGTGGTTGAGTGGTTAAGTATGTGCACTCTGCTTCGGCGGCCCAGGGTTTTGCTGGTTCGGATCCTGGTTGCGGACAGGGCACTGCTCGTCTGGCCATGCTGAGGTATCATCCCACATGCCACAACTAGAAAGACCCACAATGAAAAATACACAACTATGTACCAGGGGGTGGGGGGCTTTGGGAGAAAAAGGAAAAATAAAATCTTAAAAAAAAAAAAGTTCTTAGTACAATATGGACTTTAGCTATCTGTCACCTTAATTAAACTAGTTTCTCAAATCAATGATTTGTCTGCTGACTTGGCTTGTGGAATATTTTGCTACATTCAAGTTTCAAGTTTGATATAGTTAAGTGTGACTGTAGGGAAATATGGAAGTATATATATAAGAGATTACTGTGTTTCTCCAGACAGAGTCTGTATAAGGAGAAGAAAACCAAAAAAATTAATATCCTCAAAGAGATGAGAGAAAGTATCGTGACCACAGAAAAAGATCAGAATGCTACAGAAGTAATTATTCAGAGAACAAAAACAAGCTCTTGGAAATAAACGTGACGGCAGAAATGAAAAGCTCAGTGAAGGAGCTGGAAGTCAGAGTTCAAGCGTCTCCTTGAAAGTAAAGCCAAAGACCAAAAAAAAAAAGGAAATAGGAAAGGTTTTTGGAGTCCAGTCTGAGAGGCCCGAGATCCTGACAGTGTTTACCACAGAAAGAGGGAGAGAGAAGACACAGGGAGGAGATAATTTAAAATTAGTAATTCAGGGGCCGGCCTGGTGGTGCGGTGGTTAAGTGTGCACGTTCTGCTTTGGTGGCCCAGGGTTCGCCGGTTCAGATCCCTGGTGCTCGGCAAGCCATGCTGTGGTAGGCGTCCCACATACAAAGTAGAGGAAGATGGGCATGGATGTTAGCTCAGGGCCAGTCTTCCTCAGCAAAAAGAGGAGGATTGGCAGCAGATGTTAGCTCAGGGCTAATCTTCCTCAAAAAAAAAAAAAAAATTAGTAATTCAAGAAAATTTCTGGAACTGAAAGACAGGAATTTCCAGATTGAAAGAGCTGCTGGGCACCTAGCAATGGGATGAAAATGAAGCCACAGAAAGGCCATTTTCATGAACTGTGAGAACACTGAGGACAAAAAGAAGCCCTAAAACTTCAAGCCAGGAAAACCAACTGGGAGCAGCTCCAGTGGCCTGGTGGTTATAGTTTGGATGCTCGGCTTCGGCGGCCTGGGTTTGGTGTCCCCTGTCAGTATTGTCTGTCAGTAGCCATGCTGTGGTGGTGGCTCACATAGGAGAACCAGAAGGACCTACAACTATGTACTGGGACTTTGGGGAGAAAAGAAAGAGGAAGGTTGGCAACAGATGGTAACTCAGGGCAAACCTTTCCCAACAACAACAAAAAAAGAAAAAATGAAAAACCGAGTGGGTTTCACACCATGGATCAGCAGTGACAATAACATCGCATTTACCCACAGCAGCATTGGAAGCCGGGAGATGCGAGGACAATGTTCTCACAGCTCGGAGGGAAAATGGTGACTGTGCTGGAGTTTTATACCCAACCAAACTGTCATCTGGTGAGCATGGACTAAAGGCATTTTAAAGCCACGTGTCTGCCTGCCATGTGCCCTTTCTCAGGAAACTACTGAAGGACTACTCCACCAAACAAGGAGTAAACTGAGAAAGGGGAAGGCATGGGATCCCGGAAAATCCAACCCAGGGAAGAAGCAAAGGGAATCTTTAGGATGAAGACCAAGGGAGCTCTCAAGGTGCCAGCCCTGCCACAGACCCAGGCAGGATGGTCCAGGACTGCGCAGGTGGGGGCTCCTGCAGGGACCTCCTTGGAAATACCCTTGTGTTAGAACGTAAGCCACTGGTGGGAGCCTGAGGGTGAACTGGTGATGAGTTCAGAGAAAACTCAGCTGGCACGAAAAAAGAAAGGCAATTATTAACTCCAGGGAAAACAGCGCATCTGTGGGTAGGAACAGTAACCATGGCATGCCACAGGCCTGGCGTGAATGCAAATCTAATTGCTGAATACAGAGCTAACTAGAGATATAAGGTAACTCTGTTGGGAATATAGGAGGACCCAAGTGTGTGTGGGAGTGGGGAGAAGTGAAGAAATAATTGGCATCTTCCTTAGAGTGAATTTAACAGATAGCACCTGAGACGGAAACACTGAGAAGCTGATATTCAGTCACGTTCTCACGCAGACGCTGGCACAGGAGTCGCATGGGAAGATGGAAGTGGTTGCCCGTGGGGCTGGTGTCGAGGGTCTGGCAGAGGCTGGATTTGTTCAAGCCTCACAGAAATGTCTGACTCTTAAACTACATACAAGTATAACTTTGATAAAAAATGAAACTAAACATTCAGTTGGTGCACTCCCCATCCTCTGAGGCCTGGCAGTCATTTCAGCAAAACGGAAATGACCTGTAATGAAAGGTCAGCTGGAACTTGGCTGTGAATGTATCTGTTCTCATTCCATTTTCAAGGAAATGTCTCTGAGCACCTTTCCTGACTCTTCTACGTAACAGGCCACCTCACATTTCCACCCCCCTTTTGATAGTTGATATTCTGCTGGACAGCATCCATTTCTCTGGGTTTTCCCAGTATGGGGCCACATGCAGTCCAGCACCCCCAGCCCACTGTCCACCCTCCGGGTCAGGCACGGTCTCCATGGCGGCCACTCATTTTGCTGCGTGGCCGTGAGGCTGTGTCGCTATGGCGCTACCCTGTGCCTCGGGCCTCATCTCAGTTCACTGTGCCTGTGTTACCATGGCACCCTGGGCACTGAATCTCGGCAGGATTGAATTCCACACATAGACGTGTGTCTTGTCAAACAGGATAAATATGGTTTCCTTGCAAGAGTGTCTGGCCGTTGTCGTGTCCAGGAAACGTAAACCAAGCCATCTGGGTCTTGCTCCCTGCCTCCAGGGCCCCCAGGTTTCAGGCTGTCATCTTCAGGGATGGCTGGGTCATAAATAGGCCCGTGAACAGTTTAGGCCCTTCCCACAGGAAGTTCAGAAACACACACAAACGTCACAGAGGTCCAAGACCCCGACTTCTCCTGGGGAGCCCTGGCATCACCTCGCAGCCTTTCCATGGAGAAGACTGGGGCTGAATTTCCAACAGGCCACGGTGCTGTGGGGTCTCGGCAGCCCGGCCGACCAGCACTGGCCCATTTTCAAGCCCCAGCTTTCCCATCTGTTTTCAAACACTCCCACGTGTGTGTGGGCACAATCCCCACCCATCCCCCCAACAAATAGCATAAATGGCCGCTTTCTGTAAGACTGTCCAGCAAGGGCATCCACTTCCAGAGGCCCCCACCTTCTCCCGTGGGCTCCTTGCCGCCCAGGGCACAGCCCCATGCTCACAGCTGGGACCTTTCCAGAGTCCCTGATGCCCCAGTGCCACCAGCAGCATCAGGACACCTCAGAGACAGCAGGCTGGACCGCGGCTCAGAAGGGAAAGCTTCGGAATGGGCGCTGGTGGGGGTGGGGCACGGGTTCTGGAGCCAGCTCCGTCCAGAAGCGATCAGGTAACCTCGGACCCCAGGAGACAAACCTCTCCGGACGCTCCCCATGAGCCTCAGTCCTACCTGGTTCCCGAGGATGGCGGCATCCCGGCACGGCTCCTCAGGGCACCCGCTCTGCCTTATCATGGCCTGGCTGGTCGGAATGCGGTGGAAACCTTTGCCTGGTACAAGCGGCCTCTGCAACACAGCCCAGGAATTTTGCATTGAATAATTTTTAACTTCTGCTCTGAGAGAAAACCAGGGTTGTGTAAAGTGTCTGTCTACACAGGAATGCCAAGGGGCTTTCATTTGCAAGTAAATACCTCAATAATAACGAGGAAAACTGCCTTGGGGGAAAAAAGAAGAAAAAACAGAGAAAGAAAGTGCTCACAGGGCCTCAGGGCCCTGCCGGTCAGGCGGTCTTACCTCTCCCCCAGGGAAGTGAGGGCAGCGTCTCAGCCGGGGACCCGCATGGTGGACGGGCTTCTCTGGGGGCCGGCCCGCCTGGCGACTGCTCCCACTCCGCATCCCCCCACCTCCCCTGGCCTCTGACCCCATGCCCCGTCCTGCCATTTCTTTCAACAGCTTCAAATTTCAGAAACTGCCGGAGCCAGGCACCACCCCGGCGACCTGCCACCGCCTCCAGCACTCCCTGGGCTGCTCTGCACTCTTCCGTGGCTCGGACCGAGACCCTGTGACTGGACGTGACAGAGGCCGCACGCAGCTCCTGTAGGCCCTGTCGCCACATGGGGGCTGGCCCTGCTCCGATGACCATCACCCAGCGAGCTGGAACATGCACAGCCCCAAACCAGAGTTTTCCTTTAAAAAGACCTCCAGTTCCTCCAGCTCTGGGTCAGGCGTGACAGTCGCTCATAGTACCCAGGTAAGGCCTGTACACCCCATGTGGGAGGGCACCCAGGCGCCATGCGGCATCACCACCCACGGCAGAGGATGGTCCGACAGCCCAGCTCTGTCCCCCACAGGGGCCACAGGCTCGGCACCCTGCCTGCCGCCATAGAGAGCCCTGGGTGTTGGAGGGCTGAGCTTGGGAGGGGCTCTTGTCCAGCAGCCGGAGGTGCAGCCGAGAGAGAGGCCAGACACGAGGGGCCTGGGCAGGTGGGGTCAGGAGGGGCTGGTTCTCCAAACACACCCAGGCTCTGCTCCAGGACAGTGGGAAGCTCGCCTCGCAGTGACCCGGCTGGGCCAGGCGGGTGGACGGGACAGCAGTAGGCCCTCTGTCCAAGGAGGCGGACACTCTTCCAGCAAGGCCCACGCTGGGAACCATCCTCGGGGACAAGCATGGGGCAGGCCCTCAGGACCCGCGCTCTTGAGGGTGGTTGTGGAGGGCCGAGTGAGGAAGAGGACACGGAGCAGACCCAGGCAAGGCCGCGGGGCCAGGGCCCCCCACAGCCGAGGGCGGCCTGGAGGGGTGTAGGTGGCTTGGGGTTCTGGAACAAGAGGGCCCTGTCCCGCTCACCTGGGTGGGGGCACAGGTCCTGCCCCCGCCCCCGCCCGCCCCCACTCCCTGCAGGTTGTTTTGGGTGTGACGCCTGGCTGGCTTTCTTCCATTTCTTCCCTTGTTCACTCAGCATCGGATTTCAGGATGTGTCAGCGTAGCCCTGGAGCCGCTGATAGGCTGCTAGCGTTGCGTGGAGCCCACCACGGCCGCAGCCCCACGCCCAGCTCTGCAGGGACGGCCCCAGCCCGGCTGCCCTGCTGGCCCCTGGAACCCTGTACACACTGGGCCCATGGCCTGCACATGCACCAGTGCGCCACACTGGGCAGGTGGAGGCTGAGAGAGCCCTTCTCGTGACTCACTTGCATTTCTCTAACTGCTGATGAGCTTGGCCGTGCCCCTGTGCCAGGCCTTCCAGTTCAGGGTCTCTTCTTCTGGACGTGCTCACCCATGGCCTTTGCTCGCTTCCTTCTGTGTTTGTGAGATGTCTATCCTCTTCCTGTAAAAATGCAAAATCCCTTGTATGTCCCAGACCAGAGTACCTATGGATTTGCACATGTCAATTATCTCTCGGTTCTGTCGTGTCCGTTGGGCAGGAAACCCTGATTCTGATGTGATCAAATGTGTCCACTTCTCGCCGACAGTTTGTGTGTCTGAGGTTTGGTTTAGGCCCTCCCTCCCCGTCCCTCCAGGCCACCAGGCATCACCAGTGGTTCTTCGAAGGTGGCTGACCCGCACGTGCGATCCGGGACTCGTTCTGTTTTGCCCACAGCACGAGCCTGTCCCCAGACCCCATCCCGGCACTGTCATCCTGTATTAAACACACACGACCTCAGGTCTGTCCCCAGACTCTCGCTCCTGGGCCCGCGTGTCCTTCTTGCCCAGCTCCCCTGGTTTCGTAACCACCGCTTTGCCATGTGCCCGGACACCTGGAAGAGTGAGCTCCTCTCTTCCCTTTTTTTTTTTTTTTAAGGTTTACTTAGTTATTTGTGCCTTTTTCTTCCATAACTTTTAGAGTAAGTTTATCTAGTCCGACGGTAATTTTCAGTAGGGTTGCGTGGACCTACCAGGTTAATCAGGAAAGACTGAGGTCAATCCAAGAACATGGACTCTCCGTGGCCTCAGATCAGCATCCGTGGCCTGTATTTGAGCTTACAGCTCTCTCCATAGAGGCTGTGTATATTCCAGCTTATGTTAATTCCTAGGTACTTTATCATATTCCTTGCTATTTTGAATTCTTTTTTTTCTAATTGGTTATTGCTGGTATAGAGCAATATTGTTGGTTTTTTCTTTTTTTAAAAATTGAGGTGAAATTTACATAATATAAAATTAACATTTTAAAGTGTATGTTCTGGTGGCTGTTAGTGGCAAGGTTGTGTAGCCACCACTGCCTCTCTCTATTTCCAGAACATCTTCATCACTCCAAAGCAAGCCAGTACCCACGAGCGTCCCTCCCTGTTCCCCACGCCCCAGCCCCTGGCAACCACCAATCTACTGTCTGTTTCTATGGATTTGCCTATTCTGGATATTTCATATAAATGGAATCATACAATATGTGGCCTTCTCTGTCTGGCTTCTTTATAATACTATTGATTTTTTTATTGTGATAAAATACACATAAAATTTACCATTTTAACCATTTTTAAGTACATAGTTCAGTGACAGTAAGCACTTTCACATTATTGTGCAACCCTCACCCCCCCATCTCCAGAACTCCTTCATCCTCCCAAACAGAAACTCCGTCCCCATTAAACACTAACTCCCATCCCCCTCCTCCAACACCCCACCCTCCATTCCACTTCCTGTCTCTGAATCTGATGACTCGAGGGACCTCATATGAGTGGAATCAGCCGTATTTGTCTTTTTGTGACTGGCTTATTTTACTCAACACAATGTCTTCAAGATAATACTGTCGATTTTTGTAGGTTGGTCTTTTATTCAGCAATTTTATTGGACTGTTATTCTAATATTTGCCCATCAATTCTATTGGTTTTTCTAGATAAAAACCAATAGAATTTTTATCTCTTCTCTTATAACTGGCATGCCTCTCATTTATTTTTCTTTATCACGTTGGCTATGATCTCCAGCACTGTATGAGGCAGTACCATGATATGAGATCACTCTCGACCTGACCCAGATCTTAAAGAGAATGCACCGGAAGTCTCTCCACTTAGTGTCACGTTTGCTATGAGGTTTTGGCGTGTGAGCTTTATCACATTAGTGAACTTCCCTTTTATCACTAGTTTGCTAGAGGTATTTTTCAAATTATAAATAGATAGTGAAATTTATTAAAAGCTTTTTCTGCATCAACTGAGGTGACTACATCTTCTCCTTTAATCTATCAAACCATCCTTGCATTCTTACGACAAAGCCATTGGACCATGATATATCTTTTTAGTACACTGTTGCACAGAGGATCTTGATGCTACGAGCCAGACCCTACATCCTCTTCACCACAGGGCCGCACAGCAGGACCCACCTCCTCACTGCACTGCTTGACCGTCCTCCGCCCTGACCGCTCCTTGGCCTTCCCTGACCTGTGTGAAGGTGGGCAATGCACAGGAGTCAGGGTAGGCTCAAGACACCAGAAACAATGCCAGGCCTCCAGTGCATTGAAGCCCTCCCTGTTTCTCCACACCCTGTGTTGGGCACTGGGGGTTCAACAGCGAGCAGGTCCCTTCCCTGACATCCCAGGGCATCAGGAGGCCCCCTTGGAACTTGAGTGGAGTCCTCATAGTGATGGTAGATGTTAGCGTGTTGTAAGATGTGAATTCTAATGGCATTTAAAATGCTTACACCGTTCTCAGGAGAGAGAATCCAGGCAAAGAGAACAGAGATGGCATTTCAGAAAATGAATCGTTATATACAG
Organism: Equus caballus; assembly: GCF_041296265.1. NCBI lineage: Eukaryota > Metazoa > Chordata > Mammalia > Perissodactyla > Equidae > Equus > Equus caballus. The sequence continues at coordinate 48,587,342 of NC_091685.1, forward strand.
GGCACAGAGCTCATCTTTTCCAGTGGAAAACATGGCAGGAAAAGACCCTACTGTCCAACATATAAGACATTTAAAGAACGGACGCATTGGAATCCTCAAGCTCTCACAGTAACTCCTTTTCACAAGGGAAGCACCTCCAGGACGCTCTGCTTGGGAAAACACCCAGCACCAAGAGTCAGAAAGCAGAAGCATAAAGCACCCTGAGGACTGATTCAGACAGACGGCCTCGCGGTGGGGCCAGTGCTGCACCCCCAGGAGCCGGCGAAAGCATAACCCTGACGGTGCACCTGCGGGCCCTAGGTGTGCGCTCTTGCTGCTGCCCAATCTGCAAGCATTGTGCCCCTTCTCAGGGGCGGCCGCTAACGCCACAGCGGCAGACCAGACCACCCAGGGGACGGGAGTAGAGAGGGACCCCAGGCCCCCAAATGGTATCCGTGAGCACCACCCAGGAGCAAGTCGGTACCAGGCACCGAGGCTGCAACAGCAAAGGGCGCAGACCAGGTCTTGGGAGATGGGGGGCTTTAGTGGGGACAGTGCAGGCTGAACAGAGGAAAGGAGGCAGGAGTGGGATCTCGGGGCATGTTCCGGGCAAGGCCCCTGCCTGAGAGGGAAGGTGCACAGAGTGGACAGGCGGTGAGGGCTGGGGGCAGATGGGGGGATGGGTAGGTGCAGCAGAGGGGGAGGTATGACTTGGGGGGGAAGGGTTATGGCTGGGGGCAGGTATGGCTGGGGGTGGGGAAGGGCCAGAGCATGTGTGATCTTGCCTGCCAGCCGGGGCAAAGGATGGGATCTGTGGGGAAACCACAAATGTACAGGAGTTGGCAAAAGATGAGATGCCCTTGCCCGGCAGGAGTGACGAAAGTGGGCAGCCAACAAAGGCTGGGGAAGCCATGCTGCCAGGGCAGGTTTGAGGACCAGGTGACCAGCAGGGCCAGCCAGAGAGGGTCAGAGGGAGGCCATGGTGCTGGAACCACAACCACATCCCAGACAGCCGAAGGGTCAGAGGTCTTGTGTGTGCCCTGGAACAAGCACCAGGTCAGGGGCCTGCAGGCCGTCCGCTCTGGTCTTAGAATCCCATTCTTTCCGCTGAACCCACAGCACCCCTCTCCCCATAGCAGGGCCCCTGGTCGGCTCTGGGCTGGACGTGAGGGCTGATGCATGGGTCCACACGATCACATTTGTCCTCTGACTGACACCTGGGGGCCAACACGCTGGTCTCTGGAGAGAAGGCCCAAGCCAGGTTGGTGTGTGACCACACATTTGTGTGAATTAAGTTAAAACAAAATGTGTATCTTTTCAAAAATGCTCCTGCTTTATACTCTTAACCAACAACCGCCAGTCCATCAAAACAAACCCATAGATGGGATGACGGCTTCCAGGAAAACACAAAACAAGCCAAAACCGAGTGAGCAATGATCCCGACCAGGGGCTGCTCTACATCCAGGTGCCCGTGGCGGGCAGCCCCTGAGATGCCATGGGGATCCCTCCTCTTGGTGTCCACCGCCCTGTGCCTCCCCTCCCCGACTCCCTGCTAAATGGACACGACTGGACACAAATGATGTCTATAAAAAGACTGTGGTTTGTCTGGGGCTCTCTCCAGGACTGCTCACCCTGGGGGCAGCCTGCCCTTGTGGCAGCCCAGTGGGGCGCTCCGGGCTGAGCTCTGAGATGGCGTGGCCCCTCTCACCCTGCGATGGCGGCCTCTGCTATGCCCGCTGCTCTGGGTTCCTGAGCCACTTTTAGCTGTTATATTTGGGGTCCTTTGTTACCAGGCAGCAGGTCACTGATATGAGAAGCCACGTGAACCCCACATGGAGGCCCCTTTTCCTGCGCTCTGTTTGCTGCTCAGGACCAGCCACATTCTGGCTGACCTCTGGTGTGGGCGAAAGCTCCCCATGCACCTCACATGCCCCGGATCTCCTGCTGCCCCCGTCCTCCTCGCTCCCTGGGCTGGCCTTCGCCCTGCGCCAGGTCAGCCAAGTGTCAGCGCTACCTTCCGGTATGGAAAAGGAGGCCTGGAGCTCAGGGTGACCCCAGGTCCAGCATCCGGCACACTCCCACTGCTGCCCGGGGCTCCATATGGCTGCCAAAGGACCCTCCAACTTCAGGCCCATTTAATACTTAACCCTCAGCACCAAGCCACACCCTAGACAAATATTTATTTGGCAGTTAAGGGCTTACCAGGACGAAGGCCACGAGAGGCTTCTCGCAGCTGTGGCGGCGTGTGAGCAAACCAGGTGCTGACTGGTCTGGGAAGGGCTATCAGTGTCGGGTGGAGGGAGGGTGGGGACCAGAGGCCCCCTGAGCTGTGGGAGGAGAGCTGGGATGAGCCTTGAGGACTTCAGGCTTCTCGGAGATGCAAAGCAAAGATGTCCCACCTGGCAGGAGGACCTGGGTGAGGGTGCTTTGGACACCCGTCCCCTGTGCAGAGGGCGTGTGGGGCCCTGGCTCCGGGAGCCGGGCTGGTGGCCTGTGCCAGCTCAGGATATGTCCTGACGCCCAGGTCTCAGAGCACTGATGCTGTGATAACGAGGCAAAGCCGATTACGGGGCTACAGCCCTGGGAACGCCTTCATCCTACAAGGGTTGTGGTCTGGAAAGACGCCCGGGGGCAGCTCTCAGTGAGGCCCCAGATGATGGGTGGCCTCTGGGCCACACTGGGCAGATCTCCCAGCCCGCCAATGGCCACCCTCGCCCAGAGCTCAAGAACAGTGGTGGGAAGGGGGTAGGGTGTGTCCACCTCGAGCCCCTGGGGACCTGGCAGAACTCTCCTTGTGGCCCCACCCCCAGGCCTGGCTCACCTTGGAAGGGGCTGTGGTGGCTGAGCAGTGTCCTGCAGGGACCCCAGGCTTGTGGACTCAGAGGCCAGGAAAGGGCTTGTCCCTGAGCCACAGCTGAACCCTCCCTCCTCTGACCTCAGTGGTAGGTGGCTGCCAGCTGAGCTGGGTTGAGGCTGTTCAGGGAGGACCCCCGAGCCAGCCCTGGGCCCGTCAGTGCTGATCCTTGACTTATGCCTGGATTCCAGATAGGATGGTTTCCGCCCGGCCGGCAGGGGTTGTGTCCTTGGTCCAGCCTCCGTCCTCTTGCTGACCCCTGGGAGGCACAGGTTCCAAGTGTCCAGGGCCGTCCACCGCTCAGTCAAGACCTTGTTCCCCTCTGCTCTTTGTGCGCTGGGCCTTCGGTCAGGGTGCTCGGAGGGGTCACAGCCCCTCCAACGCAACCTACACTCTTCCGGAGAGCTGAGCCGTCCAGGGAGTGATGAGTCTGATCCCAGGGAGAGCTCCCCCAGGCTTGTTGACAAGATGAGGGAGCAGAGGTGCTGCGTGGTAGAGGGGTGCGATGGCCCGGGATTGCCGGGCCTCCTCTGAGGTGCTGGTCAGGGTTCTGGGGACCCCAGGAAGCCATGATTTGGGACTTTTGGGCACCTGGGCCAGGGAGGCACTGGGTGTCACAGGTTGAAGGAGGGGCCCCTTCCTTCCCCCCAGGAAGAGGGTGCCTCAGTGCCAACCCCAGGAGCACCCCATGTTCCTCAATGGGGCGGGGTGGCAAACTTTCTGATCCTGAGAACCCCTACTTCGGCGTCTCTCCGAGACAGGGCCCAGGCCTACCCTTCTCCCTTTGAGCCTCAGAGTGGCTGGGCAGCGAAGACGAAGCAGCACCCCATGGTCCAGGCCAGCCTCCCGCTGGACAAGGGCGCCACCTGCAGGTCAGCACGAGAATGTGCCATCCCTGAGGGACAGGCTGTGTCCCACTGTCCACCCCAGCAGCCTGGTGGCCCAAATGGGAACCTGCCTTGGCCCAAAGGGAAGGTGGGGTCCCACTTCAGCGCCACAGCAGGCAGCTGGGCAAGGCCCCGCAGACAGAGGATCGGGGTCACCGGGGCAACCTGCAATACGCCCAGACCCCAGCCAGGGGCTGGCTGAACCCCAAAGGCAGGTGTGACCGTGGTCACCTCAGCCCAGTGCAGAGGTGGGGCCGTCCTGTAGGCCTCAGAGGTTTGCTGAGGACAAACGGGAGACAGGCTGCCCCGCGAGGCGCAGCTCCTGGAGCTCTGAGGAGGGTCCAGCAAAGGCCAATGGGCTCTTGCGCTTTCGGCAGTGAGCTTTCAGCACACGGCCAGGGGCACAGCCCAGCAAGCACTGTGTCCCATGAGGCCGGCGCCCTGGGCCCCGTCGCCACCAAACCCTGCGGCTGACCCGAGGCCTCTTCCCAAGCTTCACCAGGCGACCAATGCTCCTGCCAGGTCCCTGCAGCCCACGGGATGCCTCCAGCCCCACCCCACAGTGCCAGGCACATCTGTTGTGTGCTGGGGTCCTGCTGCAGGTGCCAGGCCTGCCAGCAGCTACAGTGACTACACACGGGTGCCCATGTCGTGAGCACTCAGCAAGCTGCCCCTACACTCCGAAAGGCAAGGCCGGAGGGTGGGGCAGAGGGGGGCACCCAGCCCGGCTTCTCCCCGGTCTGAGTTTCTCCCTGACAAAGACCGGGCACCATGCAGCCCAGGTAAACGGGCACAGTTGGGGAGGATGGGAGTGGGAGGTTGTAAACACAGCAATTACAGCCTCCTTCTAATTGCCAGTGACTAATTAACAAATAATTGAGCCTCCCCCAGCACCGAGGCCTGTTTGGGAAGAGCTAACGACCTTCACCTGCTCCTCCCTGACTGCACAGATGCTCCTGCAGGGGACGGGGGTGAGGGGCTCCCAGGGGTTGGGTTACGAAGCCTGCCTTGCTCCCCACATCCTGGGGTTCCCCAGCCCGGGGCACGTATCCTAAGGTCTGCAGACATCTGCGCCCCGGAATGGCTGCATGCGACTCGAGCACCCTTGTGGTCAGGGCAGAGAACCCGTGCTCCTAACAGGGCTGAGGAGCCAGCAGGGCAGCCTCGGGGACAAGGTACAGGTTCCACCGCCCACATCCCTGCCCCCAGGAGCAGGCAGGCGAGACTGGGCACAGCTCCTCCCTGGCCACCGAGCCGCCTTCCTGAGCCACCGCGACAGAAAAGCCCAGGGACGCCCCTGCAGCGAGGTGGGCTCAGGCTGCTCTGGGGCCGTCCTGGCCGGATGGCTGGTCTGGCTCAGTTGGCAGCTCTGCGTGGGTCTCCTATTTCTGCAGCTGCGGGTTATCAAGGGTTGTAATCCCTTTGTCCAAACAGCCATATTACAGGAAAAAGCTGAGCCTGAGAAAGGTCACAGGGTTTCAGGAGACAGGACAGAAACCAAGACCCAGGGACAGTCAGGTCCAGACCTACGCAGACCGGCTGCAGGGGCGGGAAGCTCAGACCTCACAGGGTCCCTGGTACAGATGACCCAGCAGTAACATCTTCCTAAAACCATGGTGTGTACCGCCAAGTGGCAGAGGCAGCATGTCTACTTCTGTCCTCTCACCCGTGTGGTCTCTGTGGCCACCTTGCAATCAGGATGCAGGGGGTTCCACCCACAAGGACCCCTGCTGCACTTGTCTGGCCCCACCACCAACCCGGACCACTGCTGTCTGCTCTCCATCGCCACAATTTCGTCCTGTCAGGAATGTGAGATAACTGGAACCGTACGCACGTGACTTTTCGAGACTGGACTTTTTCACCCAGCAAACGCCCTTGAGGCCCATCCAGGTTGCTGGGTCCTGTGGTGTGGCTGTCCCACAGCTGGTCCAACCGTTCACCTATTGCTGTTTTGGTGGTTTCCAGTTTTTGCCTACTACCAGTAAAGCTGCTATGAACACAGGTTTGTTTTTTTTTTTTAAGTATGCTTTTTGGTGAGGATGATTTGCCCTGAGCTAACATTTGTTGCCAATCTTCCTCTTTTATTTTGTTTTTTTTTCCCTCCCCAAAGCCCCAGAACATAGCCGTATACCCTTAGTTGTAGGTCATTCTAGCTCTTCTCTGCGGGTCAGGGCCACAGTGTAGCCTCATGAGCGGTCCACAGGTCCGCACCCAGGATCCCAACCTGTGAACCCCAGGGTGGTGGAAGCGGAGTGTGAACTCAACCGCTCGGCCGGGGCTGGCCCTGCGCACAGGGGTTCGTGTGGCGCGGTCGCACTCCTCCAGCAGCGCCCGGAGCATGGCAGCTGGGCTGCCCGTGAGTGCAGGCTCGGTTTTCCAGGGAACTGTTGGTGGCCCTCCAGACCAGCCGCACCATCTTACACTTCCCCCAGCAATGCAGCCGATCCAGCTTCTCAGCCGCCCCGCCAGCACTCGGTGTCCTCACTGTCTTTAATTTCAGCCGTTCTGACAGGTGTGTGGTTTTGATCTAGGTTCCCCTCGCGGCTCATGATGCTGAGCATCTTTCCATCTGCATCTCTGCCATCTGCACATCTTCTTCCGTGAAACGGCTCTTCATGTCTTTTGCCACCTTCACATGTTTTAAACTGTGTTTACAAATGTGACACATTCTACTTCTTTTTAAACTTTATCTGAATTAACGAAATCTTCACAAATAGCCGATAAACACCTAGATTAAACTTATACATATCTTATTCCAAAAATTCTCTTAAATTTTCCAATACTTACACAACTTAAGTAAGATTTCACTGAAAATATCAAGTCTCAATAGTTTCCTTGTTTGAACAATGATTCAGTGGCAAAGCTGACCCTCTCAGGGGACACGTGCTCTTACGCATGGCAACATGAAACGTGTACGGATTCCACTTCAACACAGAAAGCATGAGTGTGGCTTTCAAGTCCTCCTAGCCCTTTCCCACACAGAATCGAAACCTCACTGGGGTGGAAGCACCCACTCAGGGACACCATCAGCTCAGTGGCCAAGTGGTACCCTCGACCCGAGGGATTTGTGCAGGATGCCCTCGGATCCGCTCACTGACCTCTCTCGGCCATGTCGGCCACATGGGGCCACCGCCCCTCAGCACATTGACCTGACATGCTTGTCCTCGTGTTCACTGCGTGCCCTCACCCAACGGCAGCTCACAGGTCTTGGGGGCCCCTGTCTGCCTTACGGAAGAGGGGGCGGCACCCAGGGAGCTGATGTGAGGTTTGCACAGGCCAGGCAGGTGCTCTGCTCCCAGGAGACCAGCCTGAGGCAGCCAGCAAGGGGCCTGGCCCAGGAGGGGGGTGCCCTGGTGGGCCCTGCTCAACTTGCAGCCCAGCCCCTGCACCGGGGAGGAGCAGACCACCCTGAGAGCCTGGACAAGGCAGGGAGAGGGGACGCTTGTGCAGCAGACACATGGAGGACGAGAAAACAGTCACCCAGGACCACAGCCAGAGGACTGTCTGTGTGTGAAGGGGAGCACAGATATGAGGCGCTTGCTCCTGGGGGCTCAGGCTCCAGAGGACCAGGCAGGCCAGGGAGGGGGTACTGCTTGGGCAGGAGCTGGGAGGCAGAGTCTGGCAGGGGCTGAACTTAGGAGGGGCCTAGGCAGAGAAATGGTCAAAGCCCTGTGCTCCGTCCTCTGCCCCGGCAGCATCTGAGCAAAGGGGGCAGCTTGGGGGACCAGCTATGATGGGGCGGGGGATTGGGTGACAGGAGTTCCTGGGGGGTCAGGAAACAGCTGGCTGCCTGGGAGGTGGCCAGGCTCATAGCCCAGTCCCCAAAGGGTCTCTTGGGCCAGTTCCCTCCGCTCAGCCTTAGGTCGGGGTCCTGGGTACCGAGCCACAAAGACAGACATTCAGTGTGGCCCCTGCATGGGCCCAGGATCAGGAAGTGAGGTCCCTTTCCCACCCCTCCACCTGGGGCTCTGCACCTGGGAAGGTCCAGGTTTCCTCTGTGTTTCCCAGGCCCCAAAGGGAGGGGTCTCTGGTCCTCCCTGGGCCTGACACTCCCCCCCCCACCCCTTCCCTCCCCACCCTGGCTCAAGACCAACGTGGACCAGAATGGATGGAAAGGCTGCAGCTGGCCCACGGGCCTAACCGGGAACCGCCTACAGTCACCTCCTCCATGGCCAGCGACTACGGCCAGTGCCGTCTGCCCTGGGGCTCTCGCAGCAAGTCCATGCCCTACAGGCTCCCCGGAGGGCTGGCCACCCCCCACCACCAACCCCACAGCTAGGCTCACGATGCACCTGGTGTCTAGCCCTGGGCACCTGGATACAAGTACATGGCTAGAAGGAGGGGGTGGGGTTTGCATGCCTCTCGTTGCAGCCAAGCACCTGGTCACCAGGTGGCACTGCTCCTGCCAGGCTGCCTGACCACGTGCTAACCCTAACCCTGACCCTAACCTGCCCCGGGATTAACCCTGACCCTCCACTGCGTGGGGAGGACACGATGAGGGCGTGTGGCACCAGCATCCTGCCATGGCCTGGGCAGGGCACCACCCTCTGGGAAACGATAGCCGTTGGCGCCCAGGCACAACCTCTGACCCAGCACTTCTGCCAGACCTGGAGGGAAGGTCTGGGCAGCAGGTGTTCACTTAGCGTTATGTGTAGGAGCACAGACCGAAGCAATGAGAGGTTTGCAAATCACGCAGCTCAACAACAGCGTTTAAAGCCGTCTACATTTCCTGTATTGTTAACGCCCTGCCTTGTTCAGAAAGGGTAGACTGGCTGACAAAATACACAAAACGCAGGAAGACAAAATATAAGTGGAAAAAAAGCGAGGGCCAGTGCTCAGGGAATTCTGCGGGATCCTCTCGCCCATGCCCAGCCCTGCGAGCCAGGGCCTGTGTGTTCCTGGACAGGCCGGGCAGCCCCCTGGTCAGTCTCTCAGCTGCATGGCAGTGCTGTTTGAGGCCTTGCTGAGAAACTGCGTAAGAGTGGCTACGATGATAGCTGCAAACAGTGAACGTGCCTTTAGAGAACAAGATGAGTTCTTAGAATCTAAGTCATGGCAGCAGGAACACTGAAAACTAGGTGTAATGACTGGAAAATAGAAGAAAAAAGGAAATAAAATGTGGGAAAGTTACAGGTCATTCCAAGAGGTCCAAAATCCAACTGCAAAAAGGGAGCGAGGGGAAGAAGCTGTCACCGCCACAGCACCAGCATACGCCCAGCGCAGGCGGCCTCATGTCAGAGTGAAGGGGCCCAGGTCCAGCAGGACAAACAGAGGAAAGGCCCACACTGGGGACCGGAGTCACAGGACACCTCCTTCCAGTGGGGATGAAGAGAGGCTGAAGCTTCGAGGGAGAAAACAAGCCATCCACTGCGTGTGGAGACGGGTGACGTCCACACTAGGCCAGAAACTCCGAGGGGGTGTCTCCACGTCACATTCTACAATCTGCCGCCTGCCCACCCCACTCCAGATGTGCAGCGGCCCCGGCTTTCCCAGTGCACCCCGTCCTGGGGACTCCTGGGGGACATACTCCACCCAAACCGGGGAGGGAGACGGATGAAGGCTCCAGGCCACAGGGCAGCGCAGGAGGCGTGACAGCACCCCTGGGGTGACGGTCAAACGACCCCAGAATCAGACCAAGGGAAGCACCTGTCCAGAAGGGAGCACAGAACGGAGCAGCCCAGGAGGGGCTCCTGGGAGAAAAGGAGGCCAGGGCATCTGTGTCCCGAGGGGTGGACGCTGCTGTTATGTTGGGGCCTGGACACTGAGCCTACGCGGACCTTTACTCCCTGCAGGAGTCAAAGCATGTGGCCAGCAGACCCCTGAGGAGAGGAGACGGAGCTGACGGTCAGGGAGACCAACGCGGCTGGAGCTCACAGGACGGAGCAGCAGAGGGGAGAGCGCCTGCGTATGCCCTCTGAACTCACAGGGCACTGGCAGGGACTCAGAGGGGCCTCGGTCGGGAGCGAACGATCACTGCCCCAGGACCACCTCACACAGCTCACGAGAAAGACCCAAAGGACCAGGCTGCTCCCAGGTCCTCTGATGATCCCAGAGGAAAGCCCAGGAGTGCTCACACAGCACAGAATCTCCTGCACCAACGAGGTACAATGCACATTCGGCGACCGGTCACAGAACACCGAAGCCAACTGAGAGTAAGCAGACCGCTTCATCAAAGAATTGAGTGTGTAGTTAAAAACCTCTCACAAAGGAAACTCCAGGTCCAGATGGCTTCGCAGGTAAATTCGACCAACATCTAAGGAAGAGACATGGATTCTATGCCAACTGGCCCAGGAGCCTGAGGAGGAGGGGGCACCTTCAGCCCATCCCACGAGCCAGCACGACCCTGCTAACAAACCACACTCCAGCACCACAGACCCACATCCCTTACAACACAGGTGCAAAATTCCTAGCAAATTAGGTCTTAACTCGGAAGGTTTTAGCAAGGTGTATACAGCAATATGTAAAAAAGACAAAATATCGTGACCGGACAGGTTTCCACAGGAATGTAAGGTTGGTCTAACGTTAGAAAACCAATGGAATCCACCATATGAATAAACTAAAAAAGAAAAACCATTTTTAAAAGTGTTTGACAAAACCCAATATCCATTTCTGATTAAAAACAAAAACAAATAAAAAACCTCTTGGCCCAGTGGGAGTAGCAGGAACGTCGTCTGCTCAGTAAGATCAGGACTTCTGTGGGGCCGTGGAGCGTGAGGGGAGGAAACCTCCCGCAGAGGTATCTAGGGGCCAGATGGTTACTCGAGACCTCAAGAAACCTGTGTAGAAAGACCCAAGTTGCAGACAACTTTATTGTTCATTTCAGAAACTTTAAGGAAAAAAATGGAAACACCAGGTTTTCAATACATCCTGCAAAAAGGATGTTTACTCCCCATTCCTCAGAATCCTGGCCCTGTGGTGTCCACCATGCTAAACTGCCATCCCCGGACCCTCCCCTCGATGGACGACCCAGCTCCACCCAGACACCAGCCTCCCGGGCTGGGGCTCTGCAGAGACTCACTCAGCATCATCTTAGCAGCAGGTTTCTTTGGTGGCGTTTTTGGGGAGGCCGCATTCCACAGCCTGAGAAGCGCTGGAGTGAAAATGTCACCCTCTGATATTACATGAGACGTGATTAACGGGTGATCTGACACTAGGGAGACTCGGAGCTGAGGCAGGCAATAAATAACACAATCCTGGAAGACCTGCATCCACTGGTCTTCAGGAGATAACCAAGAAAGGGGAAACGCCTCAGCTCCTGGACATGCAAAGCACATCTGTGACACGCTTGGCGGGTGCAGGGCCCCAGGGGAGCTGTCAGCAGATGGCAAAGCTGGTGCTTTAATGCAGAGAATGGAAGCATCCGGGTTCAGGCAAGGGCCAGTTTCCTCTCCATCACAGTGGCTACATAAGCTGTCACGTTCCCAGGCACAATTTAGTTCTCACGAGTTTTTATCATCGCTGTCAGTCACACCATTCTGAACACTTGCTGTCATCAGTGACCTTCTCAGTCCTGGGCGCTTAGGCCCAAGTTTCTGACAGAAGGAAACACAGTGCTGTTTGGAAGTCACACTTGGAGACGACATCCCGAGGGGCACCCTGGGAGGTACCTCCTGCTTCTGATCACAGAGAGTCAGTGAACACGACTCTCCCTCCTGTCCCCGGTGCTCTTGCTGGGCGAATACCCTCAAGCCCGAAGACAGACACTCTATTTCCATTGAAAACTCTGGACATTCACAGTTGGGACCAATGTCCTGAGGTGGTGTCCAAAAGGGGAAGGGAACCCCCAGGACTTGGGGCTGGATGGCCAGTTGGGACAGAGGCCAGCAAGGAAGGAGGCTGAGCAGCTGTCCCAGAGTCAGGGAGCGCAGGGGCTGGGTGTGGATGGACTCCAGCTGTTCTGTGGCACCCATGTGCCCGTACACCTGAAAGTCCTAACTCTAACCCGCGTCCGACTCTCACCCAGGGACACTGACAGGGTCCAGACCCTTTCATTATCACATGCGTGATTCAATTTACTGACAAGCTGTGAGGGCTGCAGGACACACACACGGTTCTGTCCACGCGGCGCAGAGGCAGAGCTCGAGATCACACATGCGGAAATTCCCCCGCCACGGTGTCATCTTGTTGGGATAAAGCCAGCCCAGCATGCCAGTCAGTCCTGTCACCTAGACCTCGTGGTCTTTGGGACTGACTGTGAGGTGCATTCACAGCCCCTCCCCATCCATGAGTCCTCAGGGCCACAGGGTGGAGCTTTAGTGGGAAGAGTAACCAGTCCGACCGGCTTCTCCAGCTCAGACCAGAGGTCGCACTCTCTCGTCTCTGTCGACTGTATCCATACAGAAGCGCAGCAGAGACCTGGAAAGCCTGTTAAGAGTGCCTGCTGACAGCAGTCCACCCAGCGCCCCGCACCCATGCCCAGCTGTAGGTGCCCTTCCAGGTCCAGGCCAAAGTCACATCTCTCTTTTCAGACTCATGGCCCAGACACTACTCTCAAAGTAGGGGCCCTTGAGGAAAAGCAGCCCCTCTTTGTTCACGATGACACCCTCTTGGAACACCCAGTGTCCTTTCCTGCCTCCTCTCTGTGGGGTCCCCCCACCTCCAGGGAAGGTACACCCAGGCCGGACACGACAACGGCAGGGGTCAGTCTGACTCTCTTCTCCCAGAAGCTCCTTTGCACGCGCCTTCCCCAGGGCCGGCGCTCACGCCCACGGGGGAACGCGGGAGGGCAGCCCCGGTGTGGGCCGGGCACGCGACGTCCCCGGAGCCCCGGCCGGCGAGGAAGGCCCTCCGCACGGGCAGAGTCCTCCGCGGCCAGGAGCCCTACCTGGTCTCCTCCTGCCGGCCGGCCGGGAGCCCGGGGCTGCAGCCTCGAGCGGACACGGCCTGAGGAGGAAGACGGACAGAGGGCTCACCGGAGCCTTACTGAACTGAGCGGGGAGCGCCGCCCGCTGCGGGCCAGATCGGGAAACGGCCCCGTCCCCGCAGGCGCTCCACCGCCAGCCGCCCGAGGGGGCCGCTCACGCCGTTTCCACTTCGCCCAGTGAGGCCGAGGGCGGCCGCGTCCCGGGGCTCCCTCCGCGGAGGCCGCGCCGACACCCCTACTCGCCCGGGCGGACGCCGCGAGCCTCCACCCGCCGCCCAGCTCCGGGCTTCCCATCTCCTAACGACGCCGAAGCCGGCCGGCGCGCGGGGAATCCTGGGGAGTGTAGTCTTTCTCCTTCTTTCGTGCGGCGCAGGGTCAGAAGTGCCTTAGACCACACTTCCCAGGTCGCTCCGCGCGCCTCCCTCGGCCTCGCGAGAACCCTGTGCCGGAACCCATCCCGTGAGGGTGGACTCCCGCGGGACCTGCCGGGAGTTGTAGTATGGGGCTGGGAATCGCGCCCGCGAGCACCCGGGCTGGGGCGACGGAGAGACTACAAGTCCCAGAGGGTGAGGCGCGACCGCCTGGAGGGCGGGGGGTACGAAAGAGGAACCCGGAGGGCGCCCGGGTGAGTGAGGGGCCGGAGGCGGGGGCGGGCGTGGGCGCGGGCGCGGGCGGCGGGGCTAGGCGGGGCGGGGCGGGGGCGCGGACACCCGAGCTGGGCGGGCTGGGCGGCAGGGGGCGCAGCGGCCAGACAGCGGTTGGCGGGGACCCTGGTCCTCCCCGGCGTCGGCCCTCGCCCCTACCCCTCGACCCCTGGCGTCGGGAGCTCGGAGCCCCAGAAACCGGAGGCGGGACCCCTAGCCCGACGCCCGCGGAGGCCGCTTCCCGCGAGGCCGCCGGGTCCTGGGCTGCGCTGACCGCGTCCCCGTGGACCGGTGATCCGGGTTTGTTCCCGTCGTCGTCGCCCGAGCAGTCGGGGCGCAGTCGCGGCGCCAGCTTCCCCACGACGACCGTGCCGCCGTCACGACAGCGTGACCGACGCGCTCCCGCGGTCCGACGGGGCCGGCCGGTGTGGACGCCGTCCTACCCGACCCCAAGAAGCGCGCCCCGGCAATGCAGTTTCTGCCCCAAAGCCACGTGACCGAGGTCTCGGCCGCCGCGTCCTGCCGAATTCCAGGGGTCAGCCCGCCCGGCCCTTTGTTTCGCGTTTTCCCAGTGTTATTGTCGCGCGCGGAGGGAGGTCGGGGCCTGGGTCTTCTCGGGGTTTTAACCTGGGGAAGCTGGAGGCCCACCGGGTGGTCGGGCGCCCGGATCCTCTCGGGCCCCCCGCGCTGAGGGCCCCCGCAGGGGAGTCTATGTGCAGCCAGGATCTTAATGGCCACGTTTTCAGAAGCTCCTGGAAGGAAATAAAGTCTGGACTATCCAGAAAGGCTCTTCTCCTGGCGCGTGCACACCCCCGCCCCGCGTATTCCTCCCCAAGGCGGAGCACGCAGATGTGTTGGTGCGTCCGCTGAGCCGGGTGGTCCCCCCGCAGCATCGGCCCCAAAGGCACCTCCCAGCCCCTCTTGCATCGCCCGTGCTCTCCAAGGTAAGCTGGTAATTCCTTTGAAGAACGACCTCCAGTCACTATAGCCCTGAGAATTCCCGTCCCCAAGGGAAGGATGCCTTCGAGTGTTTTCCTAGCACGCAGAACCCCACAGATAGGCTCCCGGGGTCCACATCGCTCTCCGGGGTGCTGAGTCCGCAGAGCCGTGCGCAGCGAGTGTGGGACATATCAACAGACTGGAATGTTTCCTTTACTTCCAATCAGGTCGCTCACAGCATTTACTCTATCCCAGCCGAAATGGGATAGAGACCCATTTTAGACCTAGAAGCAGTTTATGGGTCCGCATTGGCCTTGGCTCCGTTTGCTTGCTAAGAAGGTGACCAGCAGTACCTGCGGCAGGGGTGGCAGTCCAGCGGGCCCTCCTGTGTTGCCCACAGTGGGAGAACTGGAGGATAAGCACGTGTGAAACACATGCTGAGTGAGGAAGACGAGTTGCAGTGAGTGTTTATGTGGTCGCCTGGCCCTGCTCACCCAGCGAGGCTTCCTGATGGAGAGCCTGTTTGTCCTGCCAGCACCTAAGCCCTGTTGACTGACCAAAATAATTCCACCCAGTCACCTTGATGTGTTACTTGTTTAAAATCACAGTGACCTGGAGGCATTATTTCTTCACTGAAACCAATTCTAAGGAAAAATAAGAGTTATGAAAGAACATATAGTACAATTTAAATTCTCACCACAGATTCCATTACCTTGTAGAAACTTTTTTACCCAATTATTTAGCTTTTGGCTTCAATAAGATTTTCCAAGTAGAAAATGAATTGCATTTATTTAGTTAGTTATTGAGGTGTAATTCACATATAGTGAAATGGGTAGGTCCAGTTTGACTAGTTTTGGCAAATGCATGCAGCTGTGTGACCTACACACTTGTCATGATAGGAAACGCTTCTGTCACCCCAAAGGCTCCCTGGCGTTGTGGACTGAATGTCTCTTCTCCCCAGAATCCACATGTAGAAGCTCTGAGCCCCCAGGGTGACATGATATTTGGAGGCCTGGACTTTGAAAGGTGATTAGGGTTAGATGAGGTCATGAGGCGGGACCCTATGAAGGGATTAGTGCCTTTATAAGAAGAGGGGGAGGAGGCTGCCTGATGGCGCACTTGGCCTTGGTGGCCTGGGGTTTGCAGGTTTGGATCCCAGGCATGGACTGGTACACTACTCATCAGCCATGCTGTGGAGGCGTCCCACATACAAAATACAGGAAGATAGGCATGGATGACAGCTCAGCAACAGTCTTCCTCACCAAAAAAAAAGAAAAAGAAAAGGAGAGAGAGAGAGCTCTCCCCTCTCCACTCACATGCATCCAAGAAAGGGTGCCACAGCGAGAAGGCCGTCTGCAAGCTGGGAAGGGGCCCTCACCAGACACAGAGTCTCCTCGCACCTTGATCTGGGACTCCAGCTCCCCAGACCGTGAGAAACAAATGTCTGCTGTCTAAGGCGCCTGGTCTGTGGCGATTGGTCAGGACAGCCTCATGAGCCTGTCCAGACCTGTCCCCAGAAGCAGGCGTGGTTCCTGCTCTGCTGCCATTCCTTGGTCCTCCTGGCGCTAGACCTCATTTTGATGGTGCCGGCTGGTGGGTGTTTGTTGGGCTGCCGCTCTGAGGCCCTTGATATTGTGGTCAGCACTCCTGGGGTTGTCCTGCAGTGCACTCACCGCCCGCGGTGGCACCTGGTGGGGTCCTCAGGTCTGGTTTGCAGGACTAAAGGGATGCGCATTCCTGTGCACATTTTCTGAGCGGGCTTTCCTGCTCTGGGAGAACACATAGGAGTGAGGCTGCCCTGGTGGCCTAGTGGGCAGCGCAGTGTTTCATCACGGGTTTGATTTGCATTTCCTCCAGCTTAGTTGTGGAGCGCTTTTCCATCTGCTTGTCACCCATTTGTACCTCTTCTGAAGTGTCTGATCAAGTCCTTTGCCCTTTTTTTCATTACCGAGTTGTAGAAGTTCTTCATATCTTCTGGATACAAGTCTTGTCAGATAGATATATTGTGAATATTCTTTGACTTGCCTATTCATTTTATTAATGGTGTATTTTTTAAAGTTTTTTCCCCCAGAGATTGGCCCTGAGCTAACATCTGTTGCCAATCTTTTTTTCCCTTCTTCTTCCCAAAGACCCCCCAGTACGTAGTTGTATATTCTAGTTGCAGGTCCTTCTAGTTGTGCTATGTGGCATGTTGCCTCAGCATGGCCTGATGAGCAGTGCTAGGTCTGTGCCCAGGATCTGAACCGGCAAAACCCTGGGCCGCTGGAGCAGAGTGCGAGAACTTAACCACTAGGCCATGGGGCCAGCCCCAATGGTGTATTTTTTAAATTAACTTTAAAAATTTTGGAGTAGTTTGAGATTTTCAGAAAAGCTGCAAGGATAGCCCAGTTTTCCCTAATGTGAACGTCTGACATGACCACAGCACATTTGTCAAAACTAAGAGACAGCACTGCTACTCGACTGTTACCCGCCCTGCAGACTTCAGATTTGCGCGTTTCCCCAGCGTCGTCTTTCTGCCCCAGATCATGTCCAGAATCCACACTGTGTCGAGGGTCACGTCTCCCTTGTCCGCCCGGGGATGTGACAGTGTGTCGGGCGCTCCTTTTTTTCACGATCTTGACAGTCTCGAGGAGGACTGCCGGGGCTTTTGTGAATGTCTGTCATCTTGGGTTTGTCTGATGTGCTTTCTCGGGGTTAGACTGGGGTTGTGGGTTTGGGGAAAGACAGCCCCAGAGGTGAGCTGGCCTCTGGTCACATCGTATCAGGTGTCGACCTGGGGCGCCTGGTTCAGGTGGTGTGGCCAGGTGTCTCTTGTGTAGAGGCCCCCTGTCCCGTCCCCCCTGTCCTCTTGGCAGCCGCTCCCTGAGCAGCCCAGCCTTGGGCGGGGGCTCTGGGGGCGGTCTGCCTCCCGCAGGGAAGAGCCGAGTGCTGTTTGGAATTCTGTGGAGAGGGTTCCTCTCCTCCCCTGTGTGTTGACCGACGGGTCACTTACTTGGATCAGGATGGACTCGCCATGTGTGTCGCCTGCTTGGGTTGTGGTGCAGCGCTGTGCTGTCTTCTCTGCTGCTCACGTTGTCCCAGCTTGGCTGTCGGGAGCTCTTTCATGTGCCTCTTGCGCCTGTGACGTGTCCCCACCCTGCTGTCTGTCCAGCACTGCCAGACGCTCCAGGTTCATCGCGTTGTATCCCTGTCTCAGCCCTGGAATCAGCCGTTTCTCCAGGGAGCCCTGGTTTATTTGACTGGAGAATGGCATTTAGAAACCAGGCTCTGGCCCTGGGTGGGCACACCACTGAGGGGCCGTCACTGCCCATGGTCCTCTCGGGGCGGGGCTACCTAACACATGTATGTATTCATCTTTGTGTCTGTAACCTGCCCACCACCTGCCATCCATTTTCTGCTTTGTCCAACCGCAGTGTACATATAAAGCAGTTTCAGAATTGTTTGCCTGTAACCCCCCACGATAAACAAATTTACAAACGAGAGTATGGTTTTTATGTGTGGTTTCTTTTTATCTTTAGGCTTACAGTTTCTAGTCAAAACACCGTTTTCCAAAGATGCTGAGATCGGCTCCCTTTCCCATCTCCTTCAGTGTCAATGCATCCGTTGGTAACGCAGCTGGATTCAGGAGTCACCGTCTGCGTTCCATCCTAAGATTGCTGGCATTCTGGTTGACATTGGTGTTTTTTGCATACATTAAAGTTTATTCTCTATGAGATATAGTTCTATGGGTGTTGACAAATGCAGAGTCTTGTGTCCACCATAATGATGTATTTTGATCAGAAGTTTTTATTATCGATGAAGTTCAATTTATCAATTGTTTTTCCTTTTTGGTTTATGCTTTCTGTGTCCTATCTAAAAGTCTTTGCCTAACCGGAAGCCATGCAGATGTTCTCCTGTGTTTTCTTCTTGAAGCTTTATAGATTCCGTTGTTGTGTGTAGCTTCATGATTCATCTCTAATTAATTTTTCATATGATGTGAGTTTAGGTTCAGTTTTCATTCCATGTGAGTAGCCAGTTGTCCAGCACCATTTGTTGAAAAACTTTCTTTCCCCCATTGAATTGCTTTGGCATCTTGTCAAAAATCATTTGACTGGGGGCCTGCCTGGGGCATAGTGGTTAAGTTTGGCACGCTCAGCTTCGGCAGCCCAGGTTTGCAGGTTCAGATCCTGGGTGTGGGCCTACACCACTTGTCAGCCATGCCGTGGCGGTGACCCATATACAAAATAGAGGAAGATTAGCACAGATGTTAGTTCAGGGCAAATCTTCCTCAGCAAAAAACCAAAAAAACAAAAAAAACAAATCATTTGACTGTGTTTGTCAGGGTTTATTTCTGTATTCTCTATTCTGTTACGTCGATCTGTTTGTCTGTTCATCAATCCACACTGTCTTGTGACTTTACAAGGAGTCTTCAAGTAAGGTAGCGTAAATCCTCCATCTTCATTCTTCTTTTAAAAATTTCTTTGACTATTCTGGGTTCTTTGCATTTTTATATGAATTTTAGAATCAGCTTGTCAATTCCTCAAAAAAAAAAAAAGCCTGCTGTAATTTTGACTGGAACTGTATTAAATATTAGATTGATTTGGGGAGAATTTACATCTTAATAATATTGTGTCCTCTAACCCATTGACATGGATTAACAGATATATCCATTATATATATAATGGTGTATATATAGATATATAGATATGTATATAGATATATATATGTATCACTATGGTCTATCTTTCCATTATTTGGATCTTGAATTTCTGTCAGCAATGTTTCATGGTTTTCAGTATACAGGTCTGACACATTTTTTATTAAAATTTATCCCCACAAACAAATTATGTTTTTGAATGCCATTGGAAATGATATTTATTTAAGTTTCATTATCCAGTCATCTGTTGCTAGTATATAGAAATAACAATTAATTTTGTACATTGACTTTATATTCTCGGAACATTGCTCAATTCACTTATAAATTGAGGTGGCTTTTTTTGTAGAATTGTTAGAATTTTCCATGTCAACAAGCATGCTGTCTACAGAGGCAGTTCGCTTCCTCCTTGTACCCTTTCTGGTTTTTGTTTGTTTTCTCTCCTTACTGCACTTGCTGAACCTACAGGACAATGTTGAATGGAAGTGATAAAATTTGACTTTTTCAGTCTTCAGGGGGAAATGTTTAATATTTCACTATTAATTTGATGTTAGCTGTAGGTTATTTTGTAGATGTCTTTTGTCAGGTTGAGAGTGTTTACTTCTATTTTTCGTTTGCTGAGAGTTTTTATCATGAAGGAGCCTGAAATTTTGCCATATGCTTGTTTGCAGCTGTTGAAATGGTCATGTGCCTTTTTCCTCCTTTGGTCTCTTGAGGTGTGGGTAGCAGCAATGGGTTTTTGCATGTGAAGCCCATCTGTGTTCCTGGAAGGAATGCGTTGGTCATATTCTGTCACCTTTTTAATATTTTACTGCATGCAGTTTGTGAATATTTTGTTAGGAGTGTTTGGGTCTCTGTTCATGAGGGATATTAGTCTGTATTTTTTTCCTTGTAACATCCTTGTTTGGATTTCTATCAGGGTTAGACTGGCCTATCTTTGAGTCTTGCTTGCTGGCCTTGTAAACGAGTTGGGACGTGTTCCCTCCTCCTTTATTTTCTGAAAGACTTTGTGTGATGTTGATATTGCTTCTTCCTCAGGTGTTGGATAGACTTCACCAGTGAAGCTGTCTGGGTTCGTCCTTTCTTTGTGGGAAGTTTTTAAATTATGAATTCAATTTCTTCCACAAATATAAAGCTATTTAGATTTCCTGCTTCATCTTGTGCCTTTTTTTTTCTTCTCCCCAAAGCCCCCCAGTACATAGTTGTATATCCCAGTTGTGAGTGCCTCTGGTTGTGCTGTGTGGGATGCCGCCTCAGCATGGCCTGATGAGCGGTGCCATGTCCGTGCCCAGGATCCGAACCCGCGAAACCCTGGGCCACGGAAGCAGAGTGCGTGAACTTAACCACTCGCCACGGGGCCAGCCCCCATCTTGTGTCATTTTTGTAATTTGTATCTTTAAATAAACTTGACCATTTCACTTAAGTTGTTGAATTTGTTGGCATAAGGTTGTTTATAATATTGCCTGATTATCCTGCCATGTTGTAGGATTTGTGGTGATATCTCCTCTTTCATTTCTGATACAGATAATTTGCGTTGACATTTTTTTCTTGATTATTCTTGTTAGAGGTTTATCAATTTTATTAATCTTTTCAAAGATTCAACTTTTGACTTTGCTTATTTTCTGTAATTTTTATCCATTTTTAATTTCATTCATTTCCACTCTCATTTTTATTATTTACTTTCATCTACCTAATCTGAGTTTAATTTACTCTTCTTTTTCTATCTTTTTTTTTTTTTTTTTGAGGAAGATTAGCCCTGAGCTAACTACTGCCAATCCTCCTCTTTTTGCTGAGGAACACTGGCCCTGAGCTAACATCCATGTCCATCTTCCTCTACTTTATACATGGGACGCCTACCACAGCATGGCTTTTGCCAAGCGTTGCCATATCTGCACCCGGGATCTGAACCGGCAAACCTTGGGCCGCCAAGGAGCAGAACGTGCGAACTTAACCGCTGCACCACCAGGCTGGCCCCTTTTTCTATCTTTTTAAGATGAAAGTATAGATGAATGATTTTACACTTGTCTTCTTTCCTTCTTTTTTTTTTTGGTGAGGAAGATTGTCCCTGAGCTAACATTTGTGCCAAGCTTCCTCTATTTTGTATGTGGGATGCCGCCATAGCGTCGCTTGATGAGCATGTCTAGGTCTGTACCCGGGTTCTGAACCAGCAAACCCTGGGCCGCCAAAGTGGAGTGTGTGCGCTTAACCACTGGGCCAGCCCTTGTCTTCTTTTCTTGTATAGGCATTTAAAACTATAAATTTCCTTCTACGCATGGCTTTAGCTTCTTACACAAAATGTGATATATTGTACTTCGTTATCTTTCTGTTAAAAATATTTCAAAATTTCCTTTGTTCGATCCATGAGTTATTTAGAAGTCTGTTGTTTAATTTCAAAAGATTTGGAGGTTTTCTAAATAGCCTTTCTTATTGATTTCTAGTATAATTCCTTTGTAGCCAGAGAACATACTCTTGATTTGATCCTTTGAAATTCATTGATGTTTGTTTTATGGTCTATCTTAGTGAATGCTCTGTTTGCAGTTAAGAATGTGTATTCCATTGTTGTTGAGTGTCATGTTCTGTAATTGTCAGTTGAGTTGAGTTGGTCAATAATATTGCCCCAATATTTTATATTCTTATCAATTTTTTGGTCTACTTGTTCAATCACTTATTGAAAGAGGGATATTAAAGTCTCCAACCATGACTGTGGATTTGTCTTTTTCCTTTTAGTTCTGTCAACTTATTCTTCCTGTATTTGAAAGCCTTTTATTAAGTGCATACATATTTAAGAATGATTTATCTTCTTGATGAATTTACTCTGTTATCGTTGCAAAAAGTCCCTCTATTACGTAAAGCAGTACTCTTCTTGAAGTCTGCTTTTTCTGAGGTCAGCATGTCTGCACAAGTGTTCTCATACTCAGTGTTTTTACGGACTGTCTTTTCCATCCTGTGCTTTTAGTCTATCTGTGTCTTTCTACTTAAAGCTTTTTTCTTATACGGAGTATTATCATTGGGTCTTGCTTTTTATCCAGTCTGACAATCTCTACTTTTTAAAAAAGGCACTCTATAGGCATTATATAATTTTGTTTTTCCCAGATTTTTTTTATTGTGGTAAAATATACGTAACATAAAATTTACCATTTTAAGTGTATAGTCTGTGGCATTAAGTATATTTACATCGTTGTGCGACACTCACCACTATCCATCTCCAGATCTTTTTGATCCTCCCAAACTGAAACTCTGTCCCCATTAAACACTAACTTCCCACCCCCTCCCCCACCCCCTGGCACCCAGCATCCTACTTTCTTTCTCTATGAATTTGACTCCTCTAGGGACCTCATATAAGTGAAATCATATGATATTTGTCCTTTTGTGACTGACCTCTTTCACTCAGCATAATGTCCTCAGTGTTCATCCATCTTGTAGCATGTGTCAGAATTCCCTTCCTTTTTAAGGCTCAATAATATTCTCTTGTAGGTGTAGACCGCATTTTGTTTATCCATTCATTGGTTGATGAACACTTGGGTAGCTTCCACCTTTTTGGGTTTTGTGAATAATGCTGCTATGAACATAGGTGAACAAATATCTTTGAGACCCTGTTTTCAGTTCTTTTTGGAAATATGTGCACAAATGGAATTGCTGGGTCATATGTGTTAAGTATTTTGAGAAAGCACCATTCCGTTTTCTCCAGTGGCTGCACCATTTGACATCCCCACCAGCAGTAGACAAGGGCTCCAACTTCTCACATCCTCCCAACACCTGCTCTTTCTGTTTTTCATAATAGCCATCCTCAGGGGCGTGAAGTGGTATATGTCTCTTTCCCTAATGATTAGTGATGCTCATCTCTACTTTTTAATTGGGATATTTAGTCCAGTTACATTTAGCGCAGTTATTGGAGTATTCGGGTTTAGATCTACCATCTTGATGTTTGATTTCTATTTTTTCCATCTGTTTCTTTGTTCATCCTTTCTCCTCCTTTTTTAGGTGAATCAAAGATTTTTTAAATTTCATTGTATCTCCTCTACTGACTTTTCAGTTCTGCCTTTTTGTGTTTTTTTTAGTGCTTCCTCTAGAGATTAAATGTACGTGTTTACCTTTTCATGGTCTACCTTAGAAAACATCCTTGTACTTCACAAACAGCGTGAGAACCTTGCACAGCAGGTCCCAGTGACCGTTTCCCACTCTTGGCGCTCTTGTCAGTGTATATGTTACTTCTGCAGATGCTAGAAAATTCTTCCACACACTGTTGTCATTTTTACTTTAGTTAGGAGACTTTTAAAATAGTTAAAGGTGTATTATATTTATTTATTAAGTCTTGGATGCCTTTGTGTTAAATTGAGGATTTCTGTAGAACTGTACTGTACTTGGCCGCCTGTGTTAAACATATTAGTTGAATGTTGTAAAACGAGCAGTGTGCATCGGCTCCAATTGAAGAACCCTCACATGCCAGTTTAGTGCGGTGGGAAGTCGAGGCTGTGGACCCAGGGGCCTGAACCAGTCCTCACCTGCCGCGTACTCACTGTGGGGTCTGTGCAACGCTGTTTCCTCTTTAAAACGGGTTGCTAATAGGCGTTGCCAGGAGGGTGAAATGAATTACTGTGTGTACGTGTCTCAGACTGGTGCTTGGCGCACAGTCAGGGCTATGTAAGTGCTATTCGGGCTGCCGCTTGGCAGTGAGCAAGTCCACATCCTCTGGAGAGCCAGGAGCTCAGCAGATGGAGACTTCTTGAGCCCCTCAGACCAACGTGGGCATGAAAGGCCAGCTCTACCTCAGATACAGTCTGTACGACGAAGCTCTAAGGCCATGAAATTACATTTCTAGGAGAATAAATCTCAGAAGATTACGAATTTGATCATTCTTTGGGGAGCGCTTTAAAGATGAAAGGGCCTACTAAAATAATGCTAAGGGTAACTTAGTGGCTTAAATCTATCTTTTTGCAATTAGATTCACCTTCTTCACCATGAAGTGTGTTTAATGCATCCTTGGTTTGCTTTTCTGAGGCCCACACAGAGACTGTCTCATCTGTCAGTTAAACGTCTGACCCCTTCCCCGTGAGTGAGACTCTGGGACTTGTTCCCTCAAGTGCTCATTGCCGGCAAGAATGCTGCTCTCAGGAAGCTTCTGTGCCCGCCGAAGTTGCTTTGGTTTCTGAAAACAAAAAGCCATGCAGGGGCTGCCCAGTGGCCTAGTGGTTAAGTTCGCGTGCTCCGCTTCAGTGGCCCAGGGTTCGTCAGTTCAGATCCCAGGCACAGACCCACATACCACTTGGCAAGCCATGCTGTGGCAGGCGTCCCACGTATAAAGTAGAGGAAGATGGGCACGGATGTTAGCTCACGGCCAGTCTTCCTCAGCAAAAATAGGAGCATTGGCAGTAGTTAGCTCAGGGCTAATCTTCCTCAAAAAAATAAAAATTAAAAAAAAAAAAAGAAACAATGACCAAAACTTTTCCAAGTTTGGTGAAAGACATAAATTTATAGAATTAAGAAGCTCAGTGAATCCCAAACAGGATAAATATAAAACCACACCTAGACACATCATTTTCAAATTACTGAAAACTAAGGATTAATTTTAAAAATCTTGAAAGCAGCCCGAGAAAAACAACAGATTACATATAGCACATAATTGCAAAGACTGTGAATTTATCATCAGAAATGATGGAGGCCAGAGGCAAGTGGAACTGCATCCTTAGGATGCTGAAAGAAAAAATTGTTACTGAATTCTGCACCCTCCAAGAGTGAGCAGTAAATAAAATATTTTCAGAAAAAGGAAAACTGATAGCATTTGTTGCCATCAAATGTGTGCTACCAGAAATGCTGAAAGAGAGTGATGACAGAGTGAAACTCAGCTCTTGTGAATGAGTGAACATCAAAAGTGGCAAATATCTGAGAGAAATGTTTCCCTTAACATACATATTTAAAGAAAAATGAAAACGTTTCCTGGGTTTGTAATGTATGCAGATGTAATACATATGACAGCCGTAGCCTAAAGAATAGTAAAGGGGAACGTGAACCTACCTGGTTGCAAGCTTCCTAATTTGACATGAAGTGGTACAGTATTGATTCTGTGTAGCCTGTGAAAAAGTAAGGATGTATAATCCTATCCCTAGAGCAACTTTAAAAATAATGCAAAGAAGTGTAACTAAAGAACCAAAAGATAAAGTGGAAGAGAATTTTTAAATTATCCAAATAATATAAAAGAGAGAAAAGAGAGGACAGGGGAACAAAACACCAGAGATAAGCCGAGAACAAATAATGAAACGGTAGCCCTAAATTGAGCCACATGTCGTTATATGCAAAGCCCACAGAATGTGCAACATCGAGTGACCTAATGTAAATATGCACTGAGGGCAACAGTGATGTGTCAGTGTAGGTTCATCGATTGTAGCAAATGTACCCTGTGCTGCAGGATGTTGATAGTAGGGGAAGCTCTGCCTTTTGAGGAGAGGGGGACGTATGGGAACTCTCTTGCTTCCCGCTCAGTTTTGCTGTGAACCTAAAACTGCTCTAAAAAATAAAGTCTTGGGGCTAGCCCGGTGGCAGAGTGGTTGAGTTTGCACACTCTGCTTCAGTGGCCCAGGGTTTGTGGGTTCAGATCCTGGGTATGGACCTACACACTGCTTCTCAAGCCATGCTGTGGCAGCATCCCACGTACAAAATAGAGGAAGATTGTCACAGATGTTAGCTCAGGGCCAATCTTCCTCAAGCAAACAGAGGAAGATTGTTACAGATGTTAGCTCAGGGCCAATCTTCCTCACCAAAAAAGAATAATAATCATAAAGTCTTTTATTATTTTCTTTATTGAGGTAACACTGCTTTATAACATTAATGTCTTTTATATATTAAAACAAAACAGAGGGACAAGTAGAAAACAATAAAATAGTAGAACTAAGCCTAACCATAGTGATAATTCCATTAAATGTTGATGGACTAAACCCTCCAGTCAAAAGGTAGAGATTGTCAAAATGGATAAATAAGCCAGACTCTACTACATGCTGGCTGTAGGAAATTCACTGTAAATATAAAAACACAGGTGAAAATAAGTAGATGCAAAAAATATATGTATCTTGCAAACAGCATGAGAAGGGTGGAGTGGCTAAATTTATATCAGATAAGGTAGAGTCCAAGATATGGAGTATTAGCAATGTAAAGGGAAATTTCTATTCATAAAAGGTCATGTCTTCAAGAAGACATATCAGTTATTAATATGCCTGATAACAGAACCTCAAAATACATGAAGCAAAATTGACAGAATTCAAGGGAGAAATGGGCAATTCCACAATCATTGAAGGAGACTTTAACATCTCTCTCTCACCAATAGTTAGAACAAAAGACCAAAGAAATCAGTAAAGACATGAAGAATCTGAACAATAGTCCCAGGCATCTTTTCCCAATTGATATTTGTAGAAAACTACTCCTATCAAGAGCAGAATACAAATTCCCACCAAGTGCACGTTGTGCATCCTCTAGACCTGCTGAGCCCTAAAACAAGTTTCAAAAGAGAGTAAAGAACTAAAGCTGTACTTGTTCACAGATGGCACGATTATTTATATGGAAGATCCTAAGACATCTGCAAAAAAACTGCGAGAACCATTAAGTGAATTTAGCAAGATCTCAGGAATCAGAGTTAATGTGCAAATTCTAGTCATTTTTTTTTTTTTAAAGATTTTATTTTTTTCCTTTTTCTCCCCAAAGCCCCCCGGTACATAGTTGTGTATTCTTCGTTGTGGGTTCTTCTAGTTGTGGCATGTGGGACGCTGCCTCAGCGTGGTCGGATGAGCAGTGCCATGTCCGCGCCCAGGACTCGAACCAACGAAACACTGGGCCGCCTGCAGCGGAGCGCGCGAACTTAACCACTTGGCCACGGGGCCAGCCCCTCTAGTCATATTTTTATATACTAGCAGCAAACCATTGGAAAAGGAAATTTGAAATTCAATTCTATTTACAATAATACCAAAAAAATATTTAGTAATAAGTTTTTCAAAAGATGTGCATGACCACTTCTTCACTGAAACCCAGAGAACATTGCCGAGAGAAATGAAGGAGCACGTGGAGAAATGGAGAGAGAGCGTGTTCATAGACTGGAAGACTCAAGACAGTGTCACTTACCCCAGTCCAAATCCCAGCAGGCTTTCTTGTAGGAAGTGACAAGATGATTCTAAAGTACAGAAATGCTTATGACCTAGAGTTGCCAAAACAATTAAACAGAGCAAGGCTTATGTTACCTGATTTCAGACTTTCCGCAGAGCTTCAGTAATCGAGACGGTGTGGCATTGGAGAAGGATAGACACATGGATGAATGAGCAGAATAGAAAGCCTAGAAACAGAGCCACACGTAGATACTCGATTGCTTTTCAACACGGATGTCTCTCAGAAAAGAAAAGTCAACAAATGAAAGTACATATTTAAAAAATGAACCTTGATCTTTACTTCACACCATACACAAAAGTAACTCAAAATGTTAAAACTAAAACTATAAAACTTCTAGAACAAAACACAGGAAATATTTATGACCCTGAGGTCAAGGCAGAGATTTCTTAGGACACAAAAAGCAAGAACCATAAAAGAAAAAAACAGATCATTCGATTTTATCAAAATGAAAACATTTGCTCTTCTTGATACCCATAAGAAAATGAAAGGAAAGCCACGGAGTGGGAGAAAATCTCTGCAATACATAAATCTGACAAAGAATATATAAAGAATGGTTACAACTCAGTAATAGAAAGACAACCCAATTAAACAAAATGGCCACAAGTTGTGAACAGACACTTCCCAGAAGATATATAAATGGCCAGTAAACACGTGAGAAGGTGCTGATGGTCACTGGTTATCAGGGAAACAGAGGTTAGCGCAGCAGTGAGATGCTGGGTGCTGGTGAGGATGCTGCCAGAGGAACCATTACACACTGCTGGTGGGGATGCACATGGTGCAGCCACTGTTGAAGACAGTTTCTTAGAAAGTTATAAATACACTCACCTTGTAGTTGTTTCAGTCCTAGGTATTTATCCGAGAGAAATGAAAACAACTGTCCACACAAAGATGCATACAAGAATGTCCAGGGGCTGGCCTGGTGGCGCAGTGGTTAAGTTCACCTGCTCTGCTTCGGCACCCTGGGGTTTGCCAATTTGGATCCTGGATGCGGACCTACACACTTCTCATCAAGCCATGCTGTGGCTGCATCCCACATACAAAGTGGAGGAAGATGGGCACAGATGTTGGCTCAGGGCCAGTCTTCCTCAGCAAAAAGAAGAGGATTGGTGGCGGATGTTAGCTCAGGGCTAATCTTCCTCAAAAAAAAAAAGAATGTCCACAGCAGCTTCATTCACAGTCACAGATCTGGACAAGGCCCAAGTGTCCAAGAGAGGCGGATAGGTAAGGCAGATAGGAAATGTCACGTATCTTCATAATGGACTATCGTTCAGCCATAAAAAGGAATGAGGTACGGATGAACCTGAAGATTGTTATGCTGACTGGAAGGAGCCAGACACAAAAGTATGCATACTGTATGGTCCATCCACATAAAATTCTAGAAAACAGGTTAGTGTGCAGCGATGCAGGTCGGCCTGCCTGGGGCCAGGGGTGGGGGCTGCAGAGGGCTCAGTGTCTCCTGCAGGCGGTGGAGACACCGGTGCAGGTTGTCTGGACTCACAAGTGTGTGTTCTAGACAGATGCATTTCACTGTGGGCACGTTAAACCGCAGTACCATTGACTGACTAGCAGGTGAGAGTGTGGACTGAGATCTTGGACTGAGATTCCTGAGTTGAGATGGTGTTTTGTGATTTAGTGTGACCCTGGGGATGCCTCTTACAGAGAGTGGGCAGAAGGTCTGTGACTCCCCGACTTTTCCTTGAGGCAAGGAGAGGTAGCCTTTGCTGAGCAAAAGGTGCATAGACAAAAAAAAGGGCGGAACTTGAGCACATCCTACGGGGGGGTGGCAGTGCTCTGGGACGCCAGTAGTTGCCATGGAAGGAGCAGGTGCATCAGGGAGACGCATGCGTTTTAATGGGATGGCCTGGATTAGGGGTGGGGAGGCACTTACCACATCCTGCCTCTGCCCTGGACGCAACCTAGTGTAAAGTGAATGACAGGACACACCCCAGCCCATGTCCTGACATCACTTGTTTGCAAGTGTCACCCAACCTTCGCCCTCCCCCTGCTAGGCAGCCTGGGGCAACAGCACGTGGGGAGGCAGGTCCGGCATCCTGGGCCTGCTGGTGCGGGGCCCTGGGCCAGTCAAGGGAGTGGTTCCTCGACACCCAGCCCCACACGCATTCCCTGCAGACCTTCTTCGGAAGAAGTAAGGGGTCCAGCGGATGTGGTCTAGGTTCCACTTCAGTAGCCTGGAACAGTCTGTGCAGGTGCACAGCCTCGGCCCTGCAGCTGTCTTCGTCAAGTGCAGAGTCTTTTCAGAGGTGACTTGTATATGTCAAAATATTTATCCAGCTGTGTTTGAGACAGACTACACCATGGTTGCCACCTTGCAAGCTGACAGAGGTTGTTGGAACTTGACTGACAGTTCAGGTCAGGGGCTGTGGGTTTCCTCTGCTTACATTACAAGTGTGACATGTGAGCAGTGAGTTGCACGCTGTCGGGTCTCAGGGCCTTAGTGTAGAGAGTGGACTCCCGCCGTTGCTCCTGTGTCGTCTGTACAGGTTGTCTGCTCTGGCATCATCCTGCACTGGGGTCTTAGGTTGTCCCCTTCATCCCCCAACATGGTGTCTTTCAGGTACTCTTCTGTGATGAAAGTAGGGTGAGCCACAGAAACTGTACCGAATGTCCCTGACTGGCCTGTGTTCACCCCAGGAGCCCCCTGCCCTGAACAGTTCCGTCTCTGGGTAAAATTGCTCAAAATGCAAGTCAGGGTTTTACTAGGACAGAGTGAGATGACAGATGGACCAGTCCCATCTGAGCTCATGGAAAGGACTGGCTCATCCAGAACCCCTTCTGCTCAGCCCTTCTTCTAGGAGCAGTGAGCGGCTGAAAGCTGTTGGAGGAAGGAGTGAGTGTCCAAAGTCCAGATCCAGATGGGCTGAGCAGGCCTCTCTGGCCCCTGCTCTGGGCTCCTTATGGGAAGTCCAGTTGGACCCCAAGCACCAGAGGCGGAGTCCCCCAAGTGATGTGGCCATACAGCGACCAGCAGCGGGGCCTCACTGTCGGCTTTGATTTGCAGGCCTCAGAGCAGAGGTCTGCGGGGCTCGGGGGCTGACTCCTGGTTCTTGGCAGGCCTGCCCCGACAGCGATCACCGGCCAGAGAGGATCTGGATGTCTGCAGCTCACGTCCTGGAGGGCCAGGTAAGGCTCCTCCTCCTCGGCCCCACCTGGTGCCCTGGAAGGCGGTACCCGTGTCTGCACAGCACCCCTCTCTGTTGCAGACCCTGTGCTCCAGAACATGGCACTCCAGCGCGCCGTTCTCCTGGCCGGCCTCCTGGTGGAAGTTGCCAGCAAGTCCTCAGACAGTGCGGTAGGTCCCTATCGTGCAGCAGCGTGGGGGACAGGAAGTAAAGTCAGGGCCCTCTCAGCCCTGCCCCTCATGGAGGCGGTGGGCCCTCGCCCGGGGGTCTCACCCTTCAACCTTCAGGGGTCATCCTTGCCTGGGCCCTGAAGACACTGACTGCGCCCACGCTCGAGGCCAGAGGGGCTTGTGCCTTGTGGAGGGCAGCAGACACACGACCCCGCCTGCACCTGCTGTGTTCTGTCTGCTGTAACCTTCTTTCTCTCTTTGCCAAACTGACCCTGTTGCTATAATTGAAATAAGGTCTCTACAGAGCCGCCCCTACTGGCACCGACCCGAGTCCCAAGCTGCCTGCCAAGCTCCTGGGGTGGACGGAGACTGCTTACTCCAGGCGAGCAGCCGCATCAGGCAGGGTCCGCCGCACGCCTTCACGGCCAAGCGTCCTGGCTCTCCTAAGCCAGTGACACGGGTCTGCTGAGCTGTGGTTTCTCTAGGAGCCCCAGCCTTGCCCGCACATGCCTGCCACATGTCCCGGCCAGTGGGCCATGCAGCCACTCTGCCAGGGCTGGATGGGATGGGACAGCTGGGGCGTCCTTCAAGGCTTGGCTCAGCTGTGAGCTGGCCTCAGCCCCTCCCGTGGTGGTGTGGAGGTTCCTGCCATTCTTTAGACGCCCCTCACTGTTCACTGTGTTCCAGTCTTGAGAAACAAAAGCACAGCTGTGATACACACACGAGCTGAGGTCCCCTTGCAAGCCCCCTTGAGGCCTGTCAGCTGCTCAACCCGTAAATGCCAACCCTTGGCACACCTGTGCCCCATGCTGCCCGCTCCTGCGTATGGACGTGGCAGGTATGAGTTCATCCACCGGGCACTTCCTCTGTGGGGCCAGGTGGGAAACCCCGATGGTGGGGTGTCCGTAGAATTGCAGAGAACATCAGTGAAGCAGCCGGAGCCTGTGGGATGACTATTTCTTTGGGAACACAGGGCAAACATGCTTGTGTCAGCCCCCCTGTCCCTCACCAGGGAGGCCAGGGGGCCTGGGTCAATCTTCGTGTTTTATCATACTCTAGGAAGACATGTGTTTCCTTTCTCATGAAGGCACTGTGCACACTTAGC
This sequence comes from Equus caballus, assembly GCF_041296265.1. Lineage (NCBI taxonomy): Eukaryota > Metazoa > Chordata > Mammalia > Perissodactyla > Equidae > Equus > Equus caballus. The sequence goes on from NC_091685.1 coordinate 48,618,701, forward strand.
AGCTTTAGTTTCCACAGCCACCATCTGGCAAGTGGTGACTAATAGGAATAACTTCATGGGCTAGAATGACCCCCTTGGTGCCCACCTGTGGCCATGAGGTGAGAGGCAATAGCTCTGCCCTGGACCCAAGAGACCCACATGGAGAAAGGGCTGCAGTCCCCACCACCTACCAGGTGAGGCTCTGAGTGGTCGGCCAGGCAGGCTGCAAAAGGAGATGACCACAAAGCGCAGGGTGCCCGCAGACCGGGAAGGGTCCCAGGACCACTCCCTGCCCCACCAGGCTGCTCCCAGCCTGGGCCCCAGTCAGAACTTCTGAATGGGCCCCCAAGGGATTCTCCTTCTTGGCCTGTGGGAGTTCGGGTGCTGGGGAACACACCCTGGCAGGTCCCAGCCCAACACTCCAGTTGTTTATTCAGTCATCAAACTCTCATTCTCAAATACCAAGTTCTGTCCCAGAGAGCATCTATGTGGTGTGGCCGTGAGTCCTCACCTCACCCCGGCTGATCAGGGGACAGTCACCTGATGCTGACTCAAGAAGAGGCCAGAGCCATGGGCATTGGGATGAGCTTGTGAGGCGCCCCCTCTGCAGACACCATCTTTGGCCTGGCTTGCGTGAGCCGCCTGGCTCTGGCATTGGAAACTCACCGCCATCTCCCCTCTAGGGCCAGCAGCCTGAGTGTTGTGTGGACGTGGTGGACGTCAATGCCACCTGCCCAGGCACAAGCCTGTGTGGCCCAGGTAAGCCACTTTGGCCTGGGCCGACCTAGACCGGCCTTGGTGATGAGGATGGCGCTCGTGTGCGCTGCGGAGCTGTTGCGCTCACCATGCCCCGTGTGAGCAGGAGGGCACATGGACCTCTCAGGAAGGAGGCTGGCATGGGACTGGGAGCTGGGCGAGGGGCTCAGGGAGTGGCCAAGGCAGCAGGAAGGTGATGGCTTGTCCCAGCCTCCCTGCTCCTGGCAGCCTGGCTGCCTCTCCCGGGCGTGGGGCAGGCCCTGTGGAGAGACTGTGGTTTGGAGCAGTGGGAGGTGTGGGGAGGCCAGACCGCCCCGTCCCCCAGGGGAGTTTCAGCTGGGCCTGAGAACTGCTGACTAAGACAGGCGAATGGGAAGCACAGGAACGTGTGCGGATCACTTGACGCGAGCCCTTGTGAGGAAGCAGAGACCCCAGGAAGCGGCAAGGCCTGAGCGTTTGCCTGTGCGGTTGAGCAATGACAGCTGTGGAAAAGTGGCTGAACTGTGTGGGGAGGCTGCCGAAGATGGGTGGGGAGGAGGTTTAACAAGGTTTGTGCACAGAATTCTCGCAGCCTGGCTCCTGTCCTTGAGGATGTGACTGTTTCTTTCCTCCTGTACCGGGAGGGTGTCTTCCTCTCCTGCTTCCTGGAAGAAAAAGGGAGGCCAGAGCATCCTTCTTGCATCGCCTGTTTTCTAAGTGTCTTTAGCTCAAAATAATCCTTATGCCAAAGAGGCATGTTGGGGGCAACATGTTCTGTTTTCCTTCCCTCCCCCATGTGAAACTTCATCTTCAGAAAGTTTCACATATTAAAAGCCAAGTTGGTAGCTGTGGGGGGATTAGGGTTTGCACTTGTGAGATAAGAGAGTGGCAGAGGGGGAGAAGAAACATAGATGGGACAAGCAGAAGAGCTCGTCCAAGTGCACCATCCCGTGTCCACATGCACCGTCCCATGTCCTACTGAGTCAGCTTCTGAGGCTTGGGGAGAGCCCGCTCCAGTTAGACAGCTGCGTTTCATGTTAGGAGGCTGTACTGCAGGTTGCCTCTATGTGGTGTGAGCAATCAGGTATGTAGTAAGAGGCATTTCTATAGAAACAGAAGAAAAACAAAGGTTAATGATTGGAGCAAAGGAAAATCCTGGTTGTTGAGTCCAGAAGGCAGTCAGTCAGCTGAGAAAATGTCTAGATGTTGGCTCAGAGCATCTTCACATGAACTGGGGCAGCAGTGGCCGTCTCTGATGAATTTCCTGGTTTGCGGTTTGAATGTCTCTGGTGATGGGCTGGGGGTTCTTGTGAACTTTCCGTGTGGTTCACACAGCAGCAGGCACAACGCTGTCCCACGCGGTCTGTCGACGTGGTTTCTCTGAAGTTCACGTTAAGTTGTCCGTCCTTAGTTTGTGGGGCTTCGGGGAAAGGACAGTTTTAGTTCTTAGTGATTCCAAGTCCGAAGGGTGGGAGAAATTGGAAACGTTAGTTTGGAGAGTTGTAGCCAGATATTGGAGGAGACTAGAAGAATGCACGATCCAATCCAGTTTGCAGGTAGACAAACTGCAAAGACAATGAGCCAGACTAGAATCTGATATCCATGTAGGTGATTTTAATTTTTACTGAAATGTCCTTTTTCTCTCTACAGTCACCCCATTTCTACCTAAGATAATCACAGTAAGGGTAATTTGCTTGTAAAAGAAGTCTGGCCTCACTAAATTTGTCCTGGTTATTTACATAAGTGGAGCAAAAACAGTGATGACCATGGGGCCACCTGATGGCTGAGTGGTTAAGTTTGTATGCTGTGCTCTGGCAGCCTGGGGCTCACCAGGTTTGAATCCTGGGCATGGACCTACACACTGCTCTTCAAGCCACACTGTGGTGGCATCCCACATACAAAATAGAGGATAGTTGGTACAGATGTTAGTTCAGGGCCAATCTTCCTCACCAAAAAAACCCCAAACACACCAGCAGTAACCATATGGGCAGGCTGTTTAAGTCTGTCTTGCTGAGCCTATCACTGCAGTCTCAGAGTGGACTGTTCAAAGTCTCTCGAGGCCAGGAAGCCAAGCTGAGGACTCACCATCAGACTTGGCCTGCAGTACTTACGGATTTGGGTGAACACCTCTCTTTTCAAGGTCCCCAAAATAGCCTGAGTTTCCTGGGCCTGCCAGGAAGTGGCCCTCCTTATTCACCTGGTAAGGCTGCTGGGAACCCTGTAAGCAAGGTGTCAGGGGGCTTTTTAAAGGGGCTGTATTGGCTGTGTAACGTCAACCTCAGCTCCTTAAAACGTCTGGTCACTGGTCCTGGCGCTCCAGCTGCACTTTGTCCCTGTCCACACAGCCCAGCCGAGGGTCTCCTCGTGGCCAGCAGCCCTGGGTCGCTCCGCCAAGGAGCCCAGCCGCTGCCGAGCTGGTCAGAGGGTGCTTCTCAGGAGACTCGCTGTGTTGGCGCCAGGTCTGGGTCCAGGACCCCGTGTTCCCAGGCCTCCTGGAGCAGACTTTGGAGCAGACACCTTGTGCCTTCCCCATGGTCTGCTCCCCCCCCGCCCCCCCATAGGGCCAGGTCAAGGCAAAGAGGCCCCGTGCTGAGAAGAGAAACTCTGTTTTTACAAGAAATGGAGGCCTGTTTCTGGTGCTGTTTATGACTCCATGTCAGATCTGACATGGCCTCCTGGTGCTGCTTGGCCTGTCTGCCCACGCTGTGCTCATGTCACGCTTCAGGACCTGCCATCTGCTCGGTGTCACTGCGAAAAGGCCTTCCTCTCACGGTGACCCATTTGTGTATAGACTAAACGTCGGTAAATTCATTATGAAGGGCCTGCAGCCTGTGGCTTTTCCCCAGATGCTGCCCCAGTGGCCAGCGCTAGCCTCCAGCACCCACAGTCCATACCAGTTACCATGTGTTAGCTCAGCCTCTGTGCTGCACGTTGGGGATGTTAAGAAAAAACAGAGGTGTAAGACGATTCCTGCCCTAAAGTGGGCAGTTGGGAAGATGGGCTGTCCATCAACTGCTGGACGGCCAGAGCTGGACCACTCTGAGCGCTGGATGGGTAGCTCCCTGGGCCCCTGGCTGGGGGAGGGCAGGGCTGCTGGCAGCAGTGCAGTCTGGGATGGCAATGGAATTTGAGAGTGTGGGGACCCTCCAGGGAGGGATGCAGGGGCAACAGAGGGAGCAAGGGCCTCGCCTGGGCCGGGAGCAGTGCCACTGGTGGGGTGGGCCTTGTCCCTCGTACCGACTGAGTGAGGAGTGCACTGCAGCAAGGTGGGGTGAGGGCCCGGGGTTGAGGCTGTGGGGGTGGGAGGTGGAGCTCACCCTGGTCCTCTCCTGAGTGTGAGGCCAAACACGGCACCTATTTTGGATTCCCGTCCCCAGCCTCTCTGAAGTGTTTTCCAAGACATCCAGGGAAGGACCCCCCAGGGATGCCCCTGCACCAGAGGGCTCACCGTGGTTCCTGTTGAGCTTCTTTTTCTGAAACTGGACCATGTCATTCCATCCAAATGACCAGAATGGGTTAATTAGCTGTTGTTTTACAAACTCAAAATATAGAGAAACTTCCAGCAGACAGCAAGCTGAGTACCTGTCTCTTGCACAGGCTGCTACAGGCACTGGAACGAGGACGGGAGCATCAGCTGTGTCCAGTGCAGGAACGGAACCTACAACAGTTCCGAGTGCAGAGGCCGTACGTCATTGCCCCATTTTCCCCCACCCCCTCATGCCCACCTGGCCTGCTTTTCCTTGAGGGGCCACATCTCCAAGTTCTGGAGGAACGGGCGGGAGTCTCTATTCTTGTCCCCCACTAGTGGGTGACCCACCTCACCCTGAAGCACTGTCCATCGAGGGAACACCCCCAGGACCACCCCACCCCTGTCCTCTTGTCTATTCAGGACAGCTGTGAGGTGAGGGCCACTCCGCTGCCATGGTCCCCTCCCTTTGTCGTTTCTGCCTCATGGTTCCCCTTTGGGCTGTGTCTCTCTCCCTGGGGGTCCTTGGTGGGGTTTCCATGCATGGCCCAGGACATTTCCATGGGTCTGGGCTGTCCACAAAGCTGGCAGCACTGACAGCTCTGCTCCCCCATAGTTGCTGGCCGGGGTGTACAGTTCCCGGTGAACAGGAGCACAGGGACGCCTGGGCGGCCAAATTTCAGTAAGTCTCTCAGCTCACCAGAACAGAGCAGGGCCTCTGCCCAGGTCCTGTCAGGGGAGAGGGGGCATCATCCAAGCCTTTCCCAGTGCAGACCCCAACCACAGATGCTCACCACAGCAGGGCCATGTCCACAGTCAAGGTCAAACTCCACCCCAGCCAAGAGCTCTGTGTACAGGGACTCAACCCTGGTCACGGAGACGGCCTAGTAGAGAGTCCAGCAGCCCCTTGGGCTGGGTCAGTTGCACGGCCACAGCCCTCGCTGTGCCTCTGAACAGTTCCTGTTAGTGGAAGCCCTTCCAGCCGCACATCTCACCCTTGGCCTCACTCTTAGTCCACTCAGCCCCGAGGGCCATGGGAACTTGGGACATGCAGGTCTTCTGGAGATTGGAGGACACCCTGAGGTCCCCTAGCCCCCATCCCCAGTGGTTCCTCTAGGATGTAGGGCTTGGAAGAGACTGCAAACATTGCATGCCAGACAGAAGTACCCGTCACACCACCTGGTGCTCAGGGGCAGACACAGGACCCACCTCTTGGACGCTCTGTCCCCAGCCTGCTCCTGTCTGCCAGGCATCTCATCCTACCCAGATGCCCACCAGCCTCAGGGCGTGGCCGTACCTTGGGGCACTGCAGTCAGGGAGAGTGTCACCTCCTCTTCTGAGGTGGCTGGGTGGTGTCACCCCTAGACCCTGCTCCTTCAGCAGAGGACATGTTGACCTGGGCTGAGGGCTCAGGACCAGAAGCAAGTGGCCTTGTGCTGAGCTGGCCCACTGAGGCCGGCCACATGGAGCAGCAGCACTGGAGGGTGGGGTCGCTTCAGAGAGCTGACATGGCCAGGCCGGCAGTGGCAGGGCAAGTGAGGGAGGCCCGAGGGGCTGGCTGTTAGCCCCTCCACTGCAGCACATCTGGGCAGGACACACTCACTTGGCTGGAATTTGTCACTCCTCTGGGTTCCAGCGCCTGGGTCTCAGGGTTAGAAAGCCACCTCCCGACAGGCATCTACATGCACGTTCCCCCAGCTGACAGTCACTGACTGTCCAGAGCCCTCGGCCTGGGTGAAGATGGCCGGGGCTCAGAGCACTGGGAAGGCCGCTCCAGGCAACAGTGAACAAGCTCCCAAGATGTGAGGATGTGGGAGCCCCTGGCGTGGGCTGAAGGCTCCGGCCCAGTGTGCCAAGGGGCATGGGGCCCCACAGTCTGTGCTGAGTCTTGAGGAACAAGCCTGAGGAGCTGGGGCGGGAATCCTTAACCCTCTCCACGTCCCTCCTCCCTGTGGAACTTCCCCAGAGCCCACACCGGGCCTCACTGGGCCTGCAGGGCGTCCTAAGCCCCTGTCTTCGGCCAGCCCCTGTGAGGGCCCCGGGGTGTCCAGGGAACAGGGATCTGGGGAGGAGCCTGGGACCGTCCCCACTCTGAGCCTGCCCAGGCCTGCCACTGGCAGCTGCTCCCCTTGCTTGCAGGGGGCCCTCAAGTGGCAGCCTCCCTGTTCCTGGGGACATTCTTCGTCAGCTCGGGCCTCATCCTCTCCGTGGCCGGGTTCTTCTACCTCAAGCGTGCCAGTAGGCTCCCCAGGGTCTTCTACAGGAGAAACAAAGGTACCCCTCGTGCCGCCGTGGCGAGACCCTGCCCAGCCAAGGGCCCGACCAGCACATACCCCCACGCCAGGCTCCTCGGAGAAGCACTCGGGGCGACTGATGAGGGCGTCCAGGCGTGTAGCCCTGTGAACACAGCCAGAAGGGCCGGGTCATCAGGTGGTTCTTGTGCCCAGGAATAAGAGGGGCAGTTACTTCCTAGAAGCGCTCCTGCGAGGACTCCTTGGGGCCTGAGCGTAGAGGGCACTGGCCTGACTCAGCACCTGGAGCATCATGGCCGGGTTGCTGGGGTGGGGCAGGGCGGGGAGGTGGCGTCCCTGGTCTTGGGGTCACCTGTGCACAGCTCCTGAGGCAAGCTGTGTCCTCTCCCCATCCCGCCCCACTGGGGTTGGAGTGGCCAGGCCGCCCCCACTTACCCTGGGCCTGGGTGCCGGCCCTGCCTCCCTCCTGAAGAGGTGGGAGTCACTCCTGCTGTGCCAGGCAGGTGGTCCAGCCAAGGCATCTGACCCCTGGTGGGCAGCACCAGTGGATGGTTACCCAGAGCCCAGCCCATCAGGGGCTCCATGAGACCCCTGTCCGCCCCCTCTCAGCCAGTGCTGGACACCTCAGCAGGGCTGTTGTAGCTCCCGGGTCCTGAGCGTCAAGGGCTGGGCCCCTCACTGCCATCAGGACAGATGCTCTGGGTCAGCTCGAGGAGGGTGCTTGCACAGTGGTGGGCACGGGGGTCTCGGTGTGTCTGTGCAGTAGCTGGGGCAGGCCCACTCTGTGTCTCCTCCTGCTGCCTCCAGAGCTGGGCTTGGTCACCCTAGGTGGCCACGGGGCCAGGGAGAAGCTGGGGTGGTGGAGGCCTATGGCAGCCTCCCCAGTGGCAAGGGAGGGGGGCAAAGATGGTCTCCCCAAGGCGCACCTATGACCTGGGCATCAGCTGGGGCAGAAGGCAACCTCGCCAAGCACCTGCTGGGACCCGGGGAGGGAGAGCCACACTCTGCCCCTTGGCTGTGCTGGAGGCCTAAAGAAATGCACTTTCTGAGGAATGGCTTGTCCACTCCACCGAGCGGGCAGAAAGAGGGTTCTGGGGAGGAGACGGCTCACCTGGGAACCTTGGGGGCCCACCACCCCCAAGTGCAGGTGGGAAACGGGGCAGACAGCCAGGCCGAGGGCACTGCTGGGCGAAGGTGTGGAGGTGGGATTGGGCTGAGCCTGGAGCTGGGGAAGCAGCTCTGCAGGCCCTATGGCCCCCACCCCAGGCTAAGGGATCCCACCCAGGCTGAGGGACCCCACTTAGACTGAGGGACCCCACCCCAGGCTGAGGGACCCCACTTAGGCTGAGGGACCCCACCCAGGCTGAAGGGCGCCACCCAGGCTGAGGGACCCCACCCCAGGCTGAGGGACCCAACCCTAGGCTGAAGGGCCCCCGCCCCAGGATGAGGGACCCCACCCCAAGCTGAGATGGCTGCGTGACCCAGGTGACACCTGTGCTCTTTCCCTGCAGTCCCTGCCCTGCAGCCTGGAGAAGCTGTAAGTAACCCGGACGGGGGGCTGGGCACCCCTGTGTTGCGTGCTGCGCGGGGCCGTCCATTGTTCTCATCGTGCTCTCTCCTTTTTCAGGCTGCGATGATCCCCCTGCCGCAGTCCTCAGGTAGGTCAGCTGTCACTGCCCCTCGGCCCCTCGACAATTTCACAGGCAGCCCACGGTGTGTGGGCGCGGCCCACTCCAGGACCAGCCCCGCCTCCCCCCCGCCCCCCCCACTTCCCTGGCGCCTGCAGGGATGGGCCCAGCGGGTGGGTGCCTGGACCTGCCGCTCCACCACCCCCACCCTCCGCCACCCCACCCCCCACTGCTGGGGACGCCGGCCACGTTCCTTCCCCCTTCAGCAACCGGAGCTTTAGTGCCTTTTCTCTTTATTCCTGAGACATTGAGTCTCCCCAGCGCGAAGTCAGAAGTCGCCTCTGCTGCCCTTGCTTGTTGACCTGAGCAGTGGGGTGTGGCCGGCCAGGCACTGGGCCCTTGGGCAGTCCCCGCTCCGAGCGGCTGGCTTTCGTTCTGCTGGGCCAGGCGCATGGCGCCTCAGATGGCTCCAGGAGTAGGTGCAGTCTCACCACGTTACAGGTGATGCTGTGAGCACAGGCCGCACAGCTACAGGCCCAGAGCAGGTGTCTCCCCCAGTTGTGTTCTTGCTGCTCTGCAGGGGTCTGGAGTGGGGACAGGGGAGGACGTCCCTCTTCTGTGGGGACAGAGAAGTTCCTTTCTCAAGGCTGGGTCAGCCCGGTTCCAAGACACTCGTCTCTTGTTTCTCTCACGCAGCAGTGTCTGCGGTATCTTGAGTTTCCTAAGGTGCCTTGGTAGTTTCCCAGGGCTGTAGAGACAGGTGGCCACAGATGGGGGGCTTGAGACCACCGAGACGTCTGCTCACAGTTGAGGAGGCTGGAAGTCAGGAACCAGGATTGGGGGGGTGCTCCCTCTGGATCTTTCTTGCCTCTTCCGGCCTCTGGGGGCTCCAGGCGTCCCTGGGCTGTGGCCAGACCCCTCCAGCCTCTACCCCAATCCTCATGTGTCTCCTCCTCTCTCGACCTCCCTGTCATGAGGACGCTGGTCACTGAATTCAGGACACATAGTCCAGGAGGAGCTCATCACGAGACCCTTAACTTAATCACACGCGCAAAGACCCTTTTTCCAAGAGAGGTCGCATCCACAGGCCCCAGGCTTAGGACGTGGACGTGTCTTTTTGGGGCCACCATCCAGGCCCCTGCAGTGCATCATGTGACCTGTGCCTCAGTGATTTGCGAGAGCCAGGCCCTCGCCCAGGCCAGGGTGCTCGGGCCTCTGGGGAGAGTGGGGTATTCATCCCAGAGCCTCTCCTCAGCTGCCACATCTGTACAAGCTGGGGCTCGGCGGGGTGCTTCGGGGCTGCTCCATGTCCCACTCCCAGGAGCTCTGTGGGGGCTGCAACCCGGGGCGTCCCTGCTGTCCCAGGCCCTGCTCTGACCCCACCTGTCTGACCCTGTTTCAGTGCGGAAGCCGCGCTACGTCAGGCGTGAGCGGCCCTCGGGCAAGGACACAGGCCCCACTGCTGTCTCCTTGGTGGAGGCCCGGGTCAGCAACGTGTGAGCTGGAGGCCCACCTGAACTCCACACGCCACCTTGGAGGAAGCCCAGCACATAGAAGGCAGCACTGCCCAGTGAGGCCTCTGGACGGGCCTGGACACAGCCCCTGGCTCAGCTCATCCGCCTCCCAGTGACCAATGCTCAGTGGAAATATGCCCGGTGTTCTACAGGTGACTCCTCCCTGCCCACGGCCTCTCGGGGTGACTGACAGGAACAGGTGACCCTGTGACAGGCTCAGCCCTCAGGAGACTGTGAGCTCCCAGCGCCCACAGTCTGCAGGCCTGCCAGGCTGCCTGGTGCCTGGCAGAGCTGCAGCCGGCCACCTCACCCCTGGGAGCCCACAGTGGGCAGATGCCCCTGCACCACTAGGCCACATGGCCCCCTGGACCCTTCTGAGAGGAGAGAGGCCGAGGCCTTCAGGTGTTCCAGCTGGTGCCGGACAGGGTGGGGTGGGGTCTGGGGACTGAGGTGCCCACAGGGCTGTCCTATGGCTGAGACCCCTGAGCCTGCGACCACCTGTTTCCAGGAGCTGGAGAAGCGAGTTTCCTGGTTTCATACTGACTTGTGTCTGTTTTTAGGCAGAAATGCATTTTGTAGAGAAGTCTGAGTGGCACTGCCATCCTCGGCCCCCTGCCCCTGCCCCCATGCCTGGGCCCCAGGCACTGCTATCCTTGTCCACCAAGGGACTACACTAGCCTGAAGCTGTGGGAGGTCAAGGCCAGCCCTCACTGGGGTGTGTCCACCCAGGGTCACATTTCCCTGTGACTGCCGCCTGCACCATCAGGTTTTGCTGGACCCATGGAGGCCATGCTGGCTGCTGGTCCTGCTGCCCCAGGCCTCAAGGTGCCACCCTGCACGTCTTCAACCTTGACTGGTTGCTGATGGCCGTGGTTCCTGTGGGGAGAGGAGCGTTCGCCGCCACCTCCTGTGCCCGGGGCCTCGCTGGCTACTTCCCAGGTTCTCAGCCACCACCAGCGTGTTCTCTTGCAGCGTCTGGTCCACATCTGAGGGGCCCGAGGCGGACCTGCGTGGTCAGCCTCCCCTGCTCTGCATCATGATGCCTGTCTCAAGCATTTAGTATCTGCATACGCGCTTGTTCTCGAAGACTGAGCCAGTGACCTGGCCCAGCAGCTGAGGGCACCAGCTTGGTCAGTGCCAGGCGAGCCCTTCAGGGCGCTCTCTTCCAGGCCTTCTAGCCCGCCCAGGGCCATCTGTTCCTGAGTGAGGGTGAAGCCCCACCCAGGCCCACTGCCCAGGGCAAGGATCAGCACCCCTGCCCTGTCACTCCTCCTGGGCCTGAGAGCCTGCGCCTCTGCCAGGTAGAGCCACACCAGCCCCGCCTTTCAGGACGGTGTCCCGGGGGAGGGGCCTCCCCAGGCCGCCTCCCATGAGCAGGACAGCCCAGGGGCCCCCCACCCCCATTAGGACCTGAGAAGGGAAAGACTGTGGGTGCCTCTTAGGGGGCTTTTCTGTAAAATGACCAGGCCTAGTGGGGGGGCGTGCAGGTCCCGGGTGATCACAGGCCCCCTGTGCAGAGAGGACACCCATGGGCCGGCTCACAGCCTCCCGGGAGGAAGTTACAGAGGGGCACAGAGTGCAGGCTGGAGCCCCCTTGGGGCACAGGGGTCCCCCATGCTCACAGGTGGATGGCTCCTTGGAGGGGCTGGAGAGCGGGCAGGCCTTTGCTGACTGGCAGTGGGACTGCCCAGGAGGCCCAGAGCTTCATCCCTGGATGTCCACCTGGGGGAGCATCTGCATTGCGGTGGGCCTGGCCGTCCACCTGGGGGAGCATCTGCATTGCCGTGGGCCTGGCCCCCACCAGGCGGGGGGGAGGAGCCGTGTCCACACAGCCAGGGGCTGCAGGAAGCCTCCCTGGGGCTCCATCCTGGGTTCTGGGGACAGCCACCCGGGGAACTGCCTGTCTCCGTGGCCACAACATTGAGAAGCTTTGGGGTTGCCACAGGCTTCCTGTGTGCACAGGGGACCCAGCTGTGGCAGGGAGGGTGCTGGCCCCCCAGAGCCACCTCTTCTCTGATGCTCAGCAACTCCCCAGGGGGCTCGGCTGCCCCGGGTCCATCTGTCTCTGAGCCTGTGTCTGCGGCCAGGGAAGGATGCCTGGCCAGGCCGAATCTGACCTCCTGGGGGGCAGTGCAGGGCAGGCCCTCAGCGTGAGTTCTGATGGGAGGTGGGCAGGAAGGGCGTCGGCCGCAGCACTGGGGGGCAGTCTGAGGGTGCTCAGGAGAGCCAGCGGCCCACCCCTTCTTGCCCCCCGTGCACCCCACTGGCCAGGCTGGTATGGACTTTTCCACTACAGCAGGGACAGGGACTGCCAAGGGCCTGGACTGTGCCCCTGTGGACACCTCCATCCTCTCCATCCCCTTGCGTGAAGAGAAGGGGACCCGGGTGGAGGTGGAGAGACCGGTTCAGGGTCCCCATTGGCTTCAGGAACCACGAGGAAGGGAGAGGACGCTGTGCTGTCTGTGTGGGAGGCTGGGGCTGGAAGGGGCGAGGTGTGGGGCCCTCCAGTCTCTCATGGGTCACCGTGGGTCCCTGGGGGACAGAGCAGACGGGAGGAGGTGCCCTGTCCCTTACTCCTGTGCTCACACCAGGCCAGGCTTCTCATTTGGGGACGAAACAGAAAATGCAGGGCCCTGTCCAACCAGGACAGCAGGTCTGGGCAGCCAGGCCCTAGATGCCCCGCCCAGGCACAGACAGGGCCTCTCCAGCTTGTCCCCGCCTCTGAGGGACCACCCCCCAGGCCCTTGCATCACCCCCCACCCTGAGGTGCAAACCAGAAACCAGGGTCATTCCAGCCACCTTCACATCCCTCCAGCCCCCCGTCCCCCCTCCTCCCAGTCCCCAGCCCACAGCCTCAGCCCTGCCACATCCCTGGCAGCAAAACTCCACTCTGAATTAGACCCTGTACCCCGACCTACAGCCCCCGGCCCCCACAGTTGGCATGCCTCATGCCCTTCCCCTGACCTTCAAGGCCCGTGCAGCCTGGCTCCTTGAGCCCTCAGCTTCGCTGGGCATACCTCTACGGCCGGGCACCCCTAGGCCTAGGTACAGCTCTCAGGCCCCCAAATAGTGGGGGTGGGACAGCTGGACTGGCTAGCCGGTGGCCTTATCCAGGCCACAAAGCAGGGGCATGGGGTGGGGGAACCCAAGGTACGCGTGCGGCAGGGGCAGGTGTCTGCAGTGGGGGCCCTGCACAGCCTCTCTGCAGCTTGTCTATTTGAGCCCCTCACCCAGCCCTTACTGGATCCAGGTCCTCACATAAAAGGTCCAAACAAGGCCGATTTTGGGGTCATAGGCTCAGGCCAACCAGGCAGGTGGGGCATGTCCCCTCCTCACCCCGGTATGTCAACTGCTGTGGGGCCTCCCACACCCCAGGAGGCAAGCGTGGAGGGGGGTCAGGCAGCACAGCCCTGGGGTCATGGCTGGCAGCTCATTCCTTCCCTCATCAATTCATTCACTCAGCACTAGGAGCACCCAGAGCTGATGAGGTCAGAGGTCAGCAAGAGGAAGATCCACCGCAGCCTCAGAAGGTGGACACACAGCAGGACCAAGGGGGCCTGAGGAGTGATGTGGGCAGAGGTCCTGCGAGGCTTGGGCAGGGGATCCCGGTAGGAGCCGCCACAGCGAGATGGGACGGGGCGGCCAGGCTGCCCTGCGGGGCCCGGCTCTCACTGCTGGGCACAGGAGGGATACGCCTGGCTGAGTCCACTGGACGTCCCGGCAGGGCCACCTCACGCCCAGAGGGCAACACCAAGCCCATCGGAAGCCCAGGCTCAGAAGGAGAGGCAGAGACTGAAACCCAAGCCCACACCCCTCCCCAGAGCTCCTGCCACAGCCAAGGCCTCCCGCCCCAGCCTGGGGGAAACCAGTTTCTGCCCTGTGGGGAGGCCTCACCCTCGCACGCACGCCTGGTCCAACAGGAAAGAATTGCAGCCCCAGACGTGTCCCCAGCCTCGCTGTGTCAGTGTCCCTGGCTGGCAGGGGGTGGGGCAGCAGAGTGGTCAGCAGGTCACCCACACGGGGCCGGCAGGAATGGAGACTCGGCTCCAAATGAGCCCCCGAGGCCATCCCCCACTGGCTGTTTCTGTGTGCCCTGGCAGTGCTCGCGGATCTGAAGCCAGTTCTGTCCTCAGTCCTGGGGTGGGGGACGTGGGCCTGGGGTGCAGTCCTCTCCTCTGCTCATCCAGCTGAGCACAACTTTGTGTCCAGCCCAGGACTCCCAGCCCCACATCTAAGAGCCACGACTGGACAGGGGGTGGTCACTGAGGGCCTTGTCCTCTCCCCAGTCCAGTGAGTCCAGGGGTGTGGGTCACATGCTGGCAGCCGTGTCCCCATCACATGCAGGGATACACACACCCCCTCATGTGCAGACACTTGTGCTCACACACTCCACCAGGTTAACGTGGTGGTGCACACATACCCACCCACTCAAACAAAGGACACGAACAGCCCACGTGCTCCCAGAGCACTGCTGCCTGTCGGTGGGATGGAGGGTGAGCAGGTGCCTGGGGACCAGGTGGACCAGCCAGGTCCTGAGCACACTGAGATCCCAGCCCTGGGTTCCGGGCCTGCGTCCCATGCAGTGAGGCCTGGCACTCCCCAGACTGCTCACTCCCCAGGCCTCCCTGTCCCCTTGGGTCTGGGCAATGCTCTCAGAGGAGCTTGGAGTGACCTCAGAGCTCAGATATTCCCAGGAGTCCTTGGGAGGTGTTCTCAGAGCAAAGGAACCAAGGACACTTCCTGGAGACAGCATGTGACCCCGAGTCACAATCCCCATGGGAACTAGTCCCATCATGCACAGGCTGGGCCAGGCCTCACAGCAGCTCCCCACACTGAACCCCTACTCTCTGTCTCAATGCTCACCCCCTCTCTGGGCCCCCACCCTCTCGGCAAGCCCCTCATGAGACTTCTCCCCCTCATGGAACAGCTGGGAACCCTTGCCCCTTCTGGAGCCCAGGTCCCCCTTTCTTCTGCAGCCACCCCACATCCCACCTTCCACGTGGGTCTCGGCCACCTCTTGTCTCCTTCCTTGGCCTGGCCACCCCTCCCCTTCTCACTGTGGCCGGCTCCCCCTGGGGTCCCAAGTCCAGGCAGCCTGCTCGGTGCGCCTCCCTCCTAATGCTGCTGTAGTGCCCTCCTCTTACTGACCTCTGACCTCTGTTGGCTCTTGGTGCTTCTCCGAGTGCTGTTGGGGCTGGGCAGCCTCTGAAGTTCCCAGCCACTCGCTGAGGTGGTCAATGGGTGCCTGCCTGCCTGCCAGGTGGGTGGGTGTGGCCTGAGGCCAGCCTGGGGTGGGGGCCAATCCCCCACTAGAGTGGGCCCCTGCTCCCAGCCTCACCAGGCCTGACATGCCCTCCCCACATCTCAGGTTTGGGTGCCATCTCAGGTCCAGGGCCCCAGCTGAGCAGCAGGGGAACCACACCCCTACTCCAACTCAGATGTGCACTGAGGTGTGCTGTGCACTGCCAGGGAGCAGAGAACCCTTGGGGAGTTGGGGAGAGCCTGCGTGGCCGCAGGGACCAGGAGGGGGTGTCAGGTCGGGGAGCCTCAGGAACACCTTGGGCACAGGTGGTAAGGGGGCTGCAGTCCCTGCCTTGACTAGGTTCAGCCCCTCCACCCTGGCCCCCAGGCCCTCCATCCCTGCCCTCCCCTCCAGCCTCAGCCCCCAGCCAGGCCTTTGCACAGGTCACTCTGGGGTCTGCTAGGCCCCAATGCTGAGTAACTGAACTGCTCCCCCTTCCCCCCAGGAAGATTTCCAGAGCCCCTGGCTGGGGGGGGGTGGGGGCTTCCTCAGGCTCCAGGGTCCTTGCCCTACGTGTGTAACCGAGGGTGGCCCCAGTAGACACCTGAAACAAGTTCCTGTGGCCAGCCTGGCCCCTGACTCATCTTCATCCCTGACCTCTAACCCCACTCCCTGGACCCAGAGCAGGGGGAGGGGCAGGGGCAGCAGAAGTGCAAGCTTGGAGGGCCGTGCGTGTGGACAGTGGGATGGCACATGTGTGTGGGCACGGAGGTAGGGGGCAGGAACAGGGCTGTTGGGGTGGGATCAGTGAGAGCAGAGGTTGGGGGGGTGACAGGCTGAGCTGAGACTGGGGGGGCTCCTCGGAGGGGCCCCTCTGGAGGCCCCCCCAGGAGCTCCTGTGCCACCAGGACCTTCCCTGAACTGGGTTGGTAAGTGGGTCTGTTTCCAGAGGGGCTGCTCTAGCATCCCAGGGCTGCGGGGGCAGGTGTTATCCAGACATCCAACTCCCCCAGATCTGCCCAGGCTGTGGAGGCCTACACTGACCCCAGCCCACCCCAGGCTCTGACCTCTCACCTCTGGGTCTCCATTCCCCGGGTATCCACTGCCCAGCCTGCTGGGGAAAGGACAGGAGGCCAACCAATCCCAGAGGCCCCAGGCCACGCCCCTGGCCAGCACGCCCCCGTGAGCATATAAATACACCTGCCGGTAGCCCAGCCCAGAGAACTCAGACCTGCCTGGGACAGCGCTTCGCACCTGGAAGAGCACACACATCCCCTGTGCCCCACCTGCCTGGACAGAGCAGAGGGTGCACCTGCCAGACCAGTGCCATCAGGACAGCTGCTGGCAGCCAGCTCCGCAGAGGGACACCTTCCAGGTGGAGCACAGGCCGGCCGGCCCAGAGAAGGAGGGGGCACTGCTGGAGCAGGAGAGCTCAGGGCTTTGGATCCTGGCTGTGGCCAGCCGAGAGGATCATGCCCAGGCCCCGCTGACCCCTGGCTACCAGGTAAGGCCAGCCCAGCTGGCACTCCCCTCCCACCTGGACAGGCTCAAGGTTGGCACCTCCCCAGAGGGGCAGGTCCTCAGAGCTAGGGAACGAGCTATGTGGGGTGAACCAGCCTGGGGAGGACAGCCTGCAGTCCCCCAGACCCTGCTGGGGCTACCGCCTGGCCTGCAGCCAATGCTGTCACCCAGACATGGTGACATCTCAGCCATGATGCTGGGGGCACTCATGACATCATAGGGATGTCCCCGTGACTCACAGCAGTCACAGTCATGATGTAGCAACACCCAAGCCTTCAGGGTGCGTCACCAAGAAGTCATCCCCCAGTCTACCTGGACTGATTGGCAAGTCAGGTTTGGGGTCACCTCTGGGGGATGTCCTGGGCTCCATGGGGTCACACCACCAGGGTCTTCCCAAAGGCCCTGGCCTCCTCTGTCCACTGTGAGGGTGATGGGTAACACCTCCCCTCACCTGCTCTCCCCTAGGCAGGACTCATGGGGCTGCCTGGGGTGTAGACCTGGGCCCCGTGGCAGGGCAGGGGTGCCTGGGTGGGCCCTGGTCAGCAGGCAGTCACCTGAGCCCACCCAGCGAGACTTCTGAGGAAATGCAAGTGGGCTGGGAGGGCATCCCGCTGTCTCCCGGACGGCAGCGTGTGCTCGTGCGACCCTCCAGGGCAGCGGGCCAGCCCAGAGAGGAAGACTGGGCTTGTCCACCTCCTATTCTCGCTGCAGGCGGAAGTGCATTTCCAGGCCCTGAGGGCCATCACCAGGCCCTCGTCATCAGCCAGACAGGCTGGCCTTGCAGGCTCAGGGTTACTGCTGGGAGACAAACCCTCCTCAGGCCACTGGCTGCCACTGCTGCTCATGCCCTCCCCGTCTTCCCACAGCCCAGCTGGCTCAGACCAGCCCCCAGACCCAGAGTCCCTACCTGTACCCCACCCAGCCGGGCACCCCGCCTGCACACAGCTGCCCGCAAGTTGGGCATGCGCCCACTGAGCTCCGTGCCCAAACCCGCTGCACCTGACCCAGAGCCACATCCTCCTATGAGATCCTAGATTGTGCTGGCTCTTGGCCCGGTGACCCTGGTTGAGTCACCCCACCCTCTGTGACTGCTGCGTTACATAACCTGAGCCCAGCCTGGCAGAGCCCACACCTAAATAGGAACTACTGTGGGCCACTGTCAGTGTCACCTTTATTTCTGCCCAGGTGGCACAGCCAAGTAGGGCAGGGCCAGCAGGAGGTGCCCACCGGCCAGTCAGCATGATGCCCCCAGGACGCTCACCCCATCTCAGCCTGGGAGGAGGTGGGGAGGGCAGGGCACAGGTGGGGTTTTCTGGAGGTGCCCACAGGTGGGCAGTGTCCTCCTGGGATCTTCGAGGCTAGTGCCAAGTAAAAGAGAGAGACAGGGAGAGGACAACAGATGGACCTTCCGGGAAAAGGACAGCCTGTGGTCATTCACATTGGTCTCGTTTGTCCCATAGCTCAGAGCCATGTCATCAGGCCAGCAGGTGTGGCACACAGCCACGCCACGCCACAGCCGGAGCAGTCCCACAGCCACAGTGCCCAGGACCCCCAGCTCAGCCAGCAGTCCCAGGTCACCCAGCTCAGCCAGCGGCCCCAGGTCCCCCAGCACCCCTGGCTCAGAGAAGGTGGCCTCCCCACTAGAGTGCTCCATCTGCTTCTCTGGCTATGACAACATCTTCAAGACACCCAAGGAGCTGTCCTGCACCCACGTCTTCTGCCTGGAGTGCCTGGCACGGCTGGCAGCCGCCCAGCCAATGGGCCAGCCTGGTGGTGAGGCTGTGCCCTGCCCATTCTGCCGGCAGCCCACGGCTGTGCCCGCTGCCGGGGCCCCCGCGCTGCGCACCAGCCGCCAGCTGCAGGCCAGGATGCCGGCGCACCTGCAGCATGAGGAGCCTGTGTGGCTGGAAGGCACCAGGCTGTGCTGCTGCCCCCCGCCCGCTGCGCCTGGCCTCACAGCACCCGGGTTCATGTGCGTGGACGTGGGCCTGAGGAAGCCCGCTGAGCCCGCTGCGCCCCCACCCACCCTGGGCCCCACCCGCCCCCAGGGCCGCCTGGCCCACTGCTGGGCGCGCTGCCGGGCCTGGAGGCGTGTGGCACTTGTCACGGCCCTGCTGCTCCTGCTCTTCTGCGTGGTGCTCTGGCCCGTGCAGTGTGCGCTCAAGACCGGGAACCTGCGCTGCCTCCCCCGGGCCCCCACCACTGCTGCCACCGCCGCTGCCTTCTCCCTCGGGCCTCTGGCCGACAACTAGGGCCAGCCACCCTGCCCAGCCTCATGGGTGGAGCCCACGCTGGCGTTACAGGGTGCAGCAGCTGTTGGCAGTTGGTCACCAGGAGCCAGAGGAACCCCAGCATCTCTGAGGACCCCAGATTCCATTCATCCCCCTGCCCCCCCTCTCTGGGGCTGGGTCCTGATGGGGTGGACAGAAGGGCCCCCAAAGCCTCCAAAAATCACAGGCTCCCATGGGCCCCAGAGACCCCCGACCCCCTTCATACAGATGGGGAAACTGAGATCCAGGAGAGAGTCTGCCGAGGCCCCTCCTTGTACAATCGCCTGCAGGTGCAGCTCCTTACTGAGAAGGGAGGGGTTCACCATCCACCCATGGCTCCTTCCCATACCCCTTCCCTGGACAGGGCTGGCCCCTGCCCCTGGGTGGGTGCAGACCCTGCCCTCTGGCCACGGAGTCCACCCCTCAGTGCCCATCCCACTCTCCTGAACTGTACATTTTTAAATAAATTATTTTGTATCCATGTTTGGTAAGGAGCCCTCCCCTGTGCACCCTCCTCCCTGTACCACCAAACTCCTCCTCCAGGAGCCCCAGCCTGGCCTGCTCCTGGGAGCCTCAATCCAGCACACACTGGCTGGGACTCCCAGCAGCCCCTAGGGCAGGTGGGTCCCAAGTCCTATGGGTCCAACTCCTGCCCCTCCAGGCTGTGGATGGGTTGCAGCAATTCTGGACCTGACTGCCCCCCAGGACTGTGAAGCACCCCCAGGGAGACAGGGAGAGACCAGAGCACTGGGACAGGCAGGGGTGGAGCCCTGATTGGTCTGGAGCCTTCCTCCCTGCCCCCACTCGTGTCATGTGGCCCCACAGTCCTGCTGGGTGGGAACCCTGACTGGAGAGCGGTGGAGCCCATGCACCCTGGGAACCAAGGCCCACAGCCACTGCACAGAAGCAGAGGGCTCTGGCTGGCCCCCTAGGCTGGGCCTGGGTGGTGAAGAGGCAAAGTGCAGCATCACGAGGGATGGGCAGGAGTCCTGACCCCTCCCCCTGGCCCCCGGCCCTGGACTGGTTCTGCTTCCAGCCCCAGGAATCTTGCACTGCCGGGTTGGCGTGGCCAAGAAAGGCCCAACCAGTTTGGGCTCACACAGGGCTCAGCCTCGGCATCCCTTGCCCCAGAGCCCACGACTTCCTGCTCCAACCAGCCGGGACTCTGGCTGGGGCTGCAGGGCTAGGGGAGACCCTGGAGAAGCTGGGCCCAGTTGAGGGGACCACACACACTCTTGCCCCAAGCCCCAACAAAGACACAAAACTGAGAACAGGGTATTTTACTTAGAACACCACAAAGCCACAGGGCCACCGTGATGGTGGGGTGTGACCATGGAGCACGTGCCAGTGACATCACACCCATCACACACCAGTCATGCACACATGGAGCCTCACCCTTGTTACCGGCAAGACCAACGTGAGGCTGTACACACAGTCACATGAGCATCTCACAAATTCCCTCATTCCACAAGCATTTAACCTCATGTGACAGCAATGAGAAGACATGGGCCTGGCCTGGACATGGCAATGACTGAGCCACTGCCTGGACCACATCGCAGACCTGTGGGCAGCGCTGAGGAGCAGCTCTGAAGGGGGTGTGCACAGGATGCAGGGGAGCCAAGCACAAGCACTGGCGGCTGCAGTGAGGTCAAGCGCAGACTGGCCACCTGCTTGCTGGTCATTCAGCCTCGTAGCACACATAAGGTCACACGTGGTCACTGCATTGTGCAGGTAGTCATTGGTGGCCTCCCACAAAGAGACAGCGACAGCCCTGCCTGCCCTCCTGTACCCTCACCTGGGAGCCCCAGGAGCAGCAGGGACACCCGGGTCTCGAGACTGCACCCCGCCCTCATCTCTAGGCGTCCAGGCCTGGTCGAGAGTGTCTGAGCGGCGACTCCGGGACGAGCTCCGGTCAGAACTGTCTTAAGACAGTCCTTGCGAGGAACGCGAGGGCCGGCCTTGCTGGACGCTCCCTCCTCGCGCGGCTCCAGCCCTGCCGGGGCGCGGGGCCCTCACCGCCCGAGGCCGGGCAGGTTCTCGTACACGCCGCCGGAGGGCTCGGGGGTCCTGAGGGTGGACACGGGGTTCGGGGACGCGCACGCGCGGTGTCGCGGCCGCACCCCCGACTTCTAGGCCGCGCCCCCGCGCCCCAGGCCACGCGCTCCCCACCCCGGGCGCGCCCTCCATTGGCGGGCCGCGCCCCGCTGCTCCAGGCCCTGGGCCCGTCCCGCCCTCCGACGCCCCACTCACGTGGCGGGCGCCCGGATCGGCGCGGGTGCCGGGCTGCTGTGGGGGTCGGCGGGCGCGGAGCCCACGTTCAGGTAGTCGGGCTCCTCCGGCCGGGCGCGCTGCGGGGAGGGGCCGCCGGTCACCTCGGAGCCGCCCCTGCAGGCCCCGCCCCGGCCCGGCCCCGCCCCCACCTGCTCGCGCAGGCGCAGCTGCTCGCCCTGGATGTACCGCTGCAGCGCCAGGTACACGAACTTGTACTGCGCCTCGGTCTGCACCATCCCCGAGCGCTGCCGCCGCACCAGCTGAATCGTTGTGGGGACGTCGATGTCGCAGTCCAGCCCTGAGGACCAGCGCGCTTAGGGAGGGGCGGGGCCGGCAGGGAGGGAGAAACGGGGCTAGGCGGGAGGGGCGGGGTGGCTCACCTTGCCTGCGGATGACGTCCACCAGGATGTCAATCACGATGATGGTGCCTGTGCGTCCGATGCCGGCGCTGTGGGGACGGACCAGGAGGCCTGTGGCGAGTGCACTGGACGAGGCCCAGGCCTGCCCGGAGGCCCACCCTCTCGAGGCACGGCCTCGCGTGGCCCCGCCCCGGCCGCACCTGCAGTGCACCACCATGGGTCCGGCCCCGGGCATGCTGCTCTGGGCCCGGTTCACCTCGTCCAGGAAGCCAAGGACGCCGGCGGGCTCGGCCGGGACCCCGTGGTCCGGCCAGCTGAAGTACTGGTAGTGCTTCACCGCGCGCGGCGGCTCTTCCTGGCAGGGAGGGCTGGTGAGCAGGGCAAGGCCGTCTGGGCAGCGCCCAGGTGGGACCCGCGAGGGGTCAGAGTGGCCGGCACTGCGGTGACCCCGCGGTGGGAGGGGCGCAGGGAATGAACTGGGAAGAGGCAGGCCGGGGCTGCACAGTTTGCCAGAAGTGACCAGCAAGGCCAAGGCCGAGGAGGGGGTGGGAGGAAGAGATGGGATTCAGGGCTTGGGGGCCCCCAGATGACCCCAGGTGGCTCAGGAGCCTGGGGAAGGGAAGGGAGAGCATGGGGAGACGACGCAGGCTTCAGGGTCAGTGAGTTCCATTTGGGTGGGGCCAAATGTGAGGGGCCTGCAGGACCCCCAGGTGGTTAGGCTTAGGGGACCTGGGGGAGGGATCTGTGCCTGGGACAGAAACAGGCATCACTGGCATACACAGGAGATGGCCCACGGGGACACTGCACAGGCAGAGACGATGGGGGCCTGAGGCCACCCTGGAGCCAGGCACCTGGGACCTAGAGCCTGGGGTTGAGAATGCGGCCCACCTGTATACACTGCCCAGCAGAGCCCAGGCCAGGACTGTGCCCACTGAGCTGAGGGACATGGAAGCCACCAAGGCCAGTCGGTTTGGGTGGAGCCAAGTAGGGTTCTCCCAGGATGGGGCCGCCTCACCCCCAGTGTGGACTGGGAACTTCCCGACCACTCTGACCCAGGCCCCTCATGTCTTGCTGCCCTCCAGGCTTACCTGGTCTGGCCGCCACACCTGCAACTCCCGCACACAGTAGCCCTGGGCCTGGTACTCAGCCATACTGCACACACACACACGGCCATACTCTTGGCTGTCATGTAGCTGGGGCCAGTATCGGAAACACTTGTTCTGGGGGGTGGGTGCACTGCATCAGCCGTGCTGGGAGACCACCAATACCCTCGCCCCTGTGCCCTGCAGGGGCACAAGCATGCACAGGCACACACAGGGCTCTCCAGGGCCCTCCCCACTCCCCTAGGTCCCAAAGACTGAAGAAGCAAGGCTCGGCCAGCCACTGACACAAGTCCAGGTGAGCACACAAGGGGACGAGCCCACACTCCTACCCGGCCTCGTTCCACCTCCCTGGTGGTCATGACGATGACCCGTGTGTTCTCCTGGTGCACCATGGCCCAGAAGGCAGCCACTGTGGTCTGCAGACACCCCTGGGTAGCGATGTACACCTTGCCCAGTCCATGGCCTGGCTTCTCCTCTGGGTCACTCTGGAAGTGGGTGAGGATTAACTGCTTGCTGTTTCCAGGAATTAAAATGCCAGAGAACAGAAGCAAATGGAGGCCAATGATACGCAAAGTAGTCCCAGGGCAGGGGTGGGTGGGGGGAGGGGCTGGCACATAGCCCCTCCCACCCCAGGCTGAGGGTGCTTAGGACCAATACTTAGTCCAGTCCACTCTGAGGACCCCCTGGGGGACTGCTGCACCCCCCTCCCCCCATGAGTATCTACTGTCCTGCCAGGGTCCATGGATCACTGGGGGTCCTGGCTCTTCCTAGGCTTGCCAGCAGGAGCTCCAGACTCATGACAGGGGGACAGGGTGACTGGTGTGTGGCCAGACATGGCTCAAGATGTCCTGTTTGATCCATGCCAGCCCACGTGTGTACCTGCCCCATGCACACGCACCCTGATGTAGTTGGCGTTGATGTAGTCAGCTCCAGGGACGCTGCGGTCCACGTCATGCAGGGCAACACGGGTGGTGTCAACTGGGAAAGGTAAGATGCCACTCAGCTCTCCAGGGAAGCGGGAAGCTCATGGCTTCCCTGCCTCCTTACCCACCGACCCGGTGGGGAGCAGAGACGAGGAGGAAGGGGCCCTGCATGTGCAAGAGGGAACATCACACCATGGTGGGATACAGCCCCCTGCTTCCACCCTCAAGCCCGCCCTGGCAGATGGGCCTGCATGTGGGGGGTGGGGCCCCACACGGCCCCACCCCAGCCCTCACAGGGGAGGATGTTCTTGTAGCGATTCTTGGGCTTGTTCTCTGGCCGCTGTCCCTCCTTCCGGGGAAACAGGAGCCGGCATTCCTGCTGCTGCAGCATCTGAGGAAGCGGAGGGTCAGCCGGAGGCCCAGCCCTCCCCAGAGCCCTCCGCACCGACCCCTCCCGGCTTGCAGCCCTCCGCTGGCCCTCGCCCTAGCCCCAGAGGACAGGAGTCTGGGGGGATGGGCAGCAGGCAGGCACCTCAAACTCCTCCCAGAAGCCCTGCTTGGCCTTCTCGGTGGCTTCTGTAGTCTTACTGAGCTCCTGCACGCGGTTCTCGATGCTTGCGGCATTGATCCTCGTGGCCTTGAGGGGCTGCAGGGAGAGGCCCGGTCCAAGCTCAGCAGGACCCCACAGACCACACAGTGCCCTCCCCTAGGGGCAGCAGCCCTGTCCCACACTCTTCCCGTCGGCCGCCCCAGGGCCACTGCCCCGGCACCGCCTGGTGCCCTTTCTCCTGGGTAGGGCTGTGCCTGTGTCCTGGGGGCCCCCCCAGGGGGAGAAGCCCACTCTGGATCCCAAGGGCCACGCGAGGCATACCTGCTTGAGATGCACCACGGCCCCCGACTTCTCCACCATGGGGTTCTTCCTGTAGCGCTCGACCAGGTCTCCAAGAGTGTGGAACTGCTCCCCACCCCCCACGTCGAACTTCCCGTCTGGCTGTGGGGTGGAGGTGGCAGTGAGGGGCCTGGCCACCACCTCTCGAGTCACACCCCCACCCCGCCACAGCCTCCCACCTGGAAGTGAATCATGACGTGAGTGACCCGAGGCCGGCGGTCAGCCTTGTCCGGCTGCTGTGTGAGCACCGACAGCACAAAGTCCCCAGGCTTGCTCTGACTCTCCCGCACCAGGAAGCTGCCTGGACGTCCCTTCTCCATCAGCAGCTTCTCAGCCTCCTTGCCAGACAGGTGCCCATGGTACCACCTGGCCAGGGCAGTGGGGCAGGGAGCACAGGTGAGACTGGGGGCAGCAGCCTGGCCAGGTGAGGGGCACAGACCTACATGCAGCCAGAGGCTCCGAGACAGACATTAAGACACAGACACAGAGACAGAAAAACAGACCCACCCAGACTCGGGGGCCCAGGCAGCACCCTCACCCGGCTGGCCTGGTCTGCCCTGCCCACCTCTCTGACCTTCAACGACCCAGGAGCCCGCAGGAGGCGGGACAGGCGGGCTCTGTGTGGCTGGGGCGGCCACCAGGTGGCAGCATGGTCCTCGCAAGGAGGGCAGAACCGCCTCCCCAGACCAGCCCACCCGCTTCTCTCAGGTGCTGAGGGGGAAACCGAGGCTGGAGGGGCCTGTTCACCCCAGGTCACCAGCCCGGGAGGGCAGGGGTGAGACTGCCCGCAGGGTTCCTGCCCCACTCCCACCCCTGCGGTGCCAGGACCTGGAAAAAACGAGGCCCAGAACCCAGGGGAGGGGTGCAAGTCCCCTCAGCTGTGCCGCAGCTCTGCCCAGTCCCGACCCTGAGCCGGGGGGCCGCGACACGTCGCAGGCCCCGCCCCCGCGGACATATGCACATACGCCGACAAATAGACGCTGGCCAGACGTGGACGCCAGCCGCTCACCGTTCGGTCGTGGGGTCCTGGCAGCCCAGCGGGTGTCGCAGCTCGACGGGGGCCCCGCTGCGCTCGCGGAGCAGTCCCCCGCGCTGGTCCATGTAGTGCTGCACCAGCTCTGCCAGCGTCGCGAACTTCTCTCCTCCATACAGGTCATAGTAGTCACCCGTGTTCTGGATCTTAATGTGGGTCACCTCGTCGTGGCGCCTGGGAGGGCGGTGCGCCAGCTGGCGTTGGGGCCTTGCTCCCACCAGCCGCCTCTTCCCATCACCATCCTCAGCTTCCGGAACAGTCCCTGGGCTTTCCCTGCCCTGAGGTCTCCACCTCTGCAGATCCCATGCCAGGAACAGCGCCAAGGCCAGGCCCTCCCACAGCAGCTCCAGGTCCAGCCAAGGGGCAGGCCCCACCTGGGTGGTGGGTACCCACCCACACTGCCCCTTGGGCAGCCAGCACTGGCCTTGCAGGCCATACGCCTGACTCTCCCTTGGCCTGGAGGCGGAGGCTAGGGCCGCCCTCCATGACGGGCTCTGCCTCACCCCAGACCACCTGTCCAGGGGCTCCGGACTACTGGAACAGGGCCCCCAAGAGAGCTTCCCCCAGGCCCACAGTGTGGCCTGAAAGCCCCAAGGTGAGGGAAGTCCATCCTGAGGCTAACCTCAGCCCCACCTGCTGCCTTGGGTTTAGCAGAGAACCTGGGAAAATCTAGAGCCCTCTGGAAGCCCCTTGCCCAGACCACCACTGCTCCTCACAGACTGACACCTCCCCATCCAGGGCAGACATAGGTCCAGCTGTCCACTATGCTGGCTGCAGCCCCTCCCTGCCCCTCCTCCCCACACAATGGCCCTTCTGTGGGCTCTGGCCAGATCCCCAGTGGGCAGCAGTGTGCAGCATCCCCAGGAGACAGGAGCACAATCACAGCCGTTGAGGTCCCCTGCCCGCCCCACCAGACCCCTCAGAGGTCCTGCCTACGCCCCACCTCACAGAGCCCTCCTGAAGCCCAGGGCCACCTGGCCTGGAATGCTGGGCTCCCACCCCCACAAAAACCAGACTCTGGGCATCCAGCTGCCAGCAGGGTCCTCGCTGCCCAGGATGCTGCCCACCACCCCTCTGGGAGGACTGGGGAGCCTGATCCCCACCTGCGCCTGCAGCTGAGGGTGCTCAGACCCTTTGAGGCCTCCTGGGACCGCAGACTGTCCACGCCTGGCCATGGCACCACCCACCTGACAGACAGTGTGAAGCCCCCGGGACAGCTCCTGCTGGGTCTGGCCAGGAAGCTCCCGTGCTGGCCCTGGGACAGGAGCAGCTGCTCCGCCTCGACCCCGCCAATGTTGGGGTGAAACCACCTGGAATGGGGACAGCAAGTCGGTGACCGCAGAGAGCCGGGGGGATGCTGAGCACTCTGCGCCCCACCCTGACCCACACCCAACCTCTGTCAACGTTTCAGTGGCAAACACCCACGACACCTGTTGTGGGCGGCCCCCAACTCACAACCTTCCACCGGCAGTGACCATAGGGTCTGAAGTCATGGGGAGGGAGGTGGGGCTGGGGTCCGGGGACACAGGCGGGTTGGAGGTGGGGGCAGACC
Source organism: Equus caballus (assembly GCF_041296265.1). Taxonomy (NCBI): domain Eukaryota; kingdom Metazoa; phylum Chordata; class Mammalia; order Perissodactyla; family Equidae; genus Equus; species Equus caballus. The sequence goes on from NC_091685.1 coordinate 48,645,438, forward strand.
CCTCCAGTGTCACACAGACACTCCACTCTCTGTGCCTGTTCTTCCTCTCCCCTCAAGGGCCTCCCAGCTTGGCCAAAGGCCCTAGGGGTCCCCCAGAGTCACGTGGGGCTCCCTTGCTCCCCTCACAGCCCATCAGCAAATCACAGCCTCCACACGAGATGGAGGATAGTCCACGGGGCCCCCCATCAGGCTACACAGGAGCCCCTGTCTGAGATAACTGTGCTCTCTGTGCCCTGGTGGCTGCTGTCCCAGTGTGTCCCCTGCCCTCAGGGCGGGAATTTCTGGGCCCAGGATTAACTTGCACGTGGAGCCCCAGAGTGTCTCAGGGTGTCAGCAAGAAGGGACGAGGGAGGAACAAGGAAGGAGAGGCTCCCCCAGCCTCTGCCGCTTCACCATCCTCCAGTGGTAACACCGTCACTCTGCAACTCATCTACCTCAGGCACTGAAGAGTCACCGCGGGAGGGGCGGGGACATCTCCTGGTCACCACATACAGGACACACAGTGGGGGCCAGAGATCCTGTGTTAGCAAGAAGCCAGGGCCCCGACTCCACCTCTGCTGCCTTGCAGCACCCCCCGGCCCCACCGGTTGTCTGCAGTCATAACCTGGGCACCGATGGGGTGGGGGCGGCTGTGCTCTGGGTGGGCCGTGGGCCCACCCTCCCACCACACTGACTAGCGGGATGGGAACAAGGACGATCCTGTCCCCACAGACATCTTTCTAGAACAGCGATCAGATCACATCTCCTGTTGAAAGCAGCCCTGGACCCTTCTCCCTCCAGGTCCCCCCGCTCCCTCTCAGGCCTCCCCTGCCTTCAGCTCCCATCCTGACCCCTCCAAGGAGACTTCTGTGCTTGGTCTATACCAGCATGGTCCAACGCAGCATGGGTCCAACCCGTGGTGTGCGTGGGATGTAACTGTAAATGCATTAAAATTCAACAAAATAAAAATTCCCGTTTCTCGGCCACACTGGCCACATTCCATTGTGAAAAGCCACACGTGGCTGTTGACAGTGCAGGTAGGAATCTTTTCCATCATCACAGAAGGTTCTCCTGGTCTGTGCCGGTCAACACTGCCTGACTACCTGCCTCGCCGGGGTCCTCACAGACCTGTTCCCCTCTGCCCTCCAGCCCCACTGAGACCTCAGCTCTCAGGGTCTTCATCTGCCTCCCGGGGCAGTGGTCAGCCCTTGGTCCCCAGCAGCGGGTGACACAGGTAGCCACACCTCCTAGAAATGTTCATCACTAGCTTGTCCTCGGCAGCACACCATGTTCCCTGGTTTTCTGCCTCCCTGGCCAGGCCTTCCTTCTCCTCCTCCTTCTAAGCCCTCAGTGCCGGAGCCCCCCACCTGTGCCCAAAACGTCTACACATCCACACGCTATCTATGCCTCCAGCCCCACTTGGGCTCTGAGCTTCAGACTCAGACACGACTCTTCTCAGCATCTGTTTGGAAAGGCAGCAGCATCTCCATCTTAATGTTTGCAAAATTCAAAACTCCTGAAAATGCCCCAAGCCTGTTCCGCATCATCCTCGCTCAGTGAAGGGAGCCGCGCTCACCAGTGCTCGGGTCCCTCCCTGCAACCTCTCTGCTTCCCGGCACCAGCACCCAGTCCATTGGCACCTCATGTCCTACCTTCCAAACGCACCCAGAACCACTTCCCCGCCGGCCAGCGCCCGCCAGCTCTCGCCTGGACTGTCAGTTCCAGGGCCTCACCCTTGACCCTAGAGCCAAGCCATGGCAGACAGAGGGAGTCTCAGGAAATGCACATCACAGTTGCTTAAAGCTCGCCAGTGGCCCTCTGTGCCTCTCAGCACACACATGCCTCGTGGACTCATCACTGGAAATCCTCCTGTTCTCTCTGTTCACTGACCTCACCCTTGTCTGGCCACCTCCAGCTGGCCTTCTGGGGCACAGCTCATGCCCCCTCACCCTCAGCTCATATTTCCCAAGATGCCCTCCTGGCTGACACTGTGGCCCCCTTGCCGTGCCGAGTGTCCACGTGTGGCACTTGCTAACAGCAGATAGGTGTGTCACACTTCTGTGTTTGTCTGTCATCCTGTGACTTCATCACCAAGCCTAAGACCCCATGAGGACAGGCTCTGTTCTGACCTCAATGTACCCCCGGGATCCACGAACTAGTTCGCATAGGCCCAGAAGCTCAGATGACCTGTCTAGGGCCACCTAGTGTGAGCAACACTCCTGTCCACGCTCTCCCTGGGGGGAGGGGGGTGCTGCCAGCCAGGCACCTCCTGAGCATGGTTTGGGCCTGGTGTCTCGAGCTCCCTCTCACTCTGGCTCACAGGGGAGCCGGACCTGGGGGCAATTTTGGTTGAGTGTCCAGTAGATGAGGCTGCCAGAGAGGGCTTCCTGGTGGAGGAGCTGCCACATGGTGACCTCCAGAGCCAGTCACAGGAGAGCAGGCAGGGCCACCAGGAAGAGGGTGATGGCTTTGTGCCATCCCTGGACCCGTGCTGGGACGCTGCAGGTCGGGGGGTGCTGGAACTCAGAAGAAGGCTTCTGACACCTGCTGAACCACATCCTGTGCCCAGATGCCCCCTCCCCCCAGCCCCAGCAGCCTCAGACTCCAGTCCAAGATGGGCAATGCCCAGAGTGCAGGGGCAGGGCAGAGGATGGAGGCCCTGATCAAAGCCGCAGAGAGGGGTGAAGGGCACCTTGTTTGTCCTTTCGGGGACTCTCAATCATACTTTCCATCCCCTCTCCTCCCCACAAACTGCCACTGGGTCTATCAGGTGGAAATCTCCGGGGGTGGGGCGTCCTGAAAGGCTGCAGCAGCTCGCGCCACCGCCCTCCCACAGTCCCAGGCCGAGGTGGGGCCTCATAGCCCCCTACCAGGCCTGGAGGTGGAGCCTGGTGCCCTGCAGGGCAGTGTGGCTTGCTGCCCCTGGCTGAGGGGTGGGGAGAAGGTAGAGACTCTGGGTCCCTGTCTCCAATGCCCACACCTGCTCTGTGCCAGGGCCCAGGGTCACCTGTGCGGAAAGGCTCCCTGCTCCGTGGTAGGTCAGTGACTCAGCTCTGCCCTGGTGACCTCTGCTGTGGCCTATGGCCAGGATGGCCCGGAAGAGGGGTCAGGTGGGGTGGACAGGGCATACAGGGCCCCCAGTAGATCTAATGGCCTGGGCATCTCAAGGACCGCTGAGCCCAGTCAGTGCTCAGGAGCCCAGGATAGCCCAGGTCACCTATGAGATCATCCTGAACCCAGAGTGGCCTCTGGGTCCAGTCCCTCCATGGCCTTGGTGTCCCATCTGTAGATGGCAGAGCTCCAACCCTGAGAGACACATAAACAGCCTGTCAACACACTCACACACACATGCTATGAGGCTGGACACGCCTGAGGGGAGACGCTTCCATGACAGCGGGAGCCACACAGGCCAGTAGAGAAGGGTCCCGGGTTGGAATTCCAGGGCTGAGGGCCCCAAAGCGCAGGTGGTGTCCTTCCCTATCACCCTGCCCCTCGGCTCAAGGCCTGGCCCTCCCGGTCCCAGAGGAGGCTCAACCAGGGTTGGTTCTGACTGGATAGGACCAGATTAATCAGACACCTTTTCTTCTCCAAACCTGGGAGAGAGAGGAGCCTGAGGGGCTCAGCAGGCCCCCACAGGACCAGCCCCTCCAGGTACCCACCATGGAGCTAGGCAGGACCTGCGCCCAGCCCTGTGCCACAACACCAGAGCCCTGGGGCGAGAGGTGCTCACAGAGGCGCCCGTTGACCCACAAACCACAGGGCCACAGGAAGGGGCCCTGGGTGGGGGCGGGCATGGGGGGATGAGCTTTATTTGGTTGGGCCTGCCCAGGCCTGATAGGGGTGTGGGCAGGGGCCCAGGGGCCGGAGGAGTGACAGTCCAGATGGTCATCCCAGGGTGGGGCCGGGAGGGGTTGGCGAGGGCCGGCAGAGCCCCACCCGGGGCTTTCCCAGGTTGGCCCAGGGTCACATGCACGTGACATGGACACGGCCTTCTCTGAATGCCAGAACCTGCCCAGGAGACAAAGAAGAGTGAGGCCAAGGGAAGCCTGAGGGGTCACTCCAACCAGACCCCAAAATCCCCTCCTCCCTCAGTTCTGGCTGGATGTTAAACTTTGGGCCTGGCAGGTTCCTAGAGACCCAACTCACCTCCTGACTATTCCTGAGTCTGAGGGCCCAGGACCCTGCCGAGGCCACTGTGTCTGCTTGCCTGCTCAGCACACCTCGTAGGACCTGGCACCCTCACCGCGGAGGCGCTGCTGGCAGAAGGTAGAGGCAGAGGTCTCTGGGCTGAGGACCCGGCTCAGGCAGGGAGAAGCCCTGTGGGCCCTGCAAATCAGACCTAGTCCTTGCCCTCCCTGATCTAGGGGGTCACTCGGGGTCATAGGATGACCCCTCCTGTGACCTCTGGCTCACCGAGCCTCAGTGGGGGTGTTCTGAATGTGCCATGTGTCTCACAGCTGTGTGGTTCCCCACTGACATCCACATGCACGCTGAAGTCTGAGCTCCCACGCGTGTGCACACACCCAGAGAGTCGGGCCGGCAGAAAGGGCAGGACGTGCCCAGTTCCTGTCACACTTCCACTTTCCTCCCCACGGAGGCAGGAAGCTCTCACACACATCCCTGCCAGGGAGGTTGCCTCCTAAACCTGGCCCTCAGGAGGGTCTGGAGGTGGACTGGTCCTCGCAGGCAGGCAGGGGCAAGGAGCCAAGTCTAGAGCGGGGACTAGACTGCCTCCTGCCGCCCCGGGTTTCAGGCCTAGGGAAGGGAGGGGTGCCCCTGCCACATGCCACTCATCTCTGGTGCCCAAAGGGAGCCTGGAGCAGAGCAAGGAGTCCAGGGGAAGGAGAGAGGGAGGGTCTACCACTGTCCTGACACTTACTGCCCACTCTAGGCTCCAGCCACCACCACCCACCCACCTGCAGGGCACAATCTGCTCCCTAGGGTCAGAGTACTTCTGACCTTCACCCAGCCCCGGCCCTCGATCTGAAAAAGTCCTTTCCACCCGCCTGAGTGAGGCCGGGTCTCGCGGGCCCGGGACCCAGGCGTCCAGCCCTAGCCTGGAGGGGGCCGGTGTCAGGACGGTAGGCTTAGGGGGCGCCCGGCGGAGCGAGGAGACGTCCCGGGCCGCATCTCTTCCACGCCCCGCGCCGGCGGCCGGTGGCCGGCGGCCCGAAGCATATCCCCCGGGGTCGCGACGTCGGGCTCACCTGCGCGAGGTCATGTCTGCTCCGCGCCGCTCTTTAGCCGGTCCAGGCGGCCGCGCCCTCGAGGCGCTCCGAGGAGGCCCCGCCCACCGCGGGCCCCGCCCACCGCGGGCCCCGCCCCCAGGCCCCCGCCCACCGCGGGCCCCGCCACCGGCCTCCTTAAAGGCGCCGCGCCCACGCCTGCCTGACGCGCTTGGAAGTTGGGATAAAAGCGAAATTTTCGAGGGAGCCCAGTTATAGCCCCAAGGGCTGCGCACGCGCGGCTCGGTCGGAGTGGCCACCAGCCCGGCTATCCGCCGCCTCCGCAGTGGAGCGTCAAAGCGATTAACACGGGTCGGTGGTCCTGCTCCGTCAGGGCGCCTTCCTTCCAAGAATCTCTAGGCGCCGCCTCTGTAATGGAGGGGAGCGGGCTGCGCTCCCTGCAGCTGGGGTGGGGAGGGGTCGGAACAGGCCCACCCCGCGCTCCCGGAGGCCCCAGAGCGGCGAAGGTGGGAGGGTGGACCCCGGGTTTTCCCTCTGACCCCTTCCACCTGGGCTGCCTCCCTCTCTCCCTGCCTCCACCACCCTCGCTGGAGTCTCCCCACTTCCTGAGACCTGACACCTCGTTTGGCCTTAGGGCCTTTGCTCTTGAGACAACTGCTCCTCAAAGTTGGCCTCCCCACCAGGCTTGCTTGTCTCCTGGGCCCACAGCCACAATCACTTTCTCCTCTCTGCCCCACTGGCCAAACCACCTTTCCTGAGCCTGTCCCTGGGGGGCACCACCCTTCCTCACTTGGGCTCTCCTGCCCAGCCTCTCCCGCTGCGTTTTCAGTATGGTGCACCTGGCATGCAACCTGCTGCTGCTTCCAACCCCTGACCCCAAATCCCACCCACCACTGCTGTGCCCACAGCTCCTCCTCTCCCACTCACCCAGGTCACCTCTCTCCCGGCCACCTGAGGGTCCTGATCTTCAGAAGCAGTTGCCCCAAGAGTCCCTCCTCCTTCTGGAAGCATGGGCACCCTGTCCTGGTCCTCCCAGCCTCGCCGTTCCACCTTCACCTTCCTCCCAGCGTGGGGGCCTCTTCTCCCCTCACTCAGCACTCAGCTGAGCCCAGCTGCTCCCTTACTGCAGGGCCTCAGCCCTCCCTCCACCAGTGCCCTGGGGTCTCTGGAGACCACTCAGGTGGCTCTCAGCTCCTGGACCCCAGCCCCTCCAGATGCATCACACCCAGGTGCTCCAGCCACACCTCATCTCCATTAGGGCCTCTCCCAGCAAGTCTAACGCAGCACAGGCCAATCATCCGTTCTACCCCAAACCCCTCCCTTCTCTCCTTTGCTCTGTCCCACCAACTCCTGCTTAAACTCCTCCAGGAGCTTCCTGCAGCTCTTCAAGCAGGCCCCCAGGCCCTCTTCCTGGCCCACGAGGCCCCAAGGGATCTGCCTTCCCCATCTCCGTCCAGTTCCTACCACCCTCACCAACAAGCTCTCGGGCATGTGCCCTGGCCCCCAGCTGCTGAGGCTGGCCCTGCACTTCCTTTTTCTGCCCAGAGCACCCTCTGTCCAGCTCAGGGCCCTTGCACTGATGGACAGTCGCCTCCTGCCGTCCTCAGGCCTTCACACCCTCGCTCCAGCAACATCCTTCAGGTCTGGGTTTGAGTTTTTCCTAGACCTTTCCTGGAGCCCCAGGCTAGTCCTGCCCCCGTCCCCTGCACTCACTGTCACCTGCTTATCCCCGCCCCCCACCCCCCACCCCGGGTCCCAGCACCTCACAGCTGCCTGACACACAGCAACCACTGCACACGCAACCCCTGAACAAGCAGGCTAACAAATAAGGGATGAGAAAGCAAATGCCTCGGGCCTGACGGGTCACCTGGGGGCTGAGCTTGTGGCTGTTTTCTGTTTTCTTATTTTCATTTTGTGATTTTTCCTATTAACACAAAATCAAAAAAGAACACTTAGTCATCTTTAATAAAAGTCAGGAGTTCCAAAGAGGAGGCCACACAACCCTCCCTTCTTTCTTGCTCCTTGTTAGGGGCTCCCAGTTCCACAGGCCTGACCACTCTCAGCCTCCTGCTTAGGGTCTCCCAGCAGGGCCAATGGCCACCCTCACAGCTGGGCCAGTGAAAATGTCTGCCTGCCACCCCCACACTCCCCCTGGCTCCCCCCAGGCCCTCCCGTCCCCAGCCCACCCATGCCCCCCTCCCAGGCCCTCCCTGCCCTTAGTGCAGCCAGCCCCCTCTCCTCACAGCCCCCTTCCCACCCTGTGCTCACAGATACACAGACAGGCAGGCACACATAGGCCACACGTGGGGCCTGCCAACCCCAAGGAGGCCACCTGAACTGCATTCACTGCATGCGGCGGTCTCCTTGCCCAATGCAGCCCCCACCCCAGTGCAGGCCCCCTTCTCCATGCAGAGCTGCCTAAGGGAGCTCGAAGCCAGCACCACGCACACAACAAATCTCAGCAAGAAGCCACCGGAGAGAGGAGCCAGCCAGGGGGCTGGTGGGAGTGGTGCCGGGTGTGGATGGACAAAAGCTCCTCTTTTAAAGTGTTCAGACTTTATTTCACGGTGATTAACACAGACACAGACTGGAGTTAGTAATGTGACATATGGGGCTGCCTCCAGCCTCTGGGTCCCATCAGCCCCAGCTGTGGGAGGGCACTGCAGAGGGTCGGGCTGCCACCCCACCAGGACCAGGGCGGGAGGCGATGAGACGCATGGTTGCAGTTTAAGGCATTGCTGGCTTTGCCATGTCTCTGCCACCCCTGCCCCCCTCCCCTGGCCTCGGTCAGACACCTGGCCAGCCCCTGGTCTTTCGTGGACGTGGACAACCACCCCTCACACCAGAATGGGAGAGTTTGCTGTGTGGTGTCCTTAGCTGCTCTTGTGCCAGGACAGGGAAGATGACAGCCCCGCCGCCCAGGTGTCAGATGAAAACAGTGCATAACGAACTCCGATTGGTGGTCAGGTCGGGATGTCTGTCCTTGAGACGGGGACACTGGCTGCCCAGGCAGCAAGCCATGGATGCAACCAGGTTTCACAGTGGCCCTGCTCCCTCTTGGGGCTCCTCACGGGAACTGGGGTGTCAGGAGGGGACACAGCCATGTCCAAGGGGGCTGGGTGGACGGGCACGGCCAGCTGAGAGTCAGGGTGCCCCAATCAGGCCTGGGCCTGGGCTCTGCTTTCCAGCACCCTGGGACTTGTGGACACAGCTGGAGGGAGGGGCGCGGTGTGGCCCAACAGAAACATTGTTTCTAAGTCACAGTATTGGCACAGGAGGCCCGGGAGGGGCCAGCCCAGCTCGAGGCTAACCCATCCACAGTACATGTGGTGGGGAGGAGCAGCTCTAGTGGGAACCTAGAAAGGCCCCCTCAAACCCCAGCAGCGCCTTCTGCTCTGAGGACATGGGCCTCGCCAGATGGAAAGTGGATGATGTATGTGTGTAGAGTCTGCCGACAGGCCGGACGACACAAGGGCTCAGCACAGGTGGACACACAAGGGAAACACAGCACGAGGGGCTGGGCCACGGGGGCGCGAGGCCAAGGGGCGCTTCCTGGGGCTGCTGTCCAAGCCGAGCCCTCCATGCTGCTGCGTCCCCTTGAATCTCTTGGCACAGAGTCTGTCTCCACAGCCCGCCAGCCTGGACAGGACAGAGCTGGGCCAGCAGTCCCTCCGGCCAACACGCAGGCAAAAAAATCATATCAAAACAGCAACGAGTTTACAAAAATAGAAAATAATTACAGCAGGGTGGTGGTGGGCTGCAGCACGGCTCACGGGGTGGGACAGGGCCGGAGCTCCGGCCTGGAGACGGCGTCCTCCAGCAGGTGCAGCGGGCGCCGACCCACCACCACGTCCCGCAGGCAGCCCACGAAGCCCGTACCGTAGGCCTTGGGCAGGGCCTGGCCCACTGGCAGCTTCTCCAAGCCACCTGAGGGAAGTCAGAGGGGAGGTCACCCGGCTGGGACTCAGTGATGGGCAGGCCTGGATGCTGGCACCAGAATGACGAGGTGAGTCACCTGGGGCCTGTCAGTGCCCAGGGGGACCCAGTGACCAGCCGACTGGCCCTACCCCACCCTGGGAACTGCAGGGGCTGAGACACAGCCCTACCCGGGCCGGCCCATCTGCTGTCCTGGATGGGGTCAACTCAGATGCCACTCTTGGTTGCCAGCCCCAGGGGATGGGGTCTGTCTGAGACCCTTGGCTGCCCCCACCATGGCCTCCCCCTAAAACACTCACCCAGCCACAGGGCTCCATCTGTGTCCAGCTGTGTGGCACCCAGTGGGGAGGAGCCGGTCACGGGGGCCTCATTGCCCACCTGAAGGGAACCTTCCCTCTGTTCCCTGGGGGTGTGGGTGGGAGGAGGCCATCAGGTGGCTCCAGAGGGCCCCTCCTACCACCTCCAGATCCTGACCCCCACATCCCTTTCACTCGACTCCTAGCAGGTGCCACGCCCTGGGGACCACCACCAAATGTCACCCCTGGAGGCCAGGATGGGGCAGTACTGACCCCCAGGAGAGTACCTGGTGGCCAGGGCAGGGGGGCCTCAAGTGGGTCAAACTTTGCTGGAGAGGATGGCCAGGCTCAGCCCAGAGGAACATGTCCCCAGCCAGCATCTGAGCAGAGTAGGGACTCCCTTGTCAGATCAGGAGTCTCCTGGTCATAGCTGCTGCTCCCACATCCTCTTGTCTCTCCCCCCTTGCTGGCAGTGACCTCACCCCCCAAAAACCCCCACCCTAGCCATGAGTGACCAGGCATGCCCTGGCCGGGCAAGTCCAGGCACCGCCCGCCGCTATTCTCAGTGTGTCCTGGGCTCCCTGCTGACCTGTGTGCCCTGACCCGCAACCAGCGGTTGGTGTTGACCGGCACGGTGGAGCGCAGAACCATGGGCTGGGAGCCCAGGTCGTAGGCCAGCTGCAGGCGCCCATCCACAATGGCCAGGGCAACGTAGTCGGCCCGCTCTGTGGCCTTGCCGCTCCACAGCACCAGCCCCTGTGTGGCCTCGGTGCGCAAGCTCAGCTCAAAGTGGTTGCTCTGCAGCGCCTTCTCGCTGGTGGGCAGAGAGCTGGTCAGGGCCTCCCGAGGGTGGCAGGGGATGGGGTCGGGGAGGTGGGAGGGCAGGGGCCACGACTGCAGAGCCACAAAAGGATGATGATGTGACCCAGGGCAGGTAGACGGGCAGACACATGAGCAGAGGCATGGGGGGAGCAGACAGAGAGATAGCTCGGCAGAGAAATAGTCAGAGAGTTGAGAAGACAATGGGCAGACAGCATGGCCAAGGTGTCAATGCTCACCTGGGAGGGGCCCCGGAATCCGGAGCTTCGGGGCTTAGCAGCAGCAAGAGAGGGAGGAAGATGAGCAAGGGACAGACGTGCTGTGGGCAGGGTGGGGAGGGACCCAGCAGGAACCTCCCCACGTCCCCTTTCGGCCGTGGAAGGTGGGAGGAGCAAGCAACCAGGAAGACACACGGGACCCAGGGTGTCGGCTCCACCCACCTCAGAGCCCTGGCAGCAACACACGTGCAACACACATGTGCAGACAGAGCTGCTGGGCATGGCCCAGGCTGGATGCAGAGCTTAAGAGGTGAAATGTGAGGTAGCGTGGAATGGAGACCAAGGGCTCAGCTGTGTGGGAGAGGCCCCTGGGTGTCCCAGCACACATGGGCATGTGCACACACACACACAGGGACACATATGCGCACATTCGACACATGTGCACATGTACACAGAGACACATGCAAGTGCACACATACACACACGCGTGCACACTGTGCTGGTGCCTTGTGTGAGGTGTGTGGCTGCGGGGGTGGATGGGGTGACCGGCCTTCAGCACATGTCCTGGGAAGGGGTGACCTCCCCCTGCAAGCTAGGAAACGGAACTTCGTGCAGCACAAAGAGTCCCCCAACCCCTCTCCTCCTCCACTGGGGATGGAAACTTCCGCCCTTGCCCTCGGTGGGGCTCAGAATGTGCTGCCGAGTGGGAGGAGCAGAGGAGGATGCGATGAGTGTGAAGGTGGAGATGGGCTGTGGTGCTACTTACGCTGGGATCTCATTGGTCAGTTCGCTTGGAAACAAAGAGACAGAGACGGTGAGAAGGAAGGAGGGTGGAAGAGAGGGGAAGCGGGCCTGCCCTTCCTGGCCACAGAGCCAGAGCCAAGGGCGGCTGCCCTACAGGTGCATAGACAGGACCAGACAGACGGCAGAGGGTAGAGGGGGCGCTGGCTCCCCAGCGGTGCATTACCTCTCTGTCACGGCATTGAGGTACTCGATGTAGGTCCGTCCATCAAAGGCCAGTGTGTCCAGGTCCCCTGCTGACTTCTCAATCAGCCCTGAGAAACGGTCGGAATGAGGGCCGGCCTCGGCAGTGGGGCCTCCTCCCACTAGGCTCAGCTCCGTGCTGGGTGGCACTCACCCTTCTCGCAGTGCAGCCCCGAGAAGCCCCCAGGACACAGGCACACGTAAGAGGCCTCCCGGGGGAGACAGGAGGCCCCGTTGAGGCAAGGGTAGCCTGAGGCCCGGGTACAAGGGTGGTCTGCAAAGGACGAGACATCCACCGCCCGTACCACATGCTCCTGGGTCAGCAGCTGTTGGCCTTTCAAGGAGACCTGGGGGGTGGGGGTGAGAGCCTCTGTCCTTACGGCGACAGCCCCACCCAGGGGCCTACTCAAGGCAGCCCCCACCCCAGCAGGGCAAAGATCCCTGGAATGGGCCCGTCCTCACGACTCTACCCCCAGGCTGCAGAGAGCCCCACCCCGCCCCACGTACCAGCTGGATGGCGCCATCGAAGCCAGAGGACACGGCGGCTGCCCGGGCCAGCTTGCTGAAGTCAGGGGCCCCCCCCACATAGAGCGGTTCCTTCAGGTTGAGGACCGTGTGCGGCACCTGGGGGCAGGTACTGGGTGAGGGGGCTGTGGAGCCCGCCCCTGGGCAGGACCAGGACACTGAGCCCCAGACCAGGGGCCCCCACCCCAGATGGCCCACCCTCGCCCCAGCCCATCCAGGAGGCAGTTAATCACAGGACAGCCGATGGGGCTTAGTCGAGAGGAACTACTCTAGGTGGAGGCGGAGAAGATGGATGAGCAGGATGAGAGGGAGGCCATACCTTGCGGGATTTCTGACATCCGAAGAGCGGGGTGGGGGTTGCCGAGCAAGGGCCAGAGAGCAGTGGGAGCAGAGAGGAGACAGACAGAGGCCCAGGACAGACGGAGAGAAAACAGTTCAGTGAGAGCTGGCGGGGGTGGGGCTGCCACGCCTCGGGAGGAGGAGGGGGGAGGCCCCCGGCTGCACACTCACCGGGGACTCCCCCAGTACACGGGGCCCGTCATCAACTCGCATGGCGCCCTTGCGGCCACTTCGCTCCAGCGAGACTCTGGTCCAGGTGCCCAGGGCCACGGGCTCCTTGCTCCTGGCGAGGAGGGGGCACCATGAGCAGGCTGAGGCCAGCCCACCTACCAGGGGCCCAAGTGACACTGCCACCTGTCCCAGCCTCGTCCCCCACCCCAGGGCCAGGCTAGACCCCACAACCCCCATGCAGGCACACCTGATGACCGCTGCCCCCTTGCCCAGGTCATAGCGGAACTCCAGACGGTGGTCATGCAGTGCCAGTGACACGAAGTCCCCCTTGCCGTCTGTCTTCTGCCCGTTGTACAGGAGCAAGCCGCTGGGGCTGCGGGCCAAGAACACCACCTCCAGCGCCATCTTCTCCCTGGGGTCACACGGGGTCAGGTGGGGGCATCTCAATGGCCCCTCGCCCCGCAGGCTGGATGGGAGTTGAGGGGCTGCATCTGCCCCGTCTCTCCTACTGACCCAAGGTCCCGATCAAAGGTGTGAAGCCCTTTCAGCTCCAGGTAGGAGAAACCGTGGAAGTCGGCCAGGAAGGGCCGGGAGTTCTCCCGCTCCGAGACTGTGGAGGACAAGAGAGGAGGGGTCACATAGGGTGCTGAGCCCTAACGCCTGGGGTCTCCTGCCGCCCCCCCCACTGCTCTCTGAGCCCTGGGCCTAACTCAAGCCCTAACACTAGTTTGAACACCAACCCTACCCCCACCAGAACCCACACCTGAACACTTGACCCTAACCCCCCATCCCTGCCCTGTGAGCCTGGTGCCCTACCTGTCTGGCAGAGGGGACCCCCTCGTCCCAGGGGGCACTCGCATTTGGCCTGGCCTTCGGGCAGCACACGGCAGGGGGCTGCCCCATGGCAGGGGTTCGGCTGACAGGGATTCTTCTCCTCAGCACAGGTGGGGCCTGGAGGGAGAGGGGATGGGGTTCCAGGAGGCCTGAGCCCCTGCCCACAGACATATGGCATCCCCCAGACCCCGGCCTAGGCCCCACCCTTACCGAAGTGGCCGGGAGGGCACTGACAGTGGAAGGCGCCGGCTTCCAGAGCCTGGCACGGGGCCCCGCCGAGGCAGGGGCTGGGCAGGCAGGGATGGTCCCCGCACTCGCCCACACCGGAGCTTCGAGTCGCAGCCCCCTGCCAGCCGCTGAGCTCCAGCCGCTGGTTGTTGATGTCCAGCAGGCGAATGCAGCCCCTGAGGCCAAGGCCGACGGAGGTCCGCTCGAGCACCCTGCCACCAGGATGAGGGTCAGGGGTCAGACCAGAGGCATTGTCTCTCACAGCCAGCTGTACTGCTGGCATCCCCCCGTCAGCCAGAGTCAGGGGTCAGGGCTGCTGCTCCCTGTCCCCATCCCCGCTCTTGGTGCTCCCAAGATGGCCAGTCCCACAAACAGGGCTGAATCAGGAGGAGGCTGAGGGTCAGGGCCAGCCCAGCCCCTCCTCCTTGGCGGTCACATGGCAGCCTTAGATACGACAGGACCAAGACGAGGGTCAAGGGTTGAGGTTGAAGTCAGGGTCCCTACCATTACCCACACCCATCCTTCCACCCCTTTGCTACACACAGGGAGCCCCCTGGATGCTGCCCACAAGAGTCAGGGGTCAGGACCAAGGTCAGGGATCCAGGTCACAGCCACCCCACCCGCCTTGATACTCACACAGAAGCCTGGTCCTCTGGGACGCCGCCCACAAAGAGGTCCGTGTCCAGATTGAGGCCGTCAGTACCACTGGGGCTCTGGCCCAAGACAGGGGTCTCACCGTCCACTGAGAGCGTGCCCCGGCGCCAGTGCCGGGACAGCTCCAGGCGATGCCACCGGCCAGGCTCCACAGGCACCGAGCTGGTCAGCACTGCAGGGCCCGAGCCCGTGTCGAACCTTGGGGGGGGCGGGAGCAGGCAGTCGGGACGGCCAAGAGAGCCAGGACAGCACCAACTTGGTGACCTGCCCCAGCCCTGACCTGCCCTGCCCCCCACCTGAGCTGCACGCAGTCCCCCACCTGAGCTGCACACGGCCCCCCAGCAGTGCCAGTGCCAGGAAGTCCTTGCCCCGGTCATTGCCGTTGTAGAGCAGCAGCCCCTGGGGCTCCAACGCCCTGAACTCCAGGGCCAGGCGCAGTGTGTGGTAGGCGCGCAGGGTAGGGAAGGCCAGGAAGGAGTGGCCCCCGAAGGCTGGTGCGGAGCGGGAGGGGCCCAGCACTACGGAGACAGGAAGGGACCACTGGGGGTGAGGGAGCGGGTCTGTCCCCCTGCTAAACCCCAGCCCTACTCCCACCCCCCCGACTCCCACGTGGCCCCAGGCCCGGCCCCGACCCCCATCCACCTGCCCCCACCCGCGCAGCACCGAAGGCCCCTACCTTTCTCGCAGATGGTGCCCCCCCTGCCCACTGGGCAGCTGCAGGTGAAGTCTCCCCCTGAACCCAGGTCCTGGCAGGTGCCCCCGTGGAAGCAGGGCTGGGAGTCGCAGGGCCTGGGGGGCTGCTGGGAGCCTGGGGACAAGGGCAGGTGTCCAGGCCCACGACGGGGAGCAGAGGTGGGGGGCCGGCGTGTGGGGGTGTGGGCTGTGGTCCTGCTGCTAGGCCTGCTGGTGTGACTGGGGTGGAAGGCCCGGGGGGTCACAGCAGAAGGCAGGCGCGCCACAGTGGTGGCTCTGGCTGTGGCCGCAGCAGGAGTGGCTCCCGTGGTGGCTCCGGTGAAGAACGCAGGAAACCAGTCTGCGGATGGGGGAGCTGTCAGCACCGCAGTGGGTGGGCAGGGGAGGGCTGTGGGGGACAGGCAAGTGTGGCGCAGCAGCCCTGTCGCTCACCCAAGTCCAGGAAGCGCACGTGCTCCTGTAGTGGCCGCCTCACCCCCAGGGAGCGGCGTCTGGACACCTGGATCTGCCGCAGCAGGGCCCGGCCCACATCTGGTGCCCTGAAGGCTGTGGCTGGGGAGGAGGAAACACTGAGCATGGCGGAGGCTGTGCAGTCCACCACTACCTCCCGGGACTGGGGTGGGGGCTCACTGGGGTCAAAGTGCACATCCACAATGGCTCGGACTGAGTTCCCCGGCCCCAGGTCCCGCAGACGGACGCTCCGGAAGTCCTTCTTCACATCCGAGTTCCGAAAGAGGTCGTCCAACTGTGGGTGGGGAGAGGGCAAGGGATCTGGGGGGCTGCCAGGCCAGGCTGTCCAGTCTTGCCAGCCCAGCACTTGTCTGGGGCTGCCCTGGGAGGAAGGCCAGTGGCTGGGCAGGGGCTTCCCCGACCCCGTGGGCCCCACACCTACTGCACTCTCGATGCTCCTCGCGGTCTCCCCAAACAGCTCTGACTTGGGGTCAGCCATCTCTGGCGTGTAGAACAGCTCCTGCCCCTCAACGGACTCAAGCTCCAGCACACCCTGGAACGCCTTTGTGGCTGTGGGGGAGGTGGCAGTGAGGCCCCGCCTGGCACCCACCCGGCCTCTGGGCCGGCCTTGGGCATGGGCCCCAGCAGCAAGCCACATGGAGCGCAGGGCAGGTGGCAGTTAGTCAGATGGCCATGAGGTTAGTGGGGACCCGGGGCAGGGCTGGCACCAGTTACCAGGCAGACTCCTCGGAGCGGTGCCCCAGGCCGGCTGCCGATGGGAGAGACAGGTTAGCCACAGGGTTCTGGGCACCCACGTGTGTGCGGAGGCCAAGACCACACATGTGCGTGTGTGTGCTGAATCCCCGAACCACGCACGTGCAAGTGCTCAGACCAGAAGATCACAGACCCAGTGCCCACCTGCTGGACAGGCTGCTGACTGGGAGGAGAGACAGCATCCCTGGCCGTGTCCCGGCCACTCCTCACGCTCCACCAGCCCCCGCCCCACTCACCGGGACAGTTGGAGCCCTCTGCGTCCAGCGAGGGCGTCTTGCCATCTGAGCAGCAGCCCAAAGGCGAGTTGTAGCAGGAGGCCCTCTCGACAGGCAGCCCGGGGCTCACAGCACTGCCACCCTCAGGGGGCTCGAGTCCTGGGGAGGTGCAGTCTGAGCCTGGCTCCTGGTGCAGCCCTCCTGGACCCTGCCCCCACCTCCCTGAGCCAAGGCTCACCGCCTGAGCTGGCCCCGCTGGCCTCCAGGTCCCCACTCAGCTCCTCATCGCCGCTCCCATCAGCGCTGCCAGATTCGCCAAAGGCAGACGAGGCGAGGCTGGCTGCTGGGAGGGAAGCTGTGGGGGGCATGGTCAGTACAGGCCTCTCAGTGGTCCTGGGGATGCTGGCAGTGGTCCAAGGTCGTGGTGAGGGTCGAGGGGTGGGCCGGCTGTGGGGAGTGCTGCTGGGAGCCAGGGGGAGGGCGCTGGGGGGCAGCGGCAGCGCCCTGCTGGGGTCAAGCCCCACAGTGGCCACAGACGTGGATGTAGGGCGGGTACCGGGCGTGACGACCTCTGCAGGGAGAGAAGAGTCTGAGCAGGTGGCCAGGGTCAGCTGGTCAGGGCAGGGCCAGGCTTTCCTGGTGAGTTTTGGATCAGCAGGTAGGGCCTCACCCTGGCATGGGCCGAGGCTCTGGATAGAGATGTCCAGGCCCTGGCGGCAGGCAATGGTCCTCAGCTGACACTCGTTGCCATAGGTGACTCCATCTGACCCACAGACCTGGGGTGCAGGGCATAGATGCTGGGGGGAGGCCCCTCCCCACCCCTGCCGCCCTGCACACTCCCCACTCACCACTCCTCACCTTAGTAGCATTGGCCCCCAGACAGGTGGGTGTTGGGCACACACAGTGGGCAGAGCCAGCCTCCTCCACACAGGATGCCCCAAACTCACAGCGTATCTCAGCACAGGTCTCGGGCACTGAGGAGACTAGGGCACAGACGTGGGGGACCCCGCTGGCTCAGGAGGCCCAGCCCCTACCACAGCTCCACCCCCAGCACAGGGAGCCCAGGCTGGCGCCAGGCCTGGCCCTCACCTGTCTCACAGCCAGCAGGGCCCAGGGCGCGGCCGTCTGGACACTGCCCGCACTTGGGTCCAGCTACCCCAGGCTTACAGGAGCACAGCCCGGTCATCTGCTCACAGTCGTCCCGCACGGCCCCCCGGGGGTCACAGCTGCAGGCTGGGGGCGGGGAGGCGGGGCAGGGACCTGAGGTCTGCACCTGGCCTCCCCACTGGCTCTGGAGCCCGGCCCAGCCCCTGCCAGGTGTGGGTCAGGCCAAGGCCTGAGCAGACAAGGGGCACAGTGACAGGGTGACAGGCGGGAGTGCTCGGCTGGGGATCGACTGTGGGTCCTGTCACTCACGGGTACAGCCGCTCCGGCCATCGGTGACAATGCCACGGAAGTTCCAGAAGCCAGGCTCACAGCGGTCACACCTGAGGCCCCCCACGCCCGGGCGGCAGGAGCACTGGCCTAGGGCTGGGTCACAGGTGCTACCGTAGGCACCGTGGGGGTTGCACTGGCAAGAGCCTGCAAGGCCAGGACAGGACCAGTCACTGCAGCCGCATGGCTATGCCTGGCTGTGGGTGCGGGCCAGGCTAGGGTACTCACTGGGGCAGCCAGCCAGGCCCACGCCTCGGGCAGCAGTGATGTTGTCCTGGCAGCAGCCGTAGGGAGTCTGGGCGCAGTGTGGGGGCACTGCAGGGGGTAGGGGAGCCAAGGTGGGGCCTGTGGGGAGGCGGGGCAGGGGTTCAGACACCACACATTGCTGGATGCCCCTCTGGGCCCAGCCACTCTGCCCAGCCTCCCTGGCCACCACTGTTCAGCCCTCCTGAAGCCAACTCCCACAGGGGTCTGGGAACCTGGAGCTCGGGTCACATGAGTATCCCATACCACACACAAGGACACATCTGTACACACAGGACCAGGACACACAGAACACCCAAAGATCATGGACACACAGCTTCCTACACACATGTACAACCAGAACCACACATGCTCAGATTAAGTGTCTGCAAACTGGCAGACACATGTTAAGACACATGTATACACACATCCAATCACGTTCCTCCATTCACACCCTGTGAGACACACACGTGCATGCATATACAAGCGTACACACACGAGCACCTATGCACATATAAAATTTCTTAAAACTTGAAGTGTGACATTTACTGGGTCACCATCAATCTCTCCACATGAGAGAGAAAGTGCCCGGGGTGTGGGCCTCACCAACTCTGCTGCCTCCCTGCACCAAACACAGACTAGTGTGGCACACAGTAGGTATGCACTTGTTGACTGACAGGCACATGTGTCCACACTGCAGCTGCACAAATACGGATATGCGCCAACACAGCACACTTAAGACACAACACACGTGTCCATACATGCCTGCGACAACACACATGCAAAACCCATGAAGAGGATAGGCATGCTTACACACCTCACACCTGTGCACACACACCTGTGGACATGCACGTACAGGGAACACAGAGGCTGTTGTGCACATGCACAAGCATGCACGCACTGCACCTGTACCAGGCGCACCCGCACGCCTGCTCACCTTGGCAGGCCCCCTGGACTGCGACGTACAGTTCTCGCCCCGACTCACACCTGGTCTTCTTCAGCTCACACTCGCTACCATAGGTGACCCCATCTGAGCCGCAGACCTGGAGGAGGGGTGTCAGTGTGGACGGCCGCAGCCCCTTCCTCACTGCCCACCTGGAGCTGGGGGGGTTGGGGGGGCGGCCTCACTGGGCTCCTCAGGACGCTCTGACAGCTGAAGTCGCAGACGCATAGCCCGTCTTCCGAGTCCTCGTCCCAGATGCCACCGCGCCCCCGGCACAGTTCTTGCTCACACTCCCCGTCCTCTCCGGAGCCAGAGCCTCCTGAGCCGCACTCGGCTGCAGGGAGGAAGCTGGGTCACCCGTGGGGGTCCTGTCGAGGCTGCGACCAGCAGACCACACCAGCTGGCCCCCAGCCTACCCTGCTCACAGGGCCCTGCCCGGGCCTCCTTGATCTGTGTCTGCTGCCGGCAGGCAGCCTCGCGAAGCTCGCAGGTGCTGCCATAGGTGACACCGTCACTGCCGCACACAGGTCCGGGCATGGGGCGCTCACACCGGGGACACACACACTGCCCCGCCAGGCACACTGCCCCGAAGGTGCACAGTGTGTCTCCGCAGGTCTCTGCAGAGGACAGAGCCGGGGGGGGGTGGGTAGGGAGGGGTCAGTGGACCCCAGTGGGGGAGGCACGGGACCACAGCCCTCCCCAGCCCTGCAGCCCTGCTCACGGCAGTGTCCAGCCGAGGCCACGTGCAAGCTGATCTGGTGTGTGCAGGCGTGGACGTGCAGCTCACACTCGCTGGCATATGTGTGCCCGTCAGAGCCGCACACGGGCTGAGCAGAGGCCACACACTCAGAGGGGCACACGCAGCGCCCAGTCTCAGCCTCACACAGGGCTCCAAAGCGACACTGCCCACAGCGGTCTGGGGAGGAGGCTCCGTCACCATGGCGACCGGGACCACCCCCCAGCAAGACCCACTGCCCACCACTGACCACAGGGTCCTCTGCGAGCCACTCGGATCTCCTGCCCAAGGGTGCAGGCTGTGGCCTCCAGCTCGCACGTGCTGCCATAGGTGATGCCGTCGCTGCCACATACGGGATCATAGATGCCCGGACACGCCTGTGGGCACACGCACTCGGCTTCCCCGTTCTTCACAGCACACGTTGCCCCAAACGAGCACTGCACCCCGAGGCATGGGGACGGACGCTGGTCTGGGGGGACATGGGCGTCAATGGCCCTGCCTGCTCCTCTGGGCTTATGCACAAAGCCCCCAGTCCATGCAGCAGACCCTCTCCCAGGGTGGGCATGGCGAGGAAGAGCGGACGGGGAGAAGGGCCGATGCACAGAACACAGCAGAGAAAGGGACAGACACGACAGACGTGCACAGGGACAGACCCAAACGGCCCAGCGCCCCACACCAGTGTGGGCAGACTGCCCCCAAGACATGGGAGCTTCCTGTCGGCCCCCTGAGCACCAGCAGCCCGGGACACCCATGCATGCGTGGGGGGCTCTCTCTCCATGTGGGAAGGAGCCTACAACCCAGAGTCACACCCAGGGCCACACGGGGGAGGAGGTGTCTGTCCACTTGCTCTGAGGACCACAAGGCCAGGCAGCAGCGAGCCACCCCCCCCTGCCGCGCCAGGGGCAGACCTCGGGCTGCGGGCTCCTGGCGGCAGGCGCGGTACCTCATCCTGCCAGCAGGTCAGGCTGGAAGACACAAGAGGCGGAGCCGAGAGGGAAGGAAGGACAGAGAAGAGGAGACAGACAGACGCAGAGACCAGAAAGATGGACAGACCAACTGAGGGAGACAGAGCTGGAGGCGGGCAGAGCCTCAGCAGCCACAGCCCAGGCAGGACACCCTGCCTCTGCCCTCCGCTGGCCCCTCAGAGCGCAGTGAGACTCTGCCTCTAAGGGCTGCATGTGTCCCAAGAGTGAGGGACCCAGAGGACCGGAGGGCTGCAGGGGCAGCTCGGCCACACACAGGGACCAGGGGGCCTGCACGAGGACCCCAGCCTGCACCCACCTGCCCCAGGAGCTCCAGATGCCCTCTGATGTTTCCCCTGTCCCAGAGCCTGGTGGCAGACAATAGCCCTGCCAGGCCTCCCAGAGGAACCAGCCCTGCCCACGGGCCCAGGAGGAGCATGACTCGGGATGGAGATGGCGTGTGATGGCGGGGGCAGAGACCGACACAGGGCAAGCCCCTCCCAGCATGGACTGTCCATGGCGCTCACCACACGGTCCTGGGTGCTTGGTGGGGATGGTGCGCTGCTGCCGACACTCGGCCTGCTGGCGCCAGCAGTCATTGTCATATGTGTGCCCATCGTGCGCGCACACAGGTCTGTAGGCTCCGTCACAGACAACGCGGTCACAGGAGCAGCGGGGACGGCCTCGGCGGGATAGGCACACAGCGTTGAACCTGCAGGCGTCTGGGCACTGGTCTGCGGGTGCCAAGGAGATCAGAGAGACCAGGGTGCCCACCAGCTCCCACCGTGGGACATGCAGGGGAGCCATGGGCACAAGAGGTGGAGAGGGGACATGCAGGCCTGCAGGAGAGGTGGACACGGGCAGGATGGAGTCAGGGGGTGGCAGGGCGGGGCTTTCCCCAGGAGCCGCCCACCTTGAGGCTGGCACTGGCCAGAGCGCACTTTCTGCAGGAGGAGGCCCCGGGCAGCCCCAGTGCGGCCCATGACACAGTCACTGTCGTAGGTGACCCCATCATCCCCACACACAGGGGCCTGCCGGGGAGGGCAACTCTCCGGACGCAGGAGCATCTCAGGGCGCCGTGTGCGTGGGTTCACGCGGCAAATGCGGCTCAGGTCGTCGAGGGCACCCTGGCAGGGGTCTGGGGGCGGGAGGGCAGAGGTCAGGGTGCTGTCGCCCGTGCACGGGCACGCACAGGTCATACGTGCGCAGAGGCAGCGCTCACCACAAGGGCCGTCGAACTTCTTGAAGATGTTCTTCTGGCGGGCACAGGCGCTGCGCAGGAGCTGGCACTCGCTGGGGTAGTCGATGCCATCACTGCCGCACACAGGACCCTGGGGGGCCCCTTGGCACGTAGTGGGGCACAGGCACGTGGCCATTTGTCCGTCGGCCGAGCGTGCACAGGTGCTGCCGAAGCTGCAGGTCACGTTGGAGCAGGGGTCCTGGGACCCTGTGGGGGACGGGGGTAGGGTCATGCTGGCCAGCAGCCCCAGCCAGCCGCCCCGCCCCCTGCAACACACCCTGCCCCCCGCCGGTGCCCCGCTCACTCGCCCGCCCGCCCGCCGCACCCACCACAGGGGCCCCGGCTGAGCAGGCGGATGCGGCGCTGCTGGCTGCACTGTGCCCGTTGCAGCTCGCACTCGTTGCTGTAGGTGGAGGCATCTGAGCCGCACACGGGCGCCACCACTGAGGGGCAGGCGCTCTTCTTGCACACGCAGGAGGCTCGGCCTGGACCCTCTGCACTGGGCTCGCACACGGCGCCGAAGCCACACAGCATTCCTCGGCAGGCTGGGGATGCAATGGGAGGAGGGAGGTCAGATCCCCACCCTGCCGCTGCCTGCCCCGGTCATCTGTCCTCACGGCCTGGCGTCCACACACCCACCGAGGCCGTGCAATGCACACAGTTCATTCATGGACCCCCATGGACACATTCACCCACACACATGTGCGTCGCACATGGTCATGCTCGCGCTCACAGAACATGTATGTGCCCATCACGGCCATGGGCACACGCGCCTGTGCACGTTCACAGGGCCTGGCCCTGCCCCCAAGCCCCACCCACTACAGAGCTCCCCCATCACCTTGGCTCCTCTCAAGGGAGAACCCTCTCTGCCCTCCCCACGCCCGACAACCTGGAGGGGCATCTCCCGGACCCCCATCAGCACCAGGCCGGTCAAGCCCCTGCTCCTGGCCCATCTCACGGGGAACCCCCTACATAGTGGCGGAAACAAGTAGCCCTGGAGCCAGTGCTCTCAGAGGCCACCTGCCCTCTCCCCACCTGGTAACAAAGCCCTCATCTGACTGGGGACCCACCTCTCAGAGCCCTGGTCCCATCCTGGGAGCTGCTCCAGAGGCCACCACCACCCCTGACCCAGCTACCTCCCCATGGACCAGCTCCCCTGTCTTTCCTGGACAACCTGAGGTCACACAGCTACAGGAGGAGTGTCAGGCCACATGCTCCACCCAGGGGGCGCCTCAAATCGCCCTGCCCCAGGCTCCCTCCAGGGCCTTCTTCCCAGAGCTTCCGGCCCCTGCTTCTCTGGAGGCCACCCCTCCCCTCGGCCTATCCCCCTGTAGGATCTGCCTCTGCAGTCCCTTCTCTGCCCACCCCCACCTTCCACGCCCCACAGCCCACCTCCCCAGGTCCACACTCTGCTGTGGGTCTCAGCATAGCCCTCCCACCATCCCTAGCCGCAAGCTGACTGGGCATCTCTTCCTGGGGCCCCTCGGACAACCCCACGGCTCGTCCTCCCCCACTAGTCCTCCCCCCACCCCACGCCTCCTCCTCGTCCTGCTGCCCCACCTCACACTGAACAGTGGCCTCCTCAGGGGGGCCAGGCACGAGGGCTCTGCAGACCTGTTGCTTTTTTCTTCCAACATTTTAGTTCCTAATGTTGTAGCTGAGAGGTGCTCTGTGCTGAGCATGTATCCAATTACTGAACCTCTACGGCAGCCCAGGGAGTGGCCACTCCTGACCCTCTCTGGTGTGGCACCACGTCCCCAAGTGCAGGAATGAAGGAGGCCTGGACATTTAAACCCAGAGCCCGTAGGGGGCAGGCTGCCTCCTCAGGACTCCCACCCAGGATTGCACACCCACAGGTGGGGCGGGTCCATTAGGGCTGCAGCTGTCTGATCTAATAAATGTTTAATTGGGTCCAATTATCATGAATAAGTTATGAAGGGAGGGGCAGCTCCACCCCATCACCTCCCAGCAAGCTCAGGAAGTAGGGCTGGAGGAAGCACCTTCAACTCCCAGCGCTAAGGAGGGCTGGCTGCCATTGCCACGACAACAGACCACCCCAGGCCCCTGCTGTCTGTCTGGGAGTCCCTGCCCCACCCCACACAGGCTGACGGAACAGGGGCCTGAGCAAGGGTGGGGCCAGTATGGATACCCCAGCCTCATGTCCCTAACCCACCAATGCTCCTGCCAACACCCCCAGATCCTGGAGCTAGGCTGCCCCCAATGCTGCATCTATCTCCTGTGAATGGGGACAACAGAACCCACAAACAGGGTGGTTGTGAGGCTAAATGGGCCAAAATCTGCAAAGGCTTGGATGGTGTGCAGCATGGGCTCTACGTGGAGGGTCAGCTCCCACGGTAACTACGGTAATACACCGTCACTACAGTGGCTCAACCAGCCTCAAGCCGGTCCTGCTTCACACTTTCCATCTCCCTCTCTCTCCCCCTCAGTGCTTCCTCACCACCCAAGGCCCTCGAGACCCCCAGGCCAAATCCATGGGCACTTGCTGAGGGCACTTGCTGATGTCTGGCTGGCTGCTCTATTTGGCTTCAACTGGACCTGCTGACCAAGGTCTCTCCCAGGATCCTGACCCTGTGGCCAAGGACCTGGTCACACTGCACTTCAGGCTTCTCAGCCAGCTGCTGTGTCTGTGCCCTTGGGCTCAGGCCTCTCTCTCCCTCTGGTCACCTCGGCCCAGCCAGACCCCTCCCAAGGCCCCAACCCTTTAGCCAAGGATACCTACTCCTGGATGGCCAGCATGTTCCTCACCCACCAAGACCTGCACCCTCCCTCCACAGCCCAGGGTTCCGCTTGTCCCTCTGAGACAGGAACCTGGAGAGGAAAGTGATGGTGATGATGACAATAACTTGTGCTGAGCGAGGCTGGGGCACTGGATTGCGTGCATGAGAATGAACTGGAAGGCGAGGGGCAGGGGACCAGGGATACCTCAGGGACAGGGTCCCTGGAACCAGCTACTAGGCTGGAGGTGGCCAAGGGCAGACAGGGGCCAGGGCGCCCTTGGGGGGCCATCAAGCTGAGGCCTCAGCACTGACCCCCAAGTCAGCTGGGCAGGTCCAGGTCCCAGCCCTCCCACTTCCCACCATTCTGTGGAGCCTGCTCCCTGCTTGCTTTGGGTGGTAGTTCCTGAGGAGCAGTCTCCCGGCTCCCAGGGCAGCTGTGGCATTTGGTGACACAATGTGGGCAAAGCCGAGGTTTGGAGCATACAGTGCTCGTCCGCCGTCCTGGCTGAAACGGTTCCTCCTCCCTAGGCCCACGATCTGGCTGTCAGGTCAGGTGCAGGCTGCTCCCACACACCCCGCTTGATTCCCGCTTCACAAGCGCCCGTTTACAAGTCTGCTCCCCCACAGGACCAGGGGACCGTTGAGGCTCAAGAGGAGTTTCTTGACTGGACATAAAACGTACACAAGCACGGAGACCACGTGCACAGACAGGTACGCTTCCACACGTACACGCGCACATGCGTGCAGGCACAGCTCATCATAATACCACATCCTGTGCACTAGGCGCCACTCGGCCTCACCTGTTAGCCATGCAAACTGATCACCATGCAAGCGTTCCCTCGCGAACACAGGTGGAGCACCTAGCACCCATGAGCCGCCCACCCTCACAGGCCACTTCTGGGCCCTGCCAAGCCTGCCCCAGCGCCGACTCCTGCAGGAGCCTCTCTGGCCACACAGTTTCCCTCGAGCAGTCTTGCGCCCTGCAGCCCAAGGCCCCTCACAATGTGCGATGTTGGAGGCGGCAGGCTTTTTATAGCCTCCGGTTGGAGTGGGTATATTTAACTCCTCTCCTGGTCTCGGTGGGCTGGGGAACAGAGCAGATGCCCTGAGCTCTGCCTGTAGCCACAAATAGGCAGTGTGTGCGCCTGGGAGGAATGACGACGGCCGTGGCGTGTAGCTGTCCCCAAGTGTGCAATGGGATCAGAGTGTGGGTATGGGGCCCACGTGTGCCGCTGTGGGGAGGGCCAGCGTGTGTGTAAAGGAAGGGAGACTCACAGGCTTCTGAGCTCCAGGAGAGGAGAACATTGGGAGGAGGTGTCCTCCCACCGAGCCTGATCTTTAAATCCAGATGACGATGGGAAACTCAGTCCCAGGCCCGAGATCCCAGCCCAGTGCAGACCTCCCTCCTCCCACGGCCTGTCCCATGTAGGGACATGCTCTGTATGTGACTTTCGAGAACCTGAGCAGGCACCGCCCAGTAGGGGGCCCAGGTGCTTGAGAAAACCTGCCCCCCAGAGGACCCCAGGCTGCCCCTCGCCCTGGGCCTCCTGCGGCAGCACTCACAGCTTCCTCTCCTCCCCTCTCACATCAGCTTAATCACAGTGGCCCACATGCCAGCAGGCCACACAGGAAGGCCAGGCCCCAGCCCACAAAGCAGGTCAAGAAGGCCAGCCGCAGCCTGCTAAGCCTCAGAGACAGGCCCTCCAATCCTCCCAGACAGCTGTCATTGGTCCTGCTGACATCCTCCCCCTGTGCTCCTAGTCCCCTAGCCTCTGCACAAATTGTCTGACCCATCTCACAACCTGTGGGCTCCAGGACTTATTCCCAATTTCTCGGCCAAGGAAGCCGAGGCCCAGACAAGTTAGAGCCAAACTTGCGTGCGATAGCCGGCGGCCAAGACATGGCCAGGCGCAGGGACTCCAGACCCCAGCTCCCTCTGCTGTCCATCACTGTGGACTCCCCAGGAAGAACCTAGGCTCCCTCGTCCAGCCTCCTCCCCGCTCCAGCCACACCTGCCACGTCTGGTGTGCACACACCAAGAATAGCCCCCAACCCCCGAGAGTGCCACTGCCCCTCCAGGCACAGACTCCCAAGCTCAGACTGTCACCAGCTGAGGCCCCCACTCACCATCCGGAGGCGTTGGGGGCGCTGGTGTAAAGTGGGTCCCAGGTTTGTCTAGAACAAAACAAATCTCCATGTTAGGCCCCCTGAGAAGATCCTTCCATACCTTGTCCCTCTGCCCAGCCCGGAGGGGTCACCCCTGCCCATTCCTTCCCTGGCCCCACTCTGAGCCCTGACTGGCCCAGGCCTCGGGGGGACAAAGGGAGAGGCCCTTACTTTCTTCTGCCCCTCCAGCTGCACTGTCACTGCCTGACACCTGTCCAGGGGCTCCAGCAGCAGGGTGAGGGCAGCCACCTATTCCCTAAGTGAGCTCCAAGCCCCCCCAAAGCCCTCACTTCCCAGCGTAGCCAGCTGCCCCCTTCCTCCCCAACACCCAAAGAAAGTTGTTTCTGCGGATCAGGATGAGGGCCCCCAAGGATGAGCCCAAGGACAGGCCTCAAGGGGCCCAGGGATCCAAAGAATGCTCCATCCTGTCCCTGGAAAATGCTAGTGGCCTCTGTATCCCTGCATGTCCCCTAGTCCTTGGGGGCCAAGGCAGGAAGAGCTCGGCCAGTGATGCAAGGTCACTCAGGTTGGCCTGGGTGGCCACGCCCGCAGCCACGTACAGTTGTTGAGGAAGAGCAGCACGGCGAAGCCCAGCGTGGATGTGGCCAGCAGGATCAGGCAGACGTTGCAGGGTATCATGAAATATCGCACCAGCAGGGAGACCCCGCGCTGCTGCCGGGGGTCCCGCTCCAGCGGCAGGGGAGGCATGGCCTCGGGCTCCTCAGCCCCAACTCTCAGGTGCGGGGGTCCTCACCGGGTACCCTTCGCCCTCATCTGAGCTACTCCCCCCATTTTGGGACCCCTGAGGCAGCTGACAGCAGCTGTGTTCTCAAAGTTCAGTCCAGTCACAGCCCAGGAGATGCCAGGCCCCCCCACAGCCCTCGGGGCTCATAATTGGAGGTGTGCAGAATTCTCCCGCAGTAGAAATCCCAAATTTGTGCTCAGAGGGAGGCGGGGGAGGAAGAGAGCTCCAGTGGCCACCCCTGCTGTCCACTACCCGTCCTGCCGCGCCAGAGGCGCCAGCAGCTCTCCGCAGGGCTCGGGCGGTGCTCAAGCTTCCTGGAGCCCTGGGAGCCTGGGAGCCCCGCAGCCCCGGTCCTGCCCGCCCGGCCACCCTGGAGAGGGGGTCCGAGGGGGAGTGGCGGCCCTTCGCTGGGGACTCGGCGGAGAGGAGCGGCGGGCCGCAAGGCGTGCAGGGTCCCGGCTGCTCCTGTCCCCGGTAGAGGCGGGAGCGGCGATGGCAGCGAACAGGAGGAGCAAGCGCGCGTCAGGAGCCAGAGAATAAAGAGCCGGCTGCGCAGGGCCGCGCCTCGGCTCCCGCCTCCGGCGAGCAGCGCCAGCTCCCCTCGCCCTCGCCGGGGCTGCGGCGGTGAGTGAGGGGCGAGGGGCGCCGCGGAGGGAGGGCGGGGAGCAGAGACAAAGGAAGACGCCTCTGGGGACCCCGGCGTCCGCGGGGAGTCGCGGCTCGCGGCGCAAGGAGGGATCGTGCGGGCGGATGAGGACTGGAGGGCGGCGGCACAAAAGGGAGACGGGCGCCGGGGTAAGGCTGGGGAGACGGGGGCAGGGGAGATGGGGGGCAGGGGAGGGGGCAGGAGACAGGGGCTGGGGAGACAGGGGCTCGGGCAGGGAAGGGGGAAATAGTTGCTGGGGCGGGGTGGGTGGAGGAGTAGGGGCGGGGACAGGGACGGAGGCGGGGGTGGGTAGGAGCCGGGGGCTGCGCTGGGCCCTTCTGCCCCGCTCCCCCAGGAGGGCTGGGCCGGGCTGGGCTGTGCGCGGCCCCGGGGAGGCCCGTCTGCGTCCCGCACCGGGGGCCCGGTTCTCGGCTGCGGGCAGCGTGTCGTGCGCGTGTGTACCTGCGAGCGTCTGCTCCTGCCGGCCCCACCCAGGCACTGTGTGTAGGGAGGGCCCCCAGGTACTGGTCCCATACGGAGGGTGGGGGCGGCACGATGGACTCACCCCTTCCGGGGAACTGGCAGCAATACCTCAGACCACCCGCACACCCCAACTCCCTTCCACGCAAATGAAGTCTATGTAGCAAGCGGTATGCAAATCGTCGTGGGAAGCCCGAGGCGGTCCCACGAGCCTGGAGCGCCCCCCAGAGGCCGCCCCGGGAACGTCGGGGCCGTGGCGTCACAGCGGGGCCTGGGGCGCAGCCCACCAGACGCGGGTCGTAGCCTAGCCTCTGCACCTTCGCCCCCTGACGACGCCCTTTCCCCAGCTCCTGCCCGGGCCCGTCAGGTCTTCAGCTCCCTGCCTGCTGGCGGCTGGGGGTCGTACGCCATCCACACCATCCACACCAGTCACGGCCCAGCCTCCGCGGCCGAGATCCCATAGGTGACCATGCCTATGACCAACACCTCCACTCCCCTGCACCCCCATCCCTCCACCACCTGCAGTCCCACCCACCACGGTTGACCCCCTCCAGCCTGGACTGGGTCGCAGGCCCCTCCTCGAGTCTGGCAGCCCTTCTGAGGGTGGGGCGGGGCGGGGAGCATGGCCTCCAAGGCGGGAGGATCCCTCTTCTCCTTTAGGTCAGGCCGCACCTGCCCCATCCAAGGACTCCTTCAGGTCAGTCCCCTGAATGGCCACTGACCCCACACCAGCTGAAAAGATGTTAACTGCCCCCCCATCCAATCCCTCCACAGTCACACACACACTCACTCATGCTTATACATACCTCTCAGGAGGTACCCCTTTCAACCAAACTGCTGTTGCCACGGCCACCAGTGCTACCCCTGGTCACTCTTAGGCCTCATTTCAGTCCATCTTGGGAAAGAAGCACTGACCACACTAGCCTCCCTGGAGTCCCTACCAAGGTCTGTGGAGCTCCTCTGTCCGGGCCCTGGAACAAGCTCTTCCTGGTGCCACCCCCACTCTCTGCTCATCTGCGTGGCACCACCCCAGGGCCGAACTGCCATCTCTGTGCCTCAGCTCCCACCTTGCCTCCAGCTGGACCCTCCCCAGGATCGCTCCACCTCACCATTACCTGCCTCACAGATGTCCCTGGAGCCTCCACCCTGCTCACTCCTCCTGGTCAGGCAGGCTCCTCCATGCCCTCCAGCCTTCCTCAGCCAGGCAGCCACCTGCCAGCCAGCGCCCAGTTCTGCCAGGTCCATCTCCTTTGACTCCTTTCTGTCTCACTGCCAGGCGCACTAATGCCACATCCCCTAGGGGGCCAGCCCGCCATGTCAGGGTGCCCCTCACCCATGGCAGAGGTCTTCACACCTCTTGGAGTCCTGGAACTTCAGGTTCTAATGAAACTTTGCAGGAAAAGCAAATAAACAAAGCGGTTCCCCTACAGCATGGTCTCGGAGCAGCAATCCATCAAACCACCAGGAGGCCCTGGCCCCTGGCTGGCCTCATCCTCTCCTCTGGGAGCCTCCCACCCCCTCACCTCACCAGACCTCAGCATTGCCCACACCACACTGAGAGTGCTGGCAGCTCCCCGGATGCCACCCTGGACCCAGCACACCCAGAGCAGGATCTGACTGTTTATCTCCTCAGGGTGGGCTTGGCCCAGAGCCCAGGGACTTGGGGTGGGGAGCCCAGGTGAGCCACACATTCTCCCACTTGCTTCTCACTGCAGCCCCCTGGGACTGCCATCTGCATCCCTTGTCTGAGAGAGGACCCCAGGGACAGTGCTGAGGGTCAATGGCCAGGCAATGCCCATTGGGCACCTGCTTGCACATGGGCTCTGTCTGCTGCAGCCACTGAAGCTGGGGGACATTCTGGGTGGCTCCACAGGAGGGAGAGCAAAGGAACCAGGGTGTGGAGGGGTTCACCTGGGGATCTGTGGAAGCCCTGGTGGGGGCTGGCAGGGAGGGGAGGCCTCCCCAACACAGAGACCTGAGATCTGCCAGCAAAAGGGCTGGCCTTCAGATGTTCAGTGGTGGAAGAGCCTGGCCCACCCGGCCAACACTGGGCTGGGGCCTAGGGCCTACCAGGCCTGGCCTGGGGGAGGGGAATCAGCAGGCAGCCTGGTCCCTCCCACCCTCAGAGTCTGAGCCCCCGACAGGGGCTGGAGCCTTCAGAGAGACAAAAGGCCATTGAGGCCCCAGACTCAGCCTGGGAGGGCTGCTCAGGCTACCAGAGCTATTTTGGGATCTTCAGACTCAAAATCATTCAGGCCTGACCAGCTCCCGGCAGGCTGAAGCCCCAGGAAGAACAGAGGATACTCTGAGCCAGGAATTAACCTCACTAGACTCTGGGTTCACACACAGCAATATGTGGCCGCACACATTTATACACACACACTCAGTGTTCCAGGGCTCACACAGGTAGACACACACATACACCCACTCACTCAAGTCTGCACAGGCACTGGGTGTCACACACTCCCTCCACACTCACAGGCCCGCATATACACTGGGTGTCACACGCACACTCACCTGTTTGAGCGCGCGTGTGTGTGTGCGCACATGCGTGCACACACACGGCATCATCCACACTCACCTGCGTGCATACACTGGGGAGTCACACACTCGCCTGTGTGCATACACATTAGGCATCACACACTGACCTTCATACAACACAAAGCTTGTCCCTCACCCACACAACACCCATTGGGTGCACCCCCAAGTACGTGCATGTGCACACACGCAGACTCTGAGCAGGAAGGTGGGGGATGGGGTCCTGAGAGGAGCAGTGCAGCCCACGGGCAACCTGCCCACCCCTTTCTCATGCAGATGACCCCTCCCACTCTGCGGAGGGACCGTCCGCCCCGTGGGTACGCACACCCGCACACGCACACACGCCTCTAGTGCTGGGGCCTCCCCGACGTGTTTTCTCCGACCTCGGGGCTGGCCGCGCGCGAGGTGTATCTGCGCCCCGACCCTGGGTCTCAAGGCGTGCACTGCTCGCGTGCATGGACCGAGCAGCCTGGCGCTGGCTGCCCGGCGGCAGGGGCCACAGGTGTCCTGCCGCCCCGCTGGGGGCGGGGACGAGGACCGGGCAGAGCAGCCCCTCCCCCAGCCCCGGCCTCCGGGCGTCCGGTCTCAGGCTCCGTCCCCTCCCCCTCGGCCTCTGCAGACAATGGGCGTCTCACGGCGGGACGCCGCTGCTGGGCCCGGGCCAGCCGCCGGGGAGGAGGTGGCGTCGCCCGGGCCCAAATAGCCGCCCCAGGTGAGGCCAGGAGGTGCCCACCCACCTAGCCACCAGGCAAGGCCCACACTTCTGCCATTTCGCCCGCAGTGCCGGTGGTGGGATTAAATGAGAGTTTTGAGACGGGACTCACTACTTGGAAGGGACTCGCTACTTGGAAGGCTGCTGCGGGACCACCGGTCTCTGCACCCCTCCGGCACCTGTCACTCAGGAGTGCTCACGTCTCATCATGGCATCCTCCCCCACCCCTTCGTCTGTCTGAGCTCCTCCGTGGGCAGCTCCGTGCAAGAGGTGTGTCCTGAATCAGATAAGCTCCCCACCCTCAGGGAGGTCACACTGAGGCAGAGGGTGCACTAGATTGGAGGGCCGGAGGGGCGATAACTGCAGAGACCTGAATGACGGGGCGAAGAGTTTGCACGGACCTGGAGGAGCCCCCCGCCCTATACAGTCACTACAAAGGCCCAGGTGAATGCGGGCTCAGAAGGCGGCAGGAGACCAGGAGGAGCCAGCGTGGGGGAGCCTGCGGTGACAGGGGCCCGGCGTGGTGGATAGAAGCCAGCGGGCAGATCCTCACGCCTGAGGAGCGCTGGGGGGAGCCCAGACCCCGCGCCTGGACACCTGCCAGGACACAGGCCGCAGCCACCAGGGGGCGCCAGCTGAACAGAGGCGAGGAGAGTGGGCACAGGGAGGGGAAGTAGGGATGGGTGGGGCTGGCCCTGCCCTCTGTCCCTCCCTTCTAGGACAGCCCCAAACCCACCTCTTTCCACCAGGCCCTGCCCATCTCCAGGAGGAAACAGAAAGCTGGAGGAGCCAGGGAGGTGCCCAGGTGTGGCCAGTGCCTGGTGAGTCAGGAGACCCTGTGTTCCTGCTGAGGGCCTGGCCATGTTGAGCTGGGCACCACGGGGAGGCAGTGGGAGGTGCGCTGCCTCACACAAGGTTTGAGCCGGGGGGTGCTGCATGGAGGTGGGGACAGACTGATTCGCTGGGCCCAGGAGAGGCAGAGGCACACGGAGCCAGGGCAGAGACAGGACCCAGAGAGGAGAGGGCCGCAGGGATGGAGTGGCAGACACAGGCCAGACAGGAGACAGGGAGACAGGCAGGCAGGCCCAGGTGGAGCTCCTCCCCTGATGGAGGGCAGATGCGCTGGCAGGTGGGAGGGCTCCCGACCAGGGAGCTGGAGGAGTTCTGACTGTTGATCCTGGTTTCCTGCCCGTCTCCTGTGCCACACCCACAGACGCTTTCTCCCACACAGCACCCGGGCTACAGGGGCTGCCTGCCGCTCCCCCTAGCCACCGAACCATTGAATACCATCACACTGTCTCTTCTGCCCACAATGCCCTTCCCCCTTCGCCTTCACTCCTCAACACACAGCTCACACCTGGCGTTCTCAGAAGCACTGCCACACCCCAGCAGGCCTGGGAGGACACTGCTGCAGGGCAGAGAATGCAGGAAGATGAGGAGGGAACCATGACCGAATTGACAAGCTGCGCTGCCTCCCCTCCAGGAAGGGAAGAGGGCACACACCATCCCCTGGCTGGCGGGCACCACAGTTGGCCCAGATGTCTGTGCTCCTGTCTCTCAGGATGTGCCCTGGGCCTCACACCTATGGGCAGAGGGGCAGGTGCCTCCAGCACCTTCTCCAGGGCCAGCGTGGGGTGACAAAGGGGCTGCTAAGGGGAGGGGCAGGGAAGGCTCAGGCCTACCCCCGGCCAGCAGCCCGACTCCCCGGCTGCCCTGCCACCCTGAGCCCTGTGTCGGACTCAGGGTCTGGCAGGCACATGAGGGGACTCTTTCCTGTCCTCACAGCTCTCTCATCTCCCGCATTGAGAAACCACTGCGGTCACTCTCAGAGGCAGAGGCTGCAGGAGTTCATGCCCTGCCCTCTGCCAGGCACAGGGGCACAGCTGGGACACTGGGGCAGCAGGCCGGAGATGGAACCACCAACAGCAAGCAGAGAGCAGGACCCACACAAGTGCAGAGGGCCGGAGCCTGCTGCAGGGCCCCTGGGACAACACAAGCAAAGGTTGCCCGCACCTGTGGGCAAACCACCTGCAGGGCTCCCCACCCAGGCCGAGCCCAGGGAACAAGGTGGCAGGAACCACAGGCCACCAGCTGGGGCTCTGGCCAGAATTCTGTGTGCACAGATTAGTACAACTGAGGCTGCAAGCACACGTGCACACACATGTGTGCAGGCCACACAGCTGGAAACAGCCGGCTGCCTGTGAGGACAGAGAGCTCCCCGTCTCCCACGCCTCACTCCATGGGGGGAGCAGGGGAGGGGCCATCTTCCCTTCCCAGGTCCAGCTGTATGTAGCCCCTGGCAGGGGGCCTTCCTCAGAGGAAGTTCTCAGGATCTGCTCTGGGGGAGGCCCCTGTGAAGGGAGCTTCCCTCCCCACTGGGGCCTCCCTCAGAGGCCCAGGTCACCCCTTCCGATCCCAGCCACAGCCTGGGGCTCAAACATTGCCCATCTGGTGCCCCAGTGTAGACCCACAGGGGTACAGCGCCCCCCTCTGCTCAGCCATGTCACTGTTATGGGGTAATTGTCACTGGGGTGCATCTCATTTCTCTGAGCCTTTTTCCCTGGGTGAGAGGTGGGCACTTCCTGGAACTCTGGGTGTCAAGTGCCAGGGGAGCTGGGACTGTGTGGTGACTGTCCTGCAGGTCCCCGCCCACCAGTCCACCCAGCTGGGCTTGTGGCCTTCAGGGGAGCTGTGGCTCCCAGGCCCAATGGCGAGGGGGGTGCTAGGCCAAAAGGGCGGGTCTGGAAGGGGAGTCCATCCCCTGCCCCCTAAGGCTCTGTCAGCTTGTGGGGAGCTTGTGGGGGCAGCTGGCCTGGGTTCCACAGGTGAAGGCAAAGCACTGGGGGGTGGGATGAGGCCTGTGTCTGCAGCTGTTCCCACCCTCCTGCGGTGATGGGGGCAGGCTTCGATTCTCAGGAGTTTTGAAGATGAACCCCCTTCAGGAGGGAAGCAAGGCAGCCAGACTGGAGGACGCTGTCTGGCCTGACTGCAGCAGGAGGATGACGGGAATGGCCCCTGGCTGGACCCCGAGCGCTGAAGTCTGGGCCTATTCCTCTGCTTACCTTCCCTGGGGCAGCCCCTCCCACCCTCTGCAGTCCCTGCACCCCCCACCCCAGCCCGTGAGGATTGGCAGGGGCAGGGGGTGTGGCCCCCGGACCTCGGCCACCAGCCCTGCCCAGGTGACCTCCCGTTCCTCATCCATGAAGCGCAGGTCCCAGCACCAGCGGATGTGCTGAGGGCACAGGCCCCACCAGGATGTGCTGTGTCCAGAGCCCCTGGGGGAGGCGGTGGAGACAGACAGGGAGAGGGGAGGACAGTTTCAAAACAACTTTTGTTTCCATTTCCAGTCTGCTGGGGAGAATGGAGGCTGGGGCTCTTCTCTGTTGGGGAGTGAGGGGGCAGGGTGGGGTCTGGAAAAAGCCGAGCTATTTCCAGCAGCTCAGCCCTGCCCAAAGGGAAGTGCCAGGGTCAAAGCCCTTCGGTTTCACCCAGCAAAGCCCACCCCCAGGGCTGCTGCAGCGAATGCACGCCAAGGCACGGGGGACCCAGGTGAGGTCAAAGCCGGCACAAGTCCATTCATGTGCTGGCTTCCTGCCAGGGACCCCAGTGGGGCGAGGACAGCACAGCAGGGGTCATGCCCCACCTGGCAGAACCCCTGTCCAGCTGCAGGAGGGAAGGAGAATAGGGCAGCCTCCAGCCAACCTGCCTGGGGGAGGGGCTGGGGAGGGCACCGGTGGGGTCTGGAGCGGGGGCAACTCCGGTCTAGACGGGAAATGTGAACGGGAAACGTGAACGGGGAGAGGCTACCCGCTGCCGGCAGGGAGGAATGTGGGAGAGCTGAGGAACCAGGGGTGCAGAAGCTAAGTGCCAGATGGCAGAGGGAGCCAGTCCCAGACCTGAGGAGGCAGCCCAGAAACCTCCCCCTGGACGTCTACTTGCCCCCGCATGGTGGAGAGCCAGTTTTGGTCTGGAGGGGTCCACAGCCTGCAGGACCTGCGCCAAGACCGAGGGCCTGGGACCCAGTGCCCCTCCAGCCTGAACTGTAGGACTGCCCTCCTGAAGGCCCTAGACAGCTGGCCTGGCAGGGAGGAATCAGGCTGGCCAGGCTGGGCTGGGCTGGGCAGAATGGCTGCCAGGACCCCCGGCTTCAGGGCTGGGCGGGGCTGGGCTGGGCCTGAGCCAGACTCACTCCAACCCTGTTCCTGTGCCAGGCTCCTGTGCCTGTGCCAGGCCCCGGCGAGGGCAGACAACACTTCCTTTCTCTGCTCCTGGCTCCTAGTTGGGAGGGAAGGGCCCCAAGCCGCCCTGCTAGCCTTTAGCCAGGCCTGCGTTCCTCCTGGGGGCTTCAGGGTAGGCCCCAGAAGCAGTCTCGCAGGGGGCGGGGGGGAGTGTGTGGGCAGTGCCCAGACCAGGACAAAGTGGCCGCGGGTTGGAGGAGATGCCCACTCAGCTGCTAGCCTGGGCAGGCTCACAGCGCGTGGGCGGCAGGCACTGGAGGAGAGGAGGCCACTTCTCTGACAAAGCAGGGGGCGGGGGTCTCCTTCTGGAAGAGGCCGCAGGAGCAACAGGCCTTCCTCACCCAAAGGTGGCGCAGAGGGAGGGACACATACCTGCCTCAGCTATGCCAGGAATGTGGCTCCCCAGGCAGAGGAGGGAGGAGGAGCCTTCCTGGGGGCTGGAGGCTGGGGAAGGGGCCTGACCAGGTGGAGCTGCCAGAAGACCTGCAGGAAAGACCCTGGGGGGGAAACTGAGGAAGGCCAGGTGTGCTGCCCAGCAGAAGGTGCCCAGGCAGGGATGTGGAGGGGCCAGGCCAAGGTGACACCCCGGGAGGTGGGCCTGGGAGGACATGCCCCCACCTGGGCTGCTGTGGGCCTTGGTGGGGGCAGAAGGGTGCTAGGGGCAGGGATTCCCTGCACAGGGTGGGACCTGGGGGTCTCAGGGTGATCTGCACAGATTAGTGGCTGCCCAGACTTCACCCTGGGCCCTGTGGGGCTGGGGCAGCTGTGGGGCCCCTGGGAGCAGAAAGGGGTCAGCGTCAGACCGGGAGGGGTCAGCTTAGCTCAAGCCCTGTCCATCTGTCTCCCTCACTAGGGTGAGGCCTTGGCTCCCAGGAAGCCTGGGGTGGGGCCCTAGGGCGGGGTCCTGGGGTGAGGTTGGAGGTCCTCATCTCCTACAGAACAGGAGGCTGATCCTCCTCCCACCCTCACCCAGTTTGGGGGAGGAGGGCATAGAATTGTTCCTTCCCCAAGCCTGGCCCCAGCTCCAGGGGACCGTGCCCCTCAGGCCTCGGGGAGCCTCAGGAGGGAAGCACCCCCATCTCACCCTGGGCCCCTAGGGTGCATCAACCCTGTCGAGCGCCCAGCCCTCCCAGCCCATCCCAACGGTGGCCTGGTCTGCTTCCAAAGCAGAGACCCATGTCCCTAGGCTCAAAACTTCCAGTGGAGCCCAAGCCCCTCATTCTGGGCCCCTCCCCTCCTTGGGCTTCCCTTCCCCCAGGCGCCACCTGCGAGGCCTCAAGTCAGTCCCGCAACTTCCTTTCCCTTCATCTCTGTGAACCCCTTTCCCCGAGACCTTCCTTCCTGGTGGGCCTACCCTAGAAGGGCCCAGTGGCCTCGGGCCCCCCTTCCTGGGTGCTCACCCCATTGCTGCATGTTGGCCCGTGGGTCCCAGTGCCCCTCCTCAGCTGGAGCTCAGGTCCTAGACTGGTCCCTGAGTGCCTGCTGCCAGGGCAGGTGGCACACAGTAGGTCATGTTCACCCAGTCCTGGCTGAGGGGCTCTCCCTGTGGACCCTCCTTTCCCTCTGTCCCTCTGCCCAGCCTGACAGACCCCGAACCAGGGCCTAGCAGGTAGAGCGGGCTTTGGCAAGATGCCAAACCTTGTTCTACCAAGGGTGGCCCTCCTGCCACATGCCCTCTGACCCCTCTGAAGGCCTCAGTTACTGAGTCACGGACCCTCGGCTGGACCCGCCCAGCTGTGGAGTTAATGATTTGCCCTCTTGGTCTGGGGACTTTCTGCACCCTAACCCCTGTTCTCCAGCCTCTCCTGAGCCCTCCACTCATTCCACAACTTACTCCATCTCCATGCCACCCTTCCATCTTTGCCCTAGACCACAAGATTCCACAGCAGGGCCCAGGTCTGAGTCCTTGCCTGGCAGGAGGGCCTGGCTGGGTCCCCTCAGCTGAGCCAGTGCTGGAAAGGGACCAGGGACATAGCCCTGCTGGGTTCCCCATGGGATGCTGTGACAGAGTCCCCGGAGGGCAGACTGATGGTGGGCTGGGCAGATGCCATGGGGCTCCACATTCAAGTCCTGCCGCCCTACAAAGTCCTCCCCAGGCCAGATGAGTCTAGCAGCCGGGACCCCATAAGAGCCAGCCGGCATAAAAGCAGCGCGTTAGACAGAAGGCGGGACTTCCCTGCTGGCCAGCAGAGCAAATCAGAGGGACAGGGTCGCTTCCCAGGACAGGAAGTCACGACCCTCCCACTGCCCTGGGAGGAAGCATTCTCCTGCACCCCCCACATCCCTTCCCAGGCAGCCAGGAGGGGACAGACAGGATGTGGGGGCACGGGGGCAGTTCCCACATTCTCCCTTCCACATTCCCCAGCAAGGATCTCAGCCCCCAACTGGGACTGTCCTGGGCAAGGCGGCGAGCCCCGGTCATGTGATCCTGCTCACCTCCCAGAGGCTAGGGTGGGGGAGGGGTGCTCGGGCCATTCAGAATGGACACGTGGGACAGGAGGCAAGAAACAGTTCTTCACCTCCATTAGGGAATCCCACACCCACTCAACAGCCCAGAACTGCCTCATCCCAGGAATGACAAGCCCCTTGGAACACACACGGCGGCAGCCCCCCCACCCCTATGCCCCACCCCAGGGGTTTGCTCAACATCTGGGCCCCGTCTAGACAGATGTTAGGGCTTCTGTAGGCACATAAACAGCTGGTGTTCATTCACCTCGTCCCAGCCTCTTCCCTAGAAAAGGACCCTCCAGGAGGTGGTGTGCAGAGCCCGGGAGGGCAAGGCGAAGAGGAGCAGCAGAAGCCTGTGTCCCTTTGCAGGGCTGGGACTTGCTTGGCTCCAAGACGAAAGATGGTGGCATTGCGGGGGGTGAGGGGGAACACTGCTAATGTCAGAGATTGGAGCTGACCTTGAGATGGCCAGAGAGCAGCTGGGAAGCAGAGAAGGTTGGACCACGAGACACCGTGTGCTCTGGCCTATGACAAACTCTCCTCTACCCCACAAGGACGCCTCAGTCACCTCCCAGAGTCTGCCCACCTCGGCCGCCCTCTGCTCCTGCACCAAGCCCCACGCACCTTCCACACAGTGCTCCACCTCCTCCAGGTTCCGCAGGGTGATGCGCATGAGGCTGGAGTTGAGCATCAACTCATTCTTGTGGGCTGGCCACAGGTATGGGGGTGCAGGGTTCACAAAGAAGATCCTGGTGTCCCCAGTGGACACCTGGTTGTCACAGATGAGGGGGTCTCCGAAGCCACCAATCACCACCTTGTTGCCGCCATCCAACAGGCTCTCCTGGGTCACCACATCTCTCCCCTTCAAGTACCGCCAGACCCGAACCTGGGGTGGATGGTGGGGGGCAGGTATCAGTGGTTCTCTTCCCAGTGGGGAGAGGGGGCCACAGAGCACAGAGGCAAACAT
Source organism: Equus caballus (assembly GCF_041296265.1). Lineage (NCBI taxonomy): Eukaryota > Metazoa > Chordata > Mammalia > Perissodactyla > Equidae > Equus > Equus caballus. Next base: position 48,684,975 of record NC_091685.1, read on the forward strand.
GAGACCGGGTGCCTTCCCACCTCAGTGGCTCAAGCCAGATGTCCAGAGTAGACTCAAACCCTGGCAGAGCTGTGCAGAGGCCTCTGGGGCAGCCCCTCAGGAGGCGGCTGCAGGGAGGCACACACAAGAGATGCCACTGCTCATGCACGTCACACATGAGGACATGCGGCTCTGCACACACCCCGTCTCCCACTGCCCAGGTCTAACTGAGCCCAGCCATCCTGACTGCAATGACGTCCATCTAGCTCAGGCTGGATACGACAAGGGAGCCCACTTGGCCTGCGATGCCCAGCTTCCACACCCCCACTCTCCCCATCTGCCTGCCACGACTCTAGACCCCCCGGGGCAGAGCCGAGGGCAGCCAGCATGGACGGTGGAGTTCCAGGAGGATGGGCTCTGAGCTCAGGGCTCTGGGCCAGCTTGGCTCCTCCTAGCCCTGTGGGTGGGCTAAGACACCCTCCCCACCAGGAGGTGAAAGACCCTCCTCCTGCCAGGCTCCTGCTGTGAGTGCAGGCAGGCAGCCTTCGAACCACAAAATCAAGTTTGGGCAGCACAGGGCGGCCCCTCCCTCCACTCTTGCTCTTGGGGCCCTGAGGGCACCTGCTCTGACAAACTGTGCCCTGGGACGCCCAAAGCCTTCCGGGGGGGACCCGGGGTTGGGGGTAGGGTGTGCCCAGGAGGGTCGAAGGAGCTGCAGGCCGTGTGGGCTCCTCAAAGGAACAGGTCCACAGGGTCATGCACCCGGAGGACATGAGCCCCGCAGTCCCTGAGAAGAAGCCCATTCTTCAGGAGCTCTGAGGGGCTGGGACTTCTGGAATCAGGGATGAGAGACGATGGTGGCCTGTCCACCTGCTTGGCCTCTGCTGGGAGCCTCGGGTGCAGCATCTGCAGGAAGCCCTACACCCTTCAGTGGTCCAGGTGGAGCCTTGTCCAACCCCTTCCCCCCACCTCCAGACACACAGTAGGCTCTAGAAGGCATAACCAGCAGGGGGAGGGCTGGGCGCTTTTCATCTCCTCCCCCCCCCCGCCCCCACCCCCACCCCCAGCCACACCCAGGAGCAGCGGGGAGGAAGTCGGGAAAATCCTGCAGGGACTTGGCAAAGCGCCCTGGCAGAAGTGGAGGGGAGGGGCCGGCGGGGACCCCAGCTGTAGCCTGCACAGGCCAATCTGAAAGAAGCTGCCACCCCGCCCCCCCATCTCCACGGAGGAGGAATGGTCCGATTTCTGGTCAGGGAGGTGGTTTTAGCGGCCAGAGGAGGGACGGGCCTCGGCTCCCCCGAGCCCTCCCTAGGAACAGATTGTGGGGAAAACCCCACCATACCTACCCGAGGGGGCTCCCAGATCCAAAACAGAGGGTCGGGCAAGTCCTCCCTCCCTGTACCCCCGGGAGATCCAGTTCTCCCAGGAGCGGGATGGGGCACCTGCCCCCACCCCACTTAAGGCTCGGCTACCGCCCCGCCCACTTCTCTGTTCCTTCCCCCACACCCAGTCCCTGCAGCACCCCCACCAGGATCCCCGGGGTTGCGAGATTAGATGTGCATTCCCCCTCTCTCCTGACCACCCCCTCTCGCCTGGTATAGGCCTCTGGGGAGGGGGCGACAGCACTGACCAGAGGCCGAACCCCCACCTCCACCCGAAGCAGAAAGCGTCCCCTCCCGAGGTCCCTATTCCTTTTTTTGGCTAGTGGGGAGACGGAGCGGTAGTCATACATTCTCCCTGGGGGGCGGGCGCACTTGTTTCCAATAAGGGAGTGAGCCTCGGGTGGAGGGGCAGCCACAATCGGTTCTCCGGGCTGCAACCCGCGAGGGGGTACTGCAGGGCACCGCAGAACTTTCCCTCTGCGCTCGCGAGTTTTCTGGGACCCGGTGCCCCACCCGGGGGCTCGGCGTCGCCAAGGGAGCGGGAGCGGGAGTGACTGAGCTGTCTGGGGCTCATTCCCACGGCCTGGGGCGGGGGTCTCAGCGGGGCGGCCGGCATCGCGAGGAGAGGGCCCCCGGGCTAGAGGCGGGATCGCGGGGCAAGAGGCCGCCAGCCCAGGCTTCCAGGAGGGTTCGGTGGGGGAGCTCAGGGTCCCGGGGGTCCCGGCGGGGGCCCACCTTGCACGAGTACGTGTGCTGCACCGGGTCCACGTTGAGGATCTCCTCCACCGTGCCCGTGAGCACCACGTTCGCCTCCTCCTCCCGCCGCTCCAGCGCGCGCTCTGGGCACGTCCCGTCGGCGCCGGGCAGGGCGCGCGCGGCCACCACCAGGAGCAGCAGTAGCGGCTGCAGCTGGGCCAGGCCGGACCGCCGCAGGCTGGCCATGGCGCGGGCCGAGGACGGCGGAGGTGGCCAGAGCAAGCGCGCGGGCCGGGCCGCGCCGGGGACGGGACTGGACAGGACGGGACGCAGCTCCCGGGAGGCGGCGGGCGCGCGGGCGGCGCGGGGGCGGGGCGGGGGCGGGGTGGGGGCGGGACACGGAGCAGCTCCGCCCCCGCTCCGCACACCCCCCCCCCCCCCCCGCCCGTGCCCGCCCTCGGCCCGCCCGGCGCCCTGCGACCCGCGCGGCCGCGAACAAAGCGCTGGGAGTGCGGCGCCAGCCGGAGGCCGGGCTGGGAAGGGTGGGAGCCGGGCGGGGTCGGGCCAAGGTGGGTGGTGAGACTGGCCAGGGCGGACCGGGCGGGGGGCGGGGCGGGCCCTAGGCGCGCTCTCTGCTGCGGCGCTCCCCCACGGACGCCCCTCCCCCGCCCGCGCGGACTCTTCCCCCCCCCAGGAAATGCGGCTGAAATCGGGTTAATGCATAATCTGGACGACGTGACGGGACTTCCAAGGGGCTTCAGACTGCGCCGGGGCCGCAGCGGCGGGGATTCCTAGCGGCGGGGAGGGGCTGTCAGATCCTGGGACCCCGCCGCCCCTCGGGCCCTGCAGGGCTGCGCCCCTCCCCCGCCGCTAGTAACCCGATGGGGTACCCCAGGCCCTCGCTGGCACTGGGGACGGAACCTCGGCGGAGCCGGGACCCTCAGCGGGTCCAGGCGAGGCCGCGCCCCTGGCTGACTGGGACCAATGCTGGCCGGGAGCCGCGGTCATTGGTCAGGACGGAGCGCGGACCCGCCCACCTCCTGGTCCAGGGTCGGCTCCGGCCCCGCTGCAGGGCGGAGGGCTCCCCCTGCCGTCCTGCGGCCGCAAGCTCGAGTCAGCGGCGGACGGCCAGCCACGCCCCTCCCCAGCTCCCAGACAGGCGCTCCTCCCTATGGCCGGGCTAAGAACACGCGGTAAACCGAGCTCCAGAGGGTCCAAGTTAGTGCCCGGCCTAGCTGAAGATCGAGGAGGAGGGAGAGGAGGCCCGGAGACCCCTCTGTCCCTCCAGGGCTAGATCTTCCGTGCCCCCGCCCCAGGCCAGCTAGAGATCTCTGAGCCGGAAGTAGTGAAGGATGAGCCGCCTCCGGAGGAGGACCCCACCTCCCCCAGACCCTGGTAGGGGTTCAGGAAAGGAGCGTGGCACCGACCTGTGTGCTCACACTTGCTAAGTTACAGTGCGACTAAGAGGTGAGGGTGGGAGCCCAGAGAATGAGGCTGGAGCCAGGAGAGCACCCCCTATGCATACACACAGCTGCATGTCTACACGGATGGGTTACAGGCAAGCCAGACCTGGGGTCCCCCAGCACAGATACAGACCCCCACAGACTAGAAAGGGGGCTTCTGGGTCTCCAGCCAAATCCCCCTGAAGAGTCTAAAAGCTGAGGTCTGAGCATGCCCAGAGTCATGGACTTTGGTCGAGAGAGGTGTACGTTCTGTGTCCCGTCCCCCCCATCTTGCCTGTGTCCAAGGATGACTCAGCCTGGCTCTCATGGGCCTCTTTTGGGAAACTGGTATAGAAGGAAGCATCTGGTATGGAAGCAGGTGTAGACAGCACCAAACTAGGTGTCCTCCATATGGGACAAGACCTTCTGTGTGGAGTGGAGGAACCCCCATTCCAGGTGCCCCCTCACCTGCTGACCATGGCCTCTCCATTAAGTGAAACCCTGAAGGGAACTGTATTTGTTGACGAACAGTCTCCATTCGGCAGCTCACCCCCATTGTGATATGTGTGTTCAAGGCCCTGTCCCCACCACTTTGCAGACCAGTACAGGCTGGACAGAGCAGGCTGGTGTGTCCTGGAGGGCCAAGGCTCCCAGAGCCCCCAGCTGGTGTGGAGGAGCCTCCCTCACAACCCACCCAGGCAGGCCCTAGAGACTCATACCCCCACCACTTTCAGGGCGCTGGGCCCAGTGGCGACCTCACTTTGTGGTCTTTGGAATCAGGCCTCCCCTCCCTGTGCTGTCTGCTGACCAATATGTGGGGGGTGGGGACCAGTTGTGCAGTGGCTCAACCTGGAGCCAGGGATGGGCTCCAGCAAATGTGCCTCTTCTTTCTCTAGAAGTAAATTTCCCAAAGGTGTGGGGACACGTCTTCAATTTCTTGGGGGGGGTCACTATTTTGATCCCACTAGGGCTTGTTCCTTAACTTGGCAACCCAGCCTCCATCCCTTATTCTGCTCCCTCCTCTGCCCCTCCCCCAACCTCACCAGCAGGGGTGAGGACAGAGGCCTGGCCGCTGCAGGTGTGGGGAAAGGGGGAGGGCAGACAGAGGCAGCATTTTAGCATTGCATAGGCATTTATTACCCACACTTGGCCAGGGACTTGGGTGGGGGGCCTTTAGCGCGGCCCCCATGGCCCTGCCCCGCCCCCCCGCAGGCGCAAGTTCATGTACACTGTGCACCCGGCTGTAAGCTCGTATTCCCCCAGGTGGAGCTGGTCGTCCATGGGCTTCCCCTCGAAAGTCAGCCAGAACTGGTCGGCCTGCACGCTCTCCCGCAGGCACACCTGCTGCTTGAGCTCTGCCACCGTCTGCGTCAGCCGGACCTCATAGGCACTGCTGCGGCCCTTCCCGTTCCTCACCAGGATGCTCAGGGGGGTGTCACAGTTCTGCACGACAAGCACGACCGTGCTGCCGGGTCCCAGGCCCTGGCTGACGAGGGGGACCCTGTCCTGCAGCACCATGCCGGCTGGGTGGGTGGCCAGGCGCTGCTGGAAGGGGGGCACTCCTGTCTTCTGGGCGATCTGCTGCTTCAGCTCCGACACCAGCATGGAGTCCTTCAGGGGCACCAGGAATTCACCCCCCAGCATCTTCACCTTCAGCTCCCCACCCTGTGGGCATCACACAAACTCAGATCCTGCACCAGTCCTGGGGCCACTACGTTAGTCGCGGGGCACCCTCCTAGGGCCCTGGACGCTGCTCTCTCCCCCCCATACTCCCCCCCTCCAGGAGAGGGACACCAGGCGCTGGAAATGCTCAGGAGAGCCTTTCTAGAAGAATGGCCAGCCTCCCAGGACTATCACATCGCCACCCTTCACCCACTAAGATGCCCCCCTGTGCCGACCCCAAGGGACTTCGGGGTTGGCTACTGGGCAGAACCTGCCTTCCAAGCCCCAGACCCTGAAGTCAGAAGGAGGCCTGTCCTTCCCCTCCAGCTTAGGAACCTGGGGCACTGTGAGCAGCTCTGCTTGCCTGGCACACAGTAGGTGCTCCAAGCCCGTGAGACCCCACCAGGAGTAGGAAAGTCAGCTGGTGAGGAGCCCACCTGTCCCCACCTGTCAACCCCAGCTCACCATGGCTGTGGACTCTAGCGTCAAGTTCTCCGCAGGCACTGACGAGTCCTCTGGGCTCAGCTTCCAGCTCCCTCTGCAACTCTCGGAGGCTCAACCGCTTTATAAGTCTGAGCGAACACGTCAGGGGGCGGTGTCGGGGCGAGCATGCCGGCAGCCTAATTGGGTTCCAGTTTCAGTTTCCTTTTCCCAAGGCCAGCGAGTGGAGGAAAACAAAACAGAACGATGACGATAAGAAGATTGGGAGGGGGTGGCCGGTTTGGGCAGCATCCCTGCCCCAGGGGTGCATATTCAGAAATCCCCTGAATGTCCAGCGCTTTACAAGATGCACCAGAGTCACAATAACATGAACTGAAGACTGGAAACTTTCACTTTCCATTTACCAGTTTGCAAAATTAGCAAACTCGGAAAGCAATGTTGTGGTCAATTCCGAAATAACATAAAATAGTGATAGTCCAGACTACCCGGGGGTAATCACCGTTGCTTTCGGACAGTGTTCGCTCAGGGTGCTTTCCTGTGAAAGAGATGCGTCTTTTATTTTCTACAAAAATGAACTCGTGGACACTATCCCTTAACCCAGTGAGGCCACTATAGCCTCGAGTATGATTTAGTAACCAGTACTCTATTGTTGAAGATTTAGATGGTTCCCAAATTTTTACCATTACACACAGCATTGTAACAGGCATAAGTTAACTAAAATTAAGAAGAAAGTAAATACATTTTTAAACAAAAAAGTGAAAGAGTAGAAAAAACAAAAATGTTTTAGATATGAATCTTACCTCCCTCCCCCACAAAAAATCTCATGGGCACCAAAATTGTTAACACGCAAAAAAGAAACGGGGGGTTTTATTTTACTTTTTTAATTTATCTTTTTATTGAAGTCACATTGGTCTATTACATTATATAAATTTCAGGTGTACATCACTATATTTCCACTTCCGTGTAGACTACATCATGCTCACCACCCAAAGTCTAGTTGCCGTCTGTCAGCATACACACACGTGCCCCTTCACCCCTTTTGCCCTCCCCCCGCACCCTAAACAAGGAGTTTTAAATTTCTTTCTTTTTATTATTTTAAGTTTATATCTTGACTCATTCCTTGCATAAATAAAATTGGTATTATAAAAAGAAAACCACATTTGTTGAAACAAAGAGTACGGAATGTGAAAATCCCCGTCCCCTCCAGAGGCCTGTATTAAATGGTATATGCGTCTCCTGACTTCTTGACATTAGCAGACAGTACTAGAATCCTCACTTTCTTTTAGTGGATTCACGCCATGTTACCAGCTGTCTTCCTGCTTCTGACAGGAGGAACTAAATTCGAAGTCATTAAGGAGGCCAGCCACGGACCCGGAGAACAGGAGCGCCTGCCTTGGTTTCCTGCTGTGACAAATCGCCACAAATTGAGAGCCTTAAAAGAACAGAAACTTATTCTCTCACAATCCTGTGGCCAGAGGTTCGAAGTCCAGGGGCTAAATGACCAGGACTGCCAGGCTGGTTAAAAGCAACCTGATTTTATGTGGCTTACAGAAGACAAGAATCGCCTGAAATATAAAAGATACAGGAAATTTGAAAATAAGAGGATGGCAAGAAACATACCACACAAATATTGACTAAAAGGAAACAGATGTGGCCAGGTTAACAATTTTATTAACATATTAACAAAGAAATCTTATAGGCAAACTGTTTCCAGAGATAATAGTAGGTTCACTATTATTCACTGTAAAAGAAAATAATTTTAAACTTGTAGGCACCTAATAACATGGCTGCAAAACATATATGTTCTAGTCACAAACCTTAATATTCGATTTATGAAATTATAACAGTCACTTATAAAGGGCCTTTGGTTAATATTTGGTCCCATTTACAAACTAATTTAAACTTCCTTAAGTTTTTAAAACGACATCTATAATGTTTGACATACTTGGTTTTATTTTTAAGCCCTTCAACTGTCGAAGGGCAGCAGCAACAACAAAAAACCTTCCCAAGAATGTCCACAGTCCTCACTGCTATGCCTGTACACCCTGGTCCAGGGCCACACCCCCTCTCACCAGGGCCACTGAAGACACATCCTGGGGGTCCTGCTTCCATCCTGCCCCATTCCCATAATCTGTTATTGACCAGGAGCCAGAGTGATCACACAAAACCTTCCATCCCATGGCTTCCCATCGCTCTCAGAGTGATAGAAGGAGTGTAAGCTGGCCACAGCACAGTGGGCTCTGGCCATGCCACGGGCCCTCTCATCTCCTTTCTTGTCCCTCCCTCCTTCCCTAAGCGCTTGGCTCCAACACACTGGCCTCCTTGATGTGCTTGGGGCGCACCAGGCACACCCCTGCCCCAGGGCCCTTGCACTGCTGTCCCCCTTCCTGGAGCACTCCCACAGGCCCACATCTACATGGCTCACTTCCTTCACCTCCTTCAAGTCTTTGTTTCAGTGTCACCCCCAGGCACAGCATCTCCTGACCACCGGCTCCCTTGCTGTTTCTCCCCACAGCACTTTTCATCTTCTAAGAACCATGTGATTTACTTATTCACTATTGTTGTGGTCCTTCTCCCGCACTAAAACGTTCACTGTGGAACCTGCCCATGGAAGGTGCGGAGGACACTTGTGTGTGAACGAGTGAATCTTTACACATATAATGAAATCAGATCTAAAAATGTGCTGAATCTAGAGCTTTCAGAATTCTGAGTTCTTAACAAGTTCATCTTCCTACTTTTCTGCTTTAAGTCATAAACTTAAATATTTTATTAAGCGTGCATTTGAATTTAGAATCTCAAGGCTAATCTGATATAACATTCCAAAGTGCAAAACTGTCTGATTTTTTTTTCTTTCTTTCTTTTTTCATTTTGAGGAATATTGGCCCTGAGCTAATATCCACAGCAATCCTCCTCTTTTTTGCTGAGGAAGACTGGCCCTGAGCTAACATCCATGGCTATCTTCCTCTACTTTATATGTGGGACTCCTGCCACAGCATGGCTTGACAAGTGGTGCGTAGGTCTGCACCTGGGACCAGAACCGGTGAACCCCCAGGCCGCCAAAGCAGAACACACGAACTTTCTGCTATACCACTGGGCTGGCCCCAAGTCTGATTTTTTTTTGCAACTTTAATGAGGTATAATTGACATACAACAAAACCTGAGCTGTTTTATGTGCAATTTAAAGAGTTCCCACACAGGTACCACAGTGAACCCCTTATCACAACCAAAGATGGTCTTGATTTTGCATTCTCTTCTCTCTATGTAATTCTGACTTTTGGAGGATCACATAAAGTTTCTCGCCTGTTCTAGAAACAGTGCTGCCTCCCCCCGGCTGGGGTGATTCTCAGCTGGCTGAGCCCTGGTCGGGCCTGAGGGCTGGGCCGCACGTGGGACTTGCTATCCCCCCGTCTCCTTCTTCACAGTGGCTGTTGTAGGAACCCTACTCACAGCCCAGATTCTTCCATCTGAGGTAAGTTGACCAGCCTCCACCTTCTAAAACTTGGCTCATCTCCCTGTTCTCCTCTTTCCATCTGGCCAGTCACCGCTCCTGACACATCTGATTGGCTAGAGGCCCGGAGTCACAGCTCAAAGTCCCCCTGATGACAGGGCTGCGGCCCTGTGGAGTGATGGCCTTGGCCGCCCTGCAGGCCTCTGGACAGAGATGTCAGGGCCGCAGCCGCACCACGGCTTCTGAGAAAGCAGCACAGGGCTTGTTATTCACTGTGGCCACCAGGAGATGTGTCATCAGAGACCCTGAGTGGGCCACATTTCTTAAGGAACGTGTACTGTTGAAGTCTAATTAGCCTGAGCTCATTAAATAAGCAGCCCCCTCCGTTCCATATTCTCACAAGAAATGTCACCCTGCACCTCCATCGGAGACCAGGAAGGCTGAGCAGATGGCACCCCCTGACCCGGGCCACAGCCTCACTGTCTTGGACCCCATTCCTTCCCATGCCAGAGCTTTACCACCTGCTTGTCGGGCACGCCCGTTCCCAGCCACAGCCCCCTGTAACGGGTGTCTGGGAGGGGCAGGACCCGGTGTAGCAGAGGGCACGAAGGAGGCTTCTGCTCCCACACTGACCTGCAGGCCCAAGGGGGCACTCGACCAGCCAAAACAGACCTTGGGCTGGGAGGCTTGGCCCTCAAGGAGGAAGGGAAGGCCTGCAGATGGGAAGGATTCCTTTAGCTGCACCATGAATGGCCTGAAGAGGCAGGCAGAGCTGAGATGAGGCAGGACTGTTCTCATCTGGGGGAGGCAGAGAGCTGGAGCTGGGCTGTGGGAGGAGCGGAGTGTGGGGGACTTAGCTTGAACCCACAGGACCTGGTGAGGGTCAGGGAGGAGCCCATGCCCCTGGTGGGAGCAAGGAGGGACCCACAGGCCCCATGGCCAGCTGGACACAGCTGGACTCTGGCCCATGGTCCCTGTGCTAGGGTTGCAGTGGTGTGAGGGTCAGGTGTACCCTACCTGAGTATTAGGGGCAGGTCAACTCATAGCCCATATTCTCTGAGTTCAGACCCACACGAGAACAGGGCCAGAATCTGGAGCAAGGAGACCCAGGGCCACCATCCTGGAGGCACCAACGTTGGCAGAAGGGGAGTGGGCTATGCCCAGATCAGGCTCCCTAATGTCGCCTGGCTCTGAGACACTTCCAGCCCCGACCCCAGACCCAGCTGGGCAGGAGCACCCGAGCCTGGTTAGGAGGACACAAAATGGAGAAAGCCCAGTGGGCGGCATCCTCAGCCCCTGTCCCCTAGGAAGTAAGAGGAAGAGGTGGAAGGGGAAGGACAAGGAGTGAGCAGCAACTCTGCCCACCCTTTGACAGAACTCAAAGCTGGCAGATTCCTGCCTGATGCCCTGTGAGCCACACCCCACAATTCGTACTTCACTTGGTGGAGATCCGGGCCTTGGGGCTGAAGCGGGGGAGGCTCAGCTGGGGAGGTTGGAGGAGAGGCCTCCACGGCCGGATGGAGGGAGAGAGCATCAGTCCCAATGTTAATAAAATTATCCCAAACTTGGAAATCAGGCACAAGGAGCCGTCCTGTCCTTGAAGGTCCCCTGGAGGCATCTTTGCTGATATTCTTGGAGTTACGGGTCAATGTGCGTTGATGTCTGGCGCACCAGACACAGAGGGCTTCTGTCCTGGGGAAGTGTGGTCTTGCTGCCCCGTGTGGTATCCATCAGTTTTGCGTCTGACCTGCACCCCCTCGCTACCCACAAGACTCAGCCCCTCAAAGTCGCCTGGAACCGGCTGGTGTCCTCACTGGGAAGCTAAGCAAACCCTTGACATATGCTCATTCTGTTTGTAAGAAAGTCATGTCTTTTTGCCTTGAAAATCATATTTCCACATCAGATACTGGAAGACATGTCCCCTTCCCAGACGCTGGGATGCTGTCACCACTCAGATTTTGGGACAAATGGCGTCATTGCCTGGATGGTGGGAGATGCCATCTCTGTCATTCCCTCATTCAGTCAACATGTCTCCACAGAGTACACGCTATGTGCCAGGTGCTACTCCTGGACAAAATGGAGCTCACATTTTGTGAACCTAGCATGCACCTAGTGTGGTGCACAGACAGTGTGTATGGTAAGCAGGCGCGGGAGGCACGTGCTCCAGGGACAACTGTGGAGGAGAAAAGCAGAGTGGGAGAGGAGCATGTGAGTCCTGAGGTGCGGCAGGCGGGAGAGGAAACACCAAAGCGGCCTTTGAGTGAAGACTTCAGGGAAGGAAAAGCTTCCCAGGCAGAGGCGCAGGCCATGCAAAGTCCCCGAGGCAGGAGTGCGCCTGCACATGTGAGGCCGTGAGGCTGGAGAGTGGATGTTGGAGAAGAGCTGTGGTGCAGATGGCCACCAAACACTACGCTTTCTCCAGGAAGGGCCTTGACCTGATCCAGCTCAGGCTTAACAGGCTTGTCATGACTGTGGCATGAGGGAAAGACCACAGGTCAGGAAGGAAGCTGGAGACCATGAGGAGCTTCTGGGAAAACCCAGACCAAAGGTGGTGGCTGCAGGAGAGCAACTGGCGAGAAGTGGGTGTTTGGATAACCAAGGGGGTCCTGATGGGCGGTGTCAGGGTGGACTCTGAGTGTCCAGGACAACGGCAGAATGTTGCTCTGGGACCTCCGAGCAGGGTCAGGTGCAGTGGAGGCAAAGAGCCTCAGTCAGGCCCGGTCACCAGGCAGAGACGCCCCAGTGGTCTGAATGGGAGGGTCAGGGTGGAGACTTGCTCGCCAGGTGTCAGAGGATTGGCAGGCACAGGGGGAACATGGTGGCACTTCTGGGTCAGTGCAGGGGGCACCAGAGGCAAGGCCAAGAAGTGGGGCTCTGCAGGCAGGAGGCAGGACCCCAGTTCATGCCCAGAGAGAGCTTGACCTTCTGCCTCAGCTCCAGGGGCACCTCCCACCCCGCCCCTGTCAGCAGAGCTCTGGGTGGGCGGGCTCCAGGTTGGGTGTGAAAAAGAGAGCAATGGTCAAAACTCAGCATGGAGGGAGACTGTCAGGACCCCTTACACCTGGAAGGCCAATTAGAAGTAAAATCGGGTAAGAGATATGGCCCAGGGTCCATGGAGAAGTACAGACTGGGGATACCAATTAGAAGTCATCAACAGGAACCTGGGAAAGGTGTGCGAGGGAGTGAGTGTGGACAGGGGACCCAGGTCAGAGCTGGAGGGCGGGGAGTCTTGGAGAAATCAGAAAGGCAGAAGGAGTGGCCGTGAGCAGGAGAGTAGGAGGGCTGTGAGGGCTGACACCGCTGAGAGCCAGTGGAGAGAACGTGAGCCTCAAGGTTAGACTGTGGGGGGACTGGGTCAGGAGAAAGGACCTCCACCAGGGGAGCGACTGGCCCAGTGGGGCGGGGGGGTGGCAGGGACGGTAATGGGGCCACCAAAGGAGAGGAAGTCCAGAAGGCTGGAGATTCATCCCTGTGGATTTTGAGATCACCAAGAACTATGACAGGCATGGTTGGGAAGTGACAGGGAACTAGGGGTGACACCTTCAGGAGACCAGGGAGGCTCCCAAGGTGCCACCGACTTCCACAGGGTGAGGTCTGACGAGACAGGGTTCAAAGTGGAGAAGAGAGTGGTCCGGAAGTGCCAAGGAGGAAGGAGGATGCGCCCCTCTCCCCAAGTGCGGTGGTCCCAGGTGTGGCACCCCAGGAGCCAGCGGGGGAGGTGGCATCCCAGGCAGACAGGGCTTGGTAGGAGAGTCTGTACTCACCCAGAAATTAGGGGAACATGACTTCCCAAACGTGGAGAGGTGTCAACACTCAGATTTTGGAGAACAATGTTGACAATGCCCAGCCACAGGGAGATGCTGCCGCTCATCAGGCGCTAGGATGCTCTCGCTGCCCAGTATCAGGTGGCTAAGGGAATGGGTGTCGGTCCCATGGCCTGTAAGAGTGAAAGACATGGGGGTGGGGACTGACTGAAACCCCAAGCCTTAGCATCAGCAGCCTGGTGCTCCCGGCCTCTGCCTGGGTCCTGGGTGTCTGCTTCCCCCGTCTCCATCCTGCCTCCTGGATTCCTTCAGCCTTGGCCTCTGTCACAAACACTGACGGACAACTCAGCACCCGATTCCCACTCTCAGGCAGAGAGAATCTGTGATGGTCCTAGCCTGGTCATTTGACAGCTCTGGTCCCAGCTGCCTGAGTCCACAGACTGCTCCCCCTTGGCAGAAGAGAGACAGACTCGAAAGAGGGTGTGGGGGCCAGGGGCAGGCCGAGGTCTACAGTATCTCTGATGTTCCGGAGTCCGTGTGCCAGTGGGATGCTGAGGGGCAGAGTGAATGCGGTTGCCACTCTCAAGTCAGAGGTGGGGAAGGGCACGCGTAGATGGCATTTGGCAGGCCCTCAAGGGATGTCAGTTGAACTCTGTCGTGTGGAATGCTGTCACAGTGGCCAGATGAGAGGAGAGGCCCCCTTAAGCCTGGAGCCCCATGTCTGGCCTGGAAGGTACCTCCGTCTTTCCCCAGAGACTCCTCCACTGACTTTCCTGCCTCGCCCCCTGCCCCCCACCCCGCATGGCCAACAGTGGGCCCTGGAGGTGCCCCTGGGACCACTAGCTATCTGGGGCTTGGCCCGCTTGGGCCTGGGTCCAGGAGAACAGACAGCTGGCCTTTGATGGCTCCCAAGAAGCACCTCATCAGATGAAAAGCCAGGGCCCAAAGCCACTGAGCTTCTGTAAATGCTGCAGAAAGGAAGGGATAAGGACAGGGAAGGAGAGGGTGGAGGAAATGGACACTATCCCTGGGTCCAGGGCTTGGTCCATCCCAGCTATTCCAGTTAGTACTGCTGTGTAACAAATGACCCCAAAATCTCAGGGTAAACACTGTCCTCTTCTGAACCAGGATCTGGAATGGAAGACGCAGGGGCAGCTAGGAAGATGCAAAGGGTGGCTCGGCAGCCGTAGGCTGGGATCACCCGGCGGTGTCTCACTGATATGTCTGGCAACTCAGACCGCCACTGGGCTGCTGGTTGCAACACTTGCACAAGGCCTCTCCGTATGGCTTCTCCATATGGCCTCTCCATGTGGCCTCTCCAGGTGGCCTCTCCATGGGGCCTCTCCATGTGGCCTTTCCATGGGCTTCTCCATGAGGCCTCTATTTGGGGCCTCTCTATGGGGCCTGTTTGGGTTTTCTCACAGCATGGCATCTGGGTTCTGAGAGTGGATGTCCCAAGACAGCAAGGCAGACGTGTGTGGCATTTTTAGGATCCAGCCTCAGAAGTCACATCTCACCACTTTCCCTATCCTTGTTTGTTGATGTCACAAAGTCTCATCAAGGGCACACCATGAGGGTATGTAGGTGGGAGCTAGTGTTGTAGCCATCTTTAGAAAATATGATCTGCCACCCCAGGGTCTAGCCCCATTTCCCCACTGGAGCCCAGAACCCCCTCCCTGCTCAGAGCAAGGGAGCCAGGTGGGTCCTACCAGAGAGCAAGTCCAGATGTGACAGGCAGGGAGGGGGCAATCAGAGTGACAAGGGCCCAGAGACACAGCCACACAGACTGTGGGAGTGCAGCCCAGTGTGAAGGACACGGTGAGTGATGACCCCAGGGAGGCGCACCTTGCTCTGGCCTAGAGGGGGCTCCTTGTTGGGCCAGAGCTGGGAAGGCCAAGACAGGCCCCTGGAGACCCTGGTGGGGGACATCCCTCCCTCTCTGGCAGGCATCTGATGATGAGCCTAGAAGGCTCCAGAGGGCGCAGAGGGTTGTGGGGCACCAGGCAGAGTTGAGGACAGCAGCCCCTCCCGGCCTCAGCCTACCCTCTGTTCACTCCCTGCACGAGGAGGCCTCCCGGGGGCAGGAACACCAGTAGCTGACACGTATCCAGTTCTCACCGTGTGCTGAGTGCTTTCAAAGTCGGATCCCATTTCCTTTCCAGTAACCCTGGGATAAATAAAAAGGTAACCCATTTTACAGGGGAGGGCACAGGCACAGCAGGGCAAGTCCATCTAACAACTACGAGAGAAAGAACGGTGAAGAACCGGCTCCTCGGCCTCTCCTTCCGGCCTGAAGCCCTGCGGGTCTGGTCCCCGCGGGTGGCTGGGGGCGGCCGGGGCCCACGCAGACGGGCCCCAGCTCAGGCGGGCAGCTCCCCGACGACTCCAGCAGCAGGAGGCGCCGGTGGCCGCCGGGGGCGCTCGCGGGCTGTCTGTCCCCCGCGCAGCCCGCTCGCGTGGGTGGAGGCTCTGTGACCCCGGTGGCCTCCTGGTCGGCAGGACTGGTCCTAGCCGCCCCGGCACCGGGCCAACCAGCGTTCCCAGGGCTTTCCGTGCTGGCAGGGTCCGCTCCGAGGATTCCCGCCAGACCCCTGAGGCTTTCCAACGCCCTCCTCCTCCACTCGGTTTCTTCCTCCCGGCCCGAGTGGAGAGTGGGCGGCCCCACCTCCGTGAATGGCCGCCTGCCTGGAGGCGCGCACCAGGCGTAGACGCACGTGTGTAGCCCGAGGACCTGAGCCGCCCGCCGCCCCAGATCCGCGGAGGGATCGGTTTGGCGCCAAGATTCCGGAGGGCATTCCGGAGGGCTTCCCGGAGGGGGAGGCGCGGGACTTTGCGTGGCACTGGACCAGGGCCAGACTAGGGTTGGCCAGGGAAGGGACAGAAGGAGTCTGGACAGCGGCCGTGAGCTGGGACCCGGGAACAGGTGTTGGGGCGGGGCTAGCCGTCGACACCACCTACTGGGTGGACCCACAGCCGCCGTGGCGACCCCTCCCGGGCGGAAGCCCTGGGTCCCCGCGCCCCTGCCCGCCCTTGCCCTCCTCCCTCGGCCCTGCGGCCCCTTCCGGTCCTGGGACGCCGCTCCCTCCCGGGGCCTTGCAGAGCCACCCGCTTCCCTGAGGACCCCACTGCGAAGACTTCGGGACCACCCAGTCCGAGGAAGGCTTCCCGGATCCCCGCCACTGACCCGCCTCTTTGTCTCGTCTCTTAACGACCGAGTCACTATTTTGTCTGTTTGCCGTCGCCTCCCGCCCGGGATTCGAAGCCCCAGAGAGACGTCACAGCCGCAAGGGCGGGTGGGCCGCGGGCTCCCGAGACAGCTCTGGGTGGATGCAGGGAAGGACACGGGGCTGTCGCCGGGCGCAATGGGCTGGGGACCCCGAGGACTCCAAAGACCACAGTGCCCCCCACTGCAATTAAAAATGAAACATCAAACACGAACATGTGTTTTTCCCACTATGCCGCTTTGAATTAATAAACAAAATTTTAACAATTGTTCCTCATTTTTCGTGAGCCCCACTTTGCTGGTGCTTAGCCTGCTGTCCAGTAATCTAGAAGAGTGTGACATCACCAGCCCCGTGACATCACCCCATCTGGCTAGTGTCATCACCTACCTTCGCCCTGAGACATCAGCTCTGATTATCTGGTGAAATCGCCAGCCTGACTAGTGACATCCTTACATTCTGTTCCATGACGTCAACCTGCCTGACTGGTGACATCACTCGTCCCGCTCATTCGTCCTATGCCATCATTTAATTGTCCTGTGATGACACCCTGCCTGTCCCACGACCTTGGCCAGCCAACCTCTCTCCTGCACAGTGACTGGTGTTTCACGTCTGCCGTGTCACAGGCCTTGCGTGGGTGCCGCAGGCGGCGGCGGTCGCGGAGGCTGAGCGCGGGGTAGGTCAGATTGGGAAGCTGTGCGGAGGCCCTAGGCTCGCACGGGGACCGGGGACGGCAGAGGAGGAAGGAGAAGTGTGACCGAGGATGCCTACTCCTCGGGGGCGCCTGACCCGGTTCCCCTCTTGGATTTCCCTTTCAGGTTTCCCGCGTCGCCCGCCGTGACCTCTGCCCCACACACCCCCGCCCCGGGTCCTGGCCGGAGCCAGCCCGGAGAGGCCCCTCCTGGCGCTGCTCGGAGCGCGGCAGCGGCGCAGGGAGCGGGGCGATTTTCCCGCCTGGACCCGGCGATGCCAGAGGCGGGCCGGGCGGGGTGCCCAGCTCGCCTTTGTCGCCCGCGGGGTGGTGGGCTGGGAGCCGACGCGTGACTGACAGTCGGCGGGGGCGGCGGCCCTGAGCGGGTGGGGGGGGGGGGTGAGAGAGGAGAGCAGCCGCTCATTGGCTGGCTCGAGTGTGGGAAAGAATGCGGAGCCGGGTTCACACACCCCGCGGCTGCTCTGCCTTAAATAGCCGGGCGGCTGGCGACGCGCGCGCGGGCCTGCGGCCTGGGACCCGCCTGGGAGGGATACGGCGGGCGGCGCGCTCCGCCTGGCACCGGGAGGCGCGGGAGCGCATCATGCCTGCAGACACCCCGGGGAAGCCGCGAGCCTCGCCGCTGGCAGGAGCCCCGGCTAGCGCGAGCCGAACCCCAAACAAGCCCCGGAGTGCGGCCGAGCACCGGAAGGTGGAACCTAGTCGGGCGTGGGTTGGGAGGCGTGGGGTGGGTACCGAAGGACGCGAGGCTTAGCCACTGCCCGACCCGCAGTCCTCCAAGCCGGTCATGGAGAAGCGGCGCCGAGCGCGCATCAACGAGAGCCTCGCTCAGCTCAAGACCCTCATCCTGGATGCCCTCAGGAAAGATGTGAGTCGGGGCTGGGGGCGGGGGGGGGGGGGGGGGGAGGCGGGAGGGCGGTGCGGGCGGGGAGATCCAGGGGCCGGGGCGCGGAGTCCGGAGTCTGGGGCACTACTGGGCTGCAAGCCGCCCACACCGGCCCCGCCCCCAGAGCTCGCGCCACTCGAAGCTGGAGAAGGCGGACATCCTGGAGATGACCGTGAGGCACCTGCAGAGCCTGCGGCGCGTGCAGGTGACAGGTGAGGCGCGGGCGGCAGAGAGGGGAGGAGGGAGGCGCGGGACCACTGCCGCGGGCACCGACCCCCTGTCCCCTGCCTCCCCCTCAGCCGCGCTTAGCGCAGACCCCACCGTCCTGGGCAAGTACCGCGCCGGCTTCAACGAGTGTCTGGCCGAGGTGAACCGCTTCCTGGCCGGCTGCGACGGCGTCCCGGCCGACGTGCGTTCTCGCCTGCTCTGCCACCTGGCGGCCTGCCTGGGCCAGCTGGGGCCCTCGCGCTGCCCAGCCCCACCGCCGGCCGCTGCGGAGGCCCCGGCGCCCGAGGTCTACGCTGGCCGCCCGCCGCTGCCTGCGTTCGACGGCTCCTTCCCCCTGCTGCGCCCCGGGGCAGCCTTCGCGCTGCCCCTCCTCCCGGGCCTGACTGGGGCGCCCCCCGCCGCCCCCGGAGCGGCCCTACAGGGCCGGGGCGCGCCCTGGAGGCCCTGGCTGCGGTGAGGCCGCGGCCTTTGCTGAGACTGTAGCCGAGAATATTTATTTCTTGAGTTTTGTTTCCTTGTCTTTGCGAAGAGTCTAGTCTAGTAGCGTCTGCAGCCGAGGCAGCCCTGTGCTTCCTGTGGCCCCCAGCGGTGGTGGTGGTGGTGGGGGGGGTGTCAGCTGATCACTTGGCGCTGGACCCTGGGGGGGGCTGCAGGAGACCCTTCCCCAGGCTTCCACCCCTGCTCCCAGCCCCTCCTGTCCGACCTGCCTGGGGGTTGGGCCTCCGCGTGGGGTCCGCCTGCATCTGCACTGGAGCCGGCAACCCACCTTAAAGTGGGAGGTCTGAGAGGTCCCTCCGGAGGCTCAGGCAGGGAAGTGACAGTCACCACATTTTCCAGAATGTATCCCAGTGTTGGGAAGCAATCAGCAGCACTACGCAAGTGTTTTTTTTAAGGTTCCTTTCCCCGCTTATACTTCTGGGGAACCTGGAATGTTGTCCCAGGGCCCTGAGCTGTGGCGAGGGGCAACCGTGCCCTGTAGCTTCACTTTTGGCGTGGTCCACCTCCTGCTTCATTCTCCTGGTTCAGCACAAAGCTGGCTGTGCCCACCATGAGCTGAGCCTGCCCCAGGCCAGTGTCTGCGCAGGAGAGAGTGGGGAACTGGGGCAAGGCTGGCAGAGGGCACTTAGTGCCTGTCTGCTATGTGCCCTATCCTGCCTGAAAGGGGGTCTTCCTCCGGGGAAGGGACTGGAGGTTTGTCCTGCCCATGGATCAGTCCTGAGCACCGGCTGTGTGCTGGCCCTACAACACTGGGCAGCAATACTAGCCAGGTTGGACATGGGCCCTGGAGTCACTGTCCTGTGGTCTCAGGTCTTCCCGAGCTGCTGCTGGGGGCTGTGCTCCAGGTGTGATGAGGGGGTGGTCGGGGTCACATGAGCTGAGACTGGAGTGTCTCATCCTGAGCCGCCTGAGGCTGAGCCAAGATCCATTTCCCACCTGTGGCCAAGTTCATCGGATGGTGCCTGCCGCCTGCCTGGCCAAGGCCCCTCACCGAGGAGGAGGGTGAGTCACAGCCAGGGGCTGGTCTGCCCCTCCTCCAACGGCTCCCAGGTCTGTGCTGTAGCAAGGGTTCACCTGGCCCTCCTGGACGTGGCCATGCTCACCTGGCAAATGTGAGCCAAGTCCACCAGCCAGTCACCCCCTTCTCTCTGGCTGCCTTGCCCATCTCCCTGAGCATCCAGAGCCTGGGTCAGTGGTCTTGGACGGGGTGGCGTGTGGGCCAGGTGCTGCTCCCTTGGACATAAACTCAGAGAGCCTGATCCTGGGGGAGCCTCAAAGTAATGCCTCTTCCTTCCGAGCTGGGGCAGTGGTGGGACAGAGAGGGAGGGGGTGTTGATCAGACCTGGGGGCCTTCTTGAGCAGGAGTGCTGCAGAGAATCTACTGTGGGAGCTGGAAGCCCAGTGTGATTGGGGGAGGGGAGCTGCTCAGGGAGGGCCTCAGTGCAGAAGCGGAGGGGAGGGCCTAGGGCTTCGGGATGTGAAGCCGGGTCAAGGGGTAGGGGGTGGTCAGGGCCTGCTCACACCTGGGCCCCACACATCCTGCAGGAAGAGCAGGGAGAAGGGTGGCCTGGGGACATCACCTGGAACTTGGGTCATCACCCTCTCCCATGGGCAGTGACAGCTATAGACCAGACCCCTGGCCTGTGTCCCCTCCCTGCCTTTCTTCCTGTCCCCTCTCCCCCACATGGCCTCCTGACCCCCATCTTCCTTCTTTCCTTCACTGTTGCCATGGCGATCTCTGCCTGGGGACCCTGTTAGCCCTGCAGGGACCTCTCAGGTCTGGGAGGAACCACACGCCAGTCCCTCAGACAGCCAAACTCCTTCCTTTGCACTCAGCCTCCCCCTGGAATTCTCTCCCCACTTTCCCACCTGATGCAGCCACCCCAGGCTTGGTGGGCTCCAGAGACCATGTCTGTGTCACTCAACTCTGTCCCCAGCACCCGCATGGAACAGCAAAGGAGCTCAATCTATATTGACCTAATTAATGAACTTGAATGAGAGATGAGCCAGGAAGTTTGGGGCTGGTGTCATCCTTGGTTAGATTAGGGAGCTCCCAGGGAGCACAGCCCAGGCTGGGCCCACAAGGAGAGGAGCCTGGGCACAGGGCAGCACAGGGGGCTGTCTTGGGCCCCCTCCCAGGCTGCCCCATGTCAGCAGCTGAAGGGAGCTGGGTCTCAGGAACAGCATCCTTGCCTCCCATTGCAGAAGGAACCACACCTCTCCCCACGCCCAGCCTGGACACCTGCCTGGTCCAGGGCAGAGCTGGGCAGACTCCCAAGTGCTTTTTCTGGTGGGAGGTGGTGGGAGTTGTGGCCCCAAACATGGGGTACTCTCCTCACCCTCTTCCTTCCTCCCACCCCCTGTTCCACCCATTTCCCACCCCTCCCCCTACCTGGGACAGGTCCCTTGGAGGATGGGCTGTCCATCATTCCCCTGTCTATCCCCCACTCCCAGCTATTTTTATCTTAGCTTTCTTCTTGCAGACCCTTCTTGCTGAATAATAGATGAAGCGCCTTCTGGGGCGACGCCTGGGAGGGGGTGGGGGAGGAATCAAGACTTCTTCCTCCTGGGGGGAGGGTGTGGCTAGAAGACCTGCTGGTCACTTCCCCTCCACGCAGGTGGAGTCTCATTTGTTGGCCTCCTTCCAGCCCAGTTTCTGGCAAAGACCAAGGGTCAATAAACATTTGCTGAATTCACATGCACAGTCAGCTGATCTGCCTGCCTCTGTGGGAGCCCTGTGCATCTGGCGCCTGTTTGCTTGTGGGACCAGGGCTTGGGGACCAAACAATGACAGCAAATCATAGGTGTTTGAAATCTGGAGAAAGACTGAGTCCCTATGGTGACAAGTTGGCCTGGCCTGTCACCGAGTCGGTGACAAGGTCCATGAAACTCCAGTCCCTTGGAAATTCGGGGTGGGGGAAGGGCCAGGGCTGCTGGGAGCCCTGGCTTGTGAGAGGTGAGGCCTTAGCCTACCCACCGAAGCTCCTGTGATGGTCTCCAGGCCCCAGCAGCCTCCCCGCCTCACCCGGCGCATCCTGGCTGCAGGATCTGCTCCTTTCCTGAGCAGGAAGCTGAGCCCAGGGGGCTCCACTGCTGTCCCTGGCTCCTCTGTCTCTGCTCCAGGGTATACCTGGAGGATGTACCCATCCTGGGATGCACCCAGGAGCAAGGAAACAGGCCCTGGGGTTTACAGCCTCCCAGAAGGCCCCAGTGATGCCGCTCCTGGAATTCAGCCTTGTGAATGAGTTGAGGTCGGCCTGCGTGACCAATAGGGTCCTGAGACTCGATGGGATGTCTCTTTGAGATTAGGTTCAGGTGACTCCTGGTGTCTCTGTCTCTGTCTGTCTCTGTCTCTGTCTCACCTGGTTCACTGGGGGAGGCCAGCTGTCCTCTGCTATGGAGAGGCCAGCAGAGTGGACCTGCAGCCTCCTGCCTTCCGCAATGAGAGTGAATTTGGAAGCAGATCCTCCAGCCCCTTGAGCCTTCGGGTGAGACCCCGGCTGCTGCCGACATCGTCATGGCAGCCTTGTGGGAGACCCGCAGCCACAGCCACCAGTCAAGCAGCTCCTGGGAAGCTGGGATAATGAGTGCTTGTGGATTTGAGCTGTTTTAGGTTGCTTTGTTATGCAGCAATAAATAACAATAGTAAGTTTTATGTAAAATTTAAAACAAATATAAATAATAGCAGCAAACAACTAATTTTCCCAGGGTCACCCAGGGGTCACTACCGCTTGCCCTCATGATGAAGGGGCTGTGGAAGAGGTTGAGTGGGGGTACAGACAGCAGCGGGGGGAGTAAACCAAGAAACAGCCGCTGCGGCTGTGGCGATGAGCAGAGTGAGTCGGCCTAACTTTGATCTGGAAGCAGTTTCCCAGTGACCCCTGCCCAGTGGGTGCAGGGCCAGGCCAGGCCCAGCCCAGCCCTGCCGTGCTGGTGCTGAGCAGTCACAGCCCAAGCCCACCCCTGCGGTGTCAGACGGGACAGGCCTGGGGGTCATTTCTGTGGCGGTAACTGACGGGGCAGCCTGGATCTGACCGCAGGGTTGAGGGTTCACAGTCCCCAAGATTCAAACAAGGACAGGTGTGGGAGACCCTCTGTGCTGAGACCCACCGCCTTTGGTGGGCCTGGCCACAGCTGGCCTGCCACCCGCAGTGCACTGTGACATGCCAGGGCCACCCTGACCTGCCCCAGGTGGAGCACACCCACCCTTTCTGCAGCCTGGTATCCATGGTTACCAAAAAGCACCTGGCAGCTGCTGCCTCAAAGCTGTCCCCTCCTGGTGCCCTCCCAACCCCACCCCCACCTGGAGCCTTCGGGCTCACCTCCTAGGCCCTTGCTGCGAGTGAGGGTCTCAATGTCTGTGGGGGGAGTAGAAGATCAGGGGTGGAAGCCTGAAGCCTTGTGCTTGGCCCTCATCAACACTTGACACACTCACAGAGGGGATGTGCACACCCCTAAGCCAGCAGGAGCCCACACCTCCCACTCTCCCATCCATACCCACGTGGTGGGCTTGGAAGGGGAACCTCCCTCAGCTGCTTGTCCCAGCCAGAGGCTGGTGGAGGGAAGCCTGCCCCAGCTCCGCCCCTCCCTCATCCAGGCCCCTCGCCCCAGCCTTGCCCTGTCTAGCACAGTGAAGGGGAGGGTCCAGCAGCCCCAGGTGATGGGAGGCTCCACCGTCCTCCTCCGGCTCCCACGTCCATCCCCCGATTTATGAGCTGATGTGGCCTGTGGCAAGCACACCCCTCCAGAGGGCTCCAGCCTGAGCACCCCCAACTCCTGACCCTTCTCATTGTCTCTCGTGGTCCCAAGCCCTGCAGGGTCCTGGACCTTGGCTCTCCCTGACAGCCCAGGGTCAAGAAAGTCTTATGCAGGCCCTGGCCAAGCATCTTTCTCTCCATGGACCAGGAGGAGACTGGCTCTGCGTGCCATGCCAGGGTGGGACAGGGCATCATGTGGCTACCTTCTCTCCCATTCAGCTGCAGGAAAAGAGGAAGCTCCGTGAACGTATCCCTAGGAATTTGGTTTGCTGAATTCAGAGGTGAAGGTAACATCCCAGGAGTGAGCTGACTGACCTGTCCACATGGAGCTGGCAATCTTTGTTGGACTCTCCCAGAGCAGAGGCCAGGCACCGTGAACTGTGTGTGTCCCCCCTCAAATTCATATGATGAAAGCTACCTGATGGGGTTGGGGAGGGGGCATTTGGAGATGATTAGGTCGTGAGGGTAGAGCTCCCAGGAATGGAATTAGGGCCCCTACAAAGGGGACATGACACGTGAGCTTGTGCCATGTGATGACACAGTGGGAAGGTGGCATCTGCACCCCAAAGAGGGCCCTCACCAAACCCAACCCTGCTGGCACCCTGACCTTGGACTTCCAGCCTCCAGAACTGTGAGAAATGCATTTCTGTTGTTGATAAGCTGCCTGTCTGTGGTGTTTTGTTGTAGCAGCCTGAACAGACTAAAACGTCAGGGTTTAATGTGACCAAGGAGATTGAAAGCAGGTGGTTGTCACTGACTTTCGAGAACCGTTAGGACAGATGCCTCCCCCTCCCGGGGACAGAAACTAAAGCTTTGGGTGTCTGGCTGATGCTCTTCTGTGCATCGGGCCCCTCCCCAGCACCAGGGCACACAGTGGGGAGTGGGGCCTAAGGATCTGTGGGCCCCCTCAAACCACCCCCGGTGAGCCTTATCCTCAGCCTCAAATTTGGCCTCCTGCCCAAATCCAGCCAGGCAGCTTCTTCCTTCCTGCAGCACCTACTGTGAGGCCCAGAACACTGGGCAAGTCGGGACCACCCCAGCCTGGAGCCTGGGAGTGCTGTGTGGAGTCAGTGAAACAGTGCCTGTGATGTCCAGTCCCCAGAGGGGCTTGGAACTCGGGACCTGTGATTACAGGGCCCATCACTGTGACGTGTGCATGTGTGACCAGGCTGTGGGTTTCTTGGCTGCCATCCCCTGCATTCAGGGTGCATGGTTCCCTCAGGTCCAGGATGTGCTGTTGGAGGAAGCTGGGAGAAGGGAGGGGGGAAGGGAAGCAGTTACCACCTATTCCTGGATCTATACCTGCTTCTGGGCATCCAGGAATCATCCCGCCCAGAATCAGGCTCCATCTGGGCAGTAACAGGAGGACAAACACACAGAGCCAGAGACACACAATCTCATAGTCAGAGATACATGGTTGTGGAATTGAGAGACGTACCCTGAGTTGGGCACAGAGAGACAGCCCCCAAGAGATGGCCAGGGCCCTCCCCACAGAGACACACAGCCTCAGACCTGCTCTCCAAGTGCCTCTGAGCCTCCTTCAGTCGGCTCCACGTTTGGGAAGCCCGCAGACACGCCTCCTAGCCATGGTTTCCTCTTGGAGCGCCCTTACTGGGGCAGCCTCTGGCTCCTGGTAGCACACGAGTGGCTCGGAGAAGGCTTCTAGCACAGCCTGCGTTGAATCCTGCTTCTGCTGTCACGCAGTTGTGTGCCCTTGGGCAAGTCACAAGATCTCAAATATCAAGTGGGATCAGTAATAGAACCTATCTAGTAGTGCTGTGTGGCTAAAAGGATTAAATAAGATAAATAAGCTATGTTATGACAATTGCTTCCAGCCAAGATGGAGTAGCAGGGACTAGATTTACTCTCCTGCCTTAAACAACTAAAAAACTGGACAAAATATATGGAATAGCAGGCGATGAAAGAGTGGTCCCTGAGAAGTGGGGAAACAAATGGAGTGAGCCTCGTATTGCCCCAGATGACCCCTTGGAGAGAGTCTCCAGGCCACAGTGCAGGAGAGGGGAGCCGGGCAGAGCTTTGCAGGCTCCCTGAGTTGAGGAGCTATTGCTGACAGTCTGGGGGCATGAAAGTGGAATTCATAGGATAGAGCATCAGAGATAAGAGAGGTGCCAGAGAGAGTTCTCCGGAGCACTGTGGGGTCCCCCCAAGTCTGATCAGAACATGCTTGTGAGAGTCCTCGAGGCCAGGGCAAGAGCCACCCAGAAGGATTAGAGGGAGAATCCTGAGTCCACACAGGTCAGACAGTTCCAGTCTCCACCAGCCAGAATGGAAAACCTCATAATTCGTGGGGCATGGCAGAGCGCTCAGAAGGGTCTTGTCCCAATGGTGAGGAATCACGAGCCTTAGACCAAACACTGTTCTGGTCTCGCCTAACAAAGTTCATAAACAACACCCGAAAGGATCAAACTGCTTCCAAGTGACTCAACTGCATCCAGGACAAAGCTCAAAAAATGTTTATAGGAGCACAGAAATATCCAGCACCCAACACTTTAAAGTTCACAATGCCCAACATCCAGTAAAAAATTACCAGGCATACAAAGAAGCAGGAAAAAGTGACCATAATGAGGAGGAAAATCAATCAATTGAAAGCAACCCAGAAATGTCACAGATGATCGAATTGGTAGACAAGGACTTAAAAGAGTTGTACAGTTGCGCTTCATATGTTCAAGAAGCTGGAGGAAGCAGTCGATATGGGAGAGATGTTGAAGGTACAAAAAAACCCAACTGAACTTCCAGAGATGAGAATTACGACGTCTGACAGGAGAAGCGCATCAAGTGGGAGTAATGGCAGGGGAGACATCGAAGAGGAAAATATTAGTGAACTGCAATGTAGCAGTGAAATAAAACAGGTTGAAAAACTGGGGGAATAAAAGAAAAGAGCATGAGTGAGCTGTGGGGCAACTTTAAATGGCCTAATACGCATGCAATTGGAGTCCCAGAGGGAGGGGAAGAAATAAAAATATTTGAGGAAATAATGACTGAAAATTTTCCAATCTTGATGTAAACTATAAACTCACAGAGCCAAGAAGCTCAATGAAACTCAAGCACAAAAAGTTTGAAGAAAACTTCATCAAGGACAGCGCACTCAAGCTGCTAAGATACAGTGGTGAACGACGGTCTGCTCCTGCCACTGCCACTCAGCAGTGTTGGAGGTTCTGGCCGTGCCAATCAGGCAAGAGAATGAAACAAAAGGCATCCATGTTGGGAAGGAAGAAGTGAAACTACATCAAATGACATGATCTTATACCTAGAAAATCCTAAGAAATCCCCTAAAAAACTGTTAGAACTAATATATGAGTTAAGCAAGGTTTCAGGGTACAGGATCAATATTTCAAAAATCAATTGCATTTTTACACACTGGCAACAAACAATCTGAAAATGAAATTAAGAAGTCCTTTCCATTTATAATATCAAAAAGAATAAAATACTTGGGAATAAATTTAACAAAAGAAATGCAAATGTTAAGGTGAATGCTACACAACGTTATTGAAAGAAATTAAAGAAGATCTAAATAAATAGAAAGATATTCCACGTTCATGGGTGAGAAGATTTCACATTGTGAAGATGACAGTACTTCTCAAATTGATCTACAGGTTCAACACAATCTCTATCAAAGGTCCAGTTAACATTTTTGCAGAAATTGACAGACTGCTCCTAAAATTCATGTGGAAATTCAAGGGACCAGGAATATCCAAAATGATCTTGAAAAAGAAGAACAAATCTGGAGGGTTCAAACTTCCTGATTTCCAAACTTACTACAAAGCCACAATAAGCAAGACTGTGTGGTGCTAGCATGAGGTTAGATACATTGATAGATGGAATATAATTGAGAGTTCAGAAATAAGCCTTACATTTACAGTCAATTGATTTTCGACAAGGACGCCAAGACAATTCAACGGAGGGAAGAACAATCTTTTCAACAAATGTGCTGGGACACCTGAACACCCACACGCAGAAGAGTCAGCTGGACCCCTTTCTCACACCACACACAAAAATTAACTCAAAATGGATGATACACATGAATAGGAGAGCTAAAACTATAAAAGCCCTAGAGGAAAATATGGGAGTAAATCTTCATGATCTTGGGTTGAAGTTGGGTACCTGAGGGGTACTGTAGATACTTGATAGGAACATAGTTACACTTCGACCTTGTTCCCAACACAGACACAGATGAAGAGAAGTTAACCCAGGCATCATTGTTAATTTGCTGTTTTCTTGTTTAACCTGAGGGGAGACTCAAGGATCACAAGGATTTATGACCTAGTTTTGCAGAAGAAAAGGAATGCCTTCAAGGAAGTTACGACCACCAGATCACCAGCCCCTAGCTGCAGCTGACGCCCAGAAGTCTGGCTGCCCAAGGGCTTATCTGGAGTGAAAGAAACACAGATTTCCCCTTTGTTTCTCCAAAACTCCTCCCAAGCCCCTTCGCTCTATAAAGAGCAAACACTTTCTTCTTTGTTAAGGTGGATTTGAGAGAACCTATCCTCCCATCTTCTCATTTTGAGCCAATCTGGATAAACTTTTCTCCATCTCCAAGCACTGGTGTCTCAGTGACTGGCTTACTGCGCGTCAGGCACACGGACTTGAGATTCAGAGGTTCAGTATCAGGGTCATGAAGGACCTTTAGGCAAAACCTTCTTAGATATGATACCAAAAGCATAAATGACAAAAGAAAAAAAGATAAATTTGACTTCATAAAAATTAAAACTTTTCTATTTCAGAGAACATTATTAAAAAAGTGAAAAGACACACAGAATGAGAGAAAATATTTGCAAAACATGTATTGACAAGGGACTCGTATTTAGGATATATAAATAACTCTCTCAATTCAATAATAAATATATAAATAACCCAAGTAAAAAAATGGGTGAAAAATCTGAATAGACATTTCTCCAAAGATATATAAATGGCCAAAAAGCACATGAAAATATATTCAATATCGTTAGCCATCAGGGAAAGTTAAATCAAAACCACAATGAGATACTGCTTCACACTCACTAAGATAGCTATAATAAAAAGACATAGCAACAAGTGTTAGTGAGCTTGTGGAGAAATTGGAACACTTACACATCGTCGGTAAGAATATAAAATGGTGCAGACACTTTAGAAACGGTCTGGAAGTTCCTCAAAAGGTTGACAAGAGATTTTCACATGTTGAGATATATGAGTGTAGCTATTCTGTTTCAAAACTGATTCAACTTGAACAAAAGAAGTCTGACTTATGGTCTGTCAAACATGCAGTGCATATCTGCCATGAACATTAAAGTGAAGAATGCATTAAACATTATCTCAAAGTAAAAGAGTGCTCTCTTCTAAGATAAGAATGCATCCTTCCCCTCCTACAGCCACCAGCATTGGTAACCCCGTATCAGTATCAGTGCTCCTGAAGGTAAGTTCCCTTTCCCCATATCAGGGTTATGTTGACATGCTAACTTGCAACTGAATACCTCTTTGAAACTTTGATGAATATGTGTTCTGGACATGTTTAATGTATGTTTTTGTTCTAAGAAGGTATAAGGCTATACTGAAAACCATGCTTCTCTGGAATACCTTCTTCCTCTGTGGAGACTGCCTTCCTGGGTTAATCCTCAGCTTGGTTCAAGTAAAACTCACCTATCTCTCTCGTCTATAGAATGGTTATTGGTTATTTTGTGTCAACAGACTTAACTGTGGAGTCACCATATGACCTGGCAATTCCACTCCTGGTATTTACCCAAGAGAAATGAAAACATATGCCCACACAAAAACTTGTGCACAAATGTTCATAGCAGCATTTTTCATAATAGCAACGACGTGGAAATAACCCAAATGTCCATCAATGGATGAATGAATAAATAGAATGTGCAATCTATGCAACAGAAGATTATTCAGCTACAAAAAAGGAATGAAGTATTGATACATGCTACAGCATGGTTAAACCTTGAAAATATTATGCTAAGTGAGAGAAGCCAGTCACAAATATGCCACATATTGTGTGATCGTATTTACATGAAATGTCCACAATAGGCAAATTAATAGAAAGTAGGTTAGTGGTTGCCCAGAGCCAGGTGGAGGTTGAGGAAAATGGAGAATGACTGTCTATAGGTACGGGATTTCCTTGTGGGGTGATGAATATGTTCTAAGCTTGGTTATGATAATGGTCGCACAACTCTGTGACTATAGTAAAACCACTTAATTTAAGTGAGTGAATTGCATGGTGTGTGAATTATACATCAATAAAGCTGTCAACTCCCTCCCTACAAAAAACAGCAATAAAGTTTTAAGAGCCACTAGAGAAGAAAAGACACATTGTATACAGAGGAATAAAAATAAAGTGATGGCCGATTTCTTGTTGGAAACAATGCATGTGAGGAGACAGTGGAACATGTGTGAAGTACTAAAAGTAAAAGCTATCAACCTAGAATTCTATAAATAGACCCAGCTGTACCTGTGTGGTCAGTTGATGTTTTTTCTTAAAGATTGGCACCTGAGCTAACATCTGTTGCCAATCTTCTTCTTTTTCTTTCCTTCTTCTCCCCAAAGCCCCCCAGTATGCAGTTGTATATTCTAGTTGTAGGTCCTTCTGGTTGTGCTGTGTGGGATGCCGCCTCAGCATGGCCTGATGAGTGGTGCCGTGTCCGTGCCCAGGATCTGAACCGGCAAAACCCTGGGCTGCTGAAGTGGAGCATGAGAACTTAACCACTCGGCCACGGGGCTGGTCCCACGGTCAGTTGCTTTTCAACAAAGGTGTAAAGACCATTCAGTGAAGAAAGGAGAGTCTTGTCAACAAATGATCAGAACAATTGGATATCCAGAAGCAAATAAGATAACCTGGATCCACACCTCACACCACACACACAAATTAACTCAAAGCTGTCAGAGACATAAGTGCAAAACCTAAAACTATAAAACTTTTTGGAGAAAACTTAGAAAATCTTTGTGACCTTTGGTTAGCCAAAGATTTCTTAGATATAACACCGAAAGAACAATCCATGAAAGAAAAATGGATAAATAGGAATTCATCAAAATTAAGAACTTCTGCTCATCAAGAGACATTGAGAAAATGAAAAGATGAGCCACAGACTAGGAGAAAATATTTCAAGTCACGTGTCTGATAAAGGACCTGTATGCAGAATATATATTGTATACATATTATATATTGAGTCTCAAGACTCAACCATAAGAAAACAAATAACCCAATTAAGAAAATGGGCAAAAGATTTGATCAGTCATTTCACAGAAGAAGATACATGGATGGCAAATAAACATATAAAAAGATGCTCAATATCATAAGTCATTAAGGAAATTCAGATTAAAATCACCAAGTATCTGTTAGAATGACTAAAGTTGGAAGACTGACCCCACCTAGTGTTGGAGAGGACGTGGAGCAACGGGAGCTCTCGGGCACTCTGGGTGGGAGTGAAAACTTGTAAGTAACTACGTTGGAAAACAGTCTGGCAGTTTCTTAACTTCAGCACGTGCCTACCATCTATGATGCAGCCATTCCACTCCTAGGTGTTTACCCAGGAGAAACGAAAGCACGTGTCCACACAAAGACAAACACAGACGTTCATAGCAGCCTTGTATATAATAGCCCCAAACTAGATACAACCCAAATGCCCATCAACGGGTGAGTGGATAAACAAATTGTGGTATATCCAGCAATGGAACACTCCATATTAATTTAGAAAAAAGAACTGGTATACACAATAATATGGATGAATCTCAAATAATTATGCCCAGTGACAGCAGCCAGACACACTGCACTCTTCTGTACTGTGCAAATGACTGCCCTCTGCATGATCCCGTTTGTACACAGTTCTGGACGGTGCCGCCTAACTCTGGGGACAGAGAGCAGACTAGTGGTTACCTCGGGAGGAGGGCAAGGAGGCCTTACAGGAACCTCTAGGGTGGACGGGCGCATTCACTCCGGACTGTTGTGATGGTTTCACAGTGTATACATATGTCAAAACTTAGCAAGTTTATACTTTAAATATGTGCAGTTTATTGTATGTAAATTATACCTCAATAAAACTATTAAAAAATTAAAAGTAAAAAGCCCATACTCCATCTGTGTAAAGTATTTCTGACTGCCTGGCATGTGACAGCTGTTGCTTGAAGCTGGCTATTATTTCTGAGCTCTTACTGTGTCAAGGTCAAGGGCTCAGAGGGGCAGTGGCCTCAGGAGAGTGGGCTGGTGCTGCCGGCTCTGGTGGGGTCCTCCTGCCCCCTGGTGGACCCCCGGGGTACAGTGGGCTGCGCTCCCATGGACCCGTGGCCCACTCCTTGGGGCTGTGTCTGCTTGTCTGTCCCTCCCTGTGTCTGTCTGCTGCTCCCGCTCGCCCAGGTGTGGTGTCCGCCAAGACGTAGTGCCTGCACCGTGGATCTGGGTCAGGAACGCCGCATGCCCTGGTTCCTCACCCTGTAGAGTCAGCCTCCCATTGTCCCTCCCCCATCCCCACCGAGGAGGTCCATGTCAGGAGGAAGTGGATGAAAGGGAAGCCTGGGTTAGAGTTACACTGGTGAACCCTGGTCTTCAAAAGGCCAGCTTGGTCCTCGCATGGCCCAGGTGAGACCCTCCTCTCCACTACCCTGGGCTCCTCCCCCACAGCCTGGGAGCCAGCTTCCCTGCCTCCCTTCTGACCCTGTATTCCATTCTCCCAGGGCAGCCAGGGCGGTTGTTGAAAAACCCCTGCCCTCAACCCTCCAAACCTCCTCATCTCCTTTAAGTCCACAAAGGCTCGGCCCCTGTAGAGAGACACATCCACACTGTGCACCACCAGAGCCCTGACAGGGCACTGGGACAACTGGACGTCCACAAGGAAACAAAAAAGCGTGAACGAGCCCTGTTACCCATCACAGAAGTCAGCACTAGGTGGGGTGCAAGTCCAGTGTGAAAGCTGAAACTATGCAGCCTCAAGAAACCGTGCAAGAGGCCGGCCCGGTGGCACAGTGGTTAAATTCGCACGTTCTGCTTCTGCGGCCTGGGGTCCACCGGTTCAGATCCCCGGTGCAGACATGGCACTGCTCAGCAAGACATGCTGTGGCAGATGTCACACATATAAAGTAGAGGAAGATGGGCACAGATGTTAGCTCAGGGCCAGTCTTCCTCAGCAAAAAAAAGGAGGATTGGCAGCAGATGTTAGCTCAGGGCTAATCTTCCTAAAAAAAAAAAAAGGAGCCGTGCAAGGGGGTCCGACCCAGTGGCCTAGTGGGTAAGTTGCCGTGCTCTGCTTGGGTGGCCCGGGGCTATGCCTGGTTCGGATCCTGGGTGCAGACCTAGCAGCACTCGTCAAGCTACACTGAGGCGGCGTCCCACATAGCACAACTAGAAAGACCTACAACTAAAACACATAACTATGTACTTGGAGGCTTGGGGGAGAAGGAGGAAAAATGAAATCTGAAAAAAAAAAAGAAACCGTGCAAGGACATCTCGATGAAACTTTCACGACTTCGGGGCTGGCGGAGTTCTTTAAAAGGATGGAAAAAGCGACCGCTCTGAATGAAATTGTTGACAACTTGGACCGTGTTAAAATTTAAAACTTCTGTTCATCAAAAGGCATCGTTAAGAGAATGAAAAGGCGAGATAGAGGGAGAAAATATTCAATAAAGAATTCTTATCAAGAACGTATAGCAAATGCCCACAAATCAACAAGAAAAAGGCATAGAAAGTGGCAAAAGCAGCGAAGAGACAGACTTCTCACAAAAGAAGTTACCGACGGCCAGCAGCTTGGTTATTATTAAGGAAACATGAATGAAAACTGCAGTGAGATAGAGTCAGCTGGAGCCCCAGACACCTAGAGAAAGAGACGATCGGAGGTGTTGGTGAGGACGCTGGGCACGTGGGAGTCACCCGAGTGAGTCTGGGGAGTGGAGCGGGTGCACGGCCCCTGGGAAGACTGCTGGGCAGAAACTAAAGCTGGGCAAACACACCCTGACCCAAAGGCTCCAGAATCGCATCCATGGGTTTGCCAAAAGAAATCTTCCAGAATGTTCATGACATCACTGTTTGTAGTACCGTTGTCCTCCCTTATCCGCAGGGGTCCATCCCAAAGCCCCCGTGGATGCCTGAAACCGTGATAGTGCTGAACTCCAAATAGACTGTTTTTTCCTATGTATACATACTCACGACAAAGTTTAACTTATAGATTAGGCACAGTAAGAGATTAACAACAATAACTAATAACAAAGTTGGCTTTGGGGCCATTATTAAGTAAAACAAGGGTGACTTGAACACAGCACTGCAACGCTTGACAGTTGATCTGATAACCCAGACATCTACTACGTGACTAACGAGTGGTGGTATCTACGGCTTGGATGCGCTGGACAAAGGGGTGAGTCACGTCCCCGGTGGGCTGGAGCAGGAAGGTGTGAGATTTCATCGTGCTACCCAGAACAGGGCACAATTTAAAACTCATTAATTATTTCTGGAATTTTCCATTTAACCTTTTCAGACAGAGGTTGACCTCGGGGAACTGAAGCCGTGATGAGCGAGACCATGGACGAGGAAGGATGACTGCAGTGCAGAACGGGAGTGACCCAGGTCTTCACCCACAGGAGGCAGCGATGCGCACATTAGCATGGGGACCCTCCGTGCTGAAGCTGGCCACACAGCCCTCAGGCGCCTGGCTCCAGGGCGTGATGAGGAAGGGAGCAGACCGAGATAACAGAAGATACACATTGTGGTCGCTGCCACCGGTTGCTGGCACAGAGCTCCTAAAACCCTTGTAAATCCCTGAGTGACAGGAGCACTCAGAGCATCTTTTGTGCTGATGAGGTGACTCTGGTGGCTCCTGGATTGGGGCTGGTCACCAGAAAGACCATCCATGATTAGAAGCTCTGAATCTTCAGCCCCACCCCCATTCTCCCGAGCAGGGAGAAGGGCTGGACAGGGAATTGATGACCCACCCCGTCTGGGTGTGAAGCCTGCAGGAGCTCCCAACAGTGCCGGCTCAGAGAGCTATGGGCTCTTCACTCCTTCAAAATAAACTGCTAAATGCAAGTAAATGTTCCCCTGAGGCCTGTGAGTCATTCTGGCAAATTACTGAAGGCAAAGTAGGGGAAGGTCATGGGGGCCTCTGGTTTGTAGCCAAGCTCGGAAGTGGTGGTCACCTGGGGACCTGCTACTTGTGATTGGCTTCTGAAGTGGGGCAGACCGTGTCAGCACTGAATTAAAGTGTAAGACGCCCAACCCGTGTCAGAGAATTGCTCGGTGTGGGAAAACCCCACGAATCTGATGCCCATAAGTGTTCTGTGTGTGCAGTGAAGGAGACTCGCAGGAGAAAACACAGGAGGGAAAACTGGGTTTTCTTTATACACAGACGCAGAAAGTGTCGTAGGGCGCAATTCCGGTGGCAGGCCAGGCGGCTGGGGTAGCAGACAGCAGCAGGCCTCGTCCTTCCCCGGGGTCTGGCTCTCTCACCTTGTGTCTATTTTTGCCCTCCCTGCACGCATTACACTGAACAGTTTACCAGGAATTGAAACGCCGTGCCTCATTGTCCTCCTCCACTGTCATCCTCACAGCCTCGGCCCTTGCTCTCCCCCCTGCCGAATCCTGTCCCTCAGATCCTCAGGCCTTTTGGTCCAAGGCCCCTCCCTGGAGAAGTTTCCAGCCCCTTGAGGCTGCCCCCTCTCTCCACTCTCCTTATTTCTTACAATGTGACGCTGTTGGAAATGATATTATTTACCTGTTTATTCAGATATTTGCTATCTCTCTACTCCCTCCTCGTGTCCCCCAGCAGGGAGGCCCAAGAAGTGTGTGTCACAGTGACCTACCCAGGGATGGGCACCACCAGCCCCAAGGTCAGGATGGCCTGGAGCATGGCTAACAGCAGGGGCTTTGAGACCCAACTCTGTCACTTACTGTCTGTGTGCCTGTGCACAAGTCACTCACCCTCTCTGTGCCTCACCAACTTCAACTGTGAAGGAAGGGTCCTCCAGGCACCCTTCTCAGGATGAACGCACTTTTGGAAAAGTGCTCAGGGGAAACGCGTGGGAGGAGCCTGTGAGGAGCTGCTGTTCTTGAGGCCAAGTTGCCCCTGACTGTCTCCTCTGCGTGACAGGTTCACCTCTAGTGGCGGTAGCAGACCCCTTTTCCTGGAGGGACAGACCCTGCATTGGCACCCCCATCTTGGGCCCTGTCCACAGGAGCCCAGGTTGGAGAGGTGGTGGTGGAGAGAGACCCACTTTCCTCCCTGGCCCCTCCCAACCCTTTCCAGAGGCCCAGGGCCCAGCCCCTTTGGGGTGCCCTCCACCGAGAGCCCTCAATGCCCCTACTTGCACCCTAGGCCCCACTGGCAGGCTCAGCAATGCTGCCAGGGAGGGGCTAGTGAGCCCCTTGAGGTCAGACCAGGGAGGTGCAAGGTTGTACCCAGGTTGGCAGCAGCCCACTCCCAAAGGACCTCTAGGGACATTCTGGAACAGTCCTTTCGCAGCTCATCACTCTGTAACTCCCTCTGGTCCCCACAGGCCACAGGGTAAAGTTCTAAGACCCAGAGGGGCTGTTCTGGTCTTGGGGGGCTGCCAGCAGGCAGGTGGCAGTAGCGGTGGGCATGAGGTCTCACAGCGGGTGGGCGGGGCCACTTACAAGGAAAGGGCAGCCGGCGGGGACACGGTGTGCACGGTGGCGAAAGGGAGGCCATGCAGTCCTGACTGCTGGTCAGCATTCTCTGGCAGGCGTCTGACCTGACAGGAAGGCGTCCCTCACATAGCTGGAGGCCCCTCAAATACCATCTATTTGTGGCCTGGACCCTGACGGCTGGCAGGAGCCATGTGACCACAGAGACAAGGTATTTTTGGCAGTGGGGGTGGGGCCCGCGTGGGAGCCCAGCACCATGCCCCTCCGGGACAGGCAGCTTGGATGCCCAGCTCCGCTGCCCCGGCTGGCTGCGGGGTCCCAGGTACGACATGGTCAGCCCCTCTTTCCCACCTTAAGGGGTCCCAAAGGCGGACAGCCCCCATAGGGACCTCCCCAAGGGCCAGGGAGGAAGGCAAAGTTCAGTGGGTCAGGAAGCCACGGTCTCAAGCCATCTCTATGTTAGGACTGGCCTGGCCAGAGTGGCCTCCTACCTCCCTGGGTCCAGCAGTAGCTGACAAAAGGCTGAAGGGCAGCTCCCCATAGGGTCAGCTGTGGCCGCCCTGGTTCAATGAGATGGGAGTGGAGGGGCTTTGCCAGCTGGGCAGGCCAGGGTCAGGGCACAGGTCCCGGGGATAGCCCTGGGGGCCGATGAGAATCAAGAAGGTCATATCTGGTCTGTGACCTCCTGCCGAGGCAGGCAGAGCCAGGCTCTTCCCAGTGACCCCTGAGTGGGCTCTGGTCTGCATCACTGTGACCTTGATGAGCTCAGAGGAAGCCCAGCAGCCTGCCCCAGCCAAGGTTGGTGGAAGGTCATCACCAGAGGCTGGTCATCTGGACACTGTGGCCCCTCCCCCATGGCCAGCTGCCACCTGGGGCATGCTGGGACAGGCCAGGGTTGCCCATTGCCCAGGTGAACTAACTCCTCGTGGGTGGTCCTTGAAATGGGCTTTGCTGTGTAAAGTTGGCCTCAGTACAGACAACTCTGGAGGAAAGTTGGAGGAGGTGAGGCTGACTCAGCAGGACAGAAATGCTCCATGATGTGAAGGAAGCCACTTCTGGGGGCTAAATTCAAGCACAAGAAGGCCTGTTTTGCAGCCTACTTCACTAATCTAAAACCTATCTGATGGTAGGCACGTACAACCTGTCGTTATATAAAGTTATCGCCTGGGGTCGGCTGGAAGCAGGGCCGGTGGGAGGTGCCTTTTCTCTCCTGGAGGAAGAATCAGGTCTGGAAGCAGCACAGCTCCCTCCAGGGTTCTTTCAGGACCAGGTTCTCCAGCTTCTTTCTGCTCCGCTTTCTTTCAGGACAGAGATGAAGTGCCAGCCCCGGAGCCAGGGAGGTGGGGGCACCCAAGGGGGCGGGTGGCAGTGCGTGCTGGCCGATGCCCGGGGCCTGGGTCCGTGAAGGCTGGATGCTCTGCTGCTCAGGTGCCTCTGCTGACCCGAGATGGAGAACTTCCAGTACAGTGTCCAACTGAGCGACCAGGACTGGGCTGAGTTCTCGGCCACTGCCGAAGAGTGTGGCCTCCTGCAGGCCGGCCTGGCCTCTGGGGATGAGCTCTTGTCCAGTGACATTGACCAAGGGGACAGCAGTGGCAGCAGTCCCCCTGGGCCCCCGCCCCTTCTCCAGGGGCAGCCGGCTTCTAGGGAGAGGGGCTGGCCTGGTCTCGAGGAGGAGGACAAAGTGGCCACTCGGCAGCTGGTCAGCAGGTCTTGGCATGAGCCCACCTTGGCCCCGGAGCCCGGTCAGCAGACGCCCAGCACGTCCGCACAGCCAGAAGCTCAGCTGTCCCTCAGCTCTGGTGCCACCCCTCCTGGCCAGAGCGCATCCCTCCTTGGGCCAGAGTCTTCCAGACAGGAGATGCAGAGGCTTCTGCAAGGGCCGGCCCCCCGGGGCCCTGCCCCTAGTCCCCCTGGGGAGCCCCCCCAGAGCCCCGAGTCTCCTGGCCGCAGCACTGCCCCCCAGAGGCCTCCTGGAAGCCCTGGAGCCCCACCCCGCAGCCCCAGCCGAAAGAAGAGGCGCCCTGCAGGCACCAAGGTGGGTGGGCGCTCGGGGGCCGCCGGCTCTGCTCCCACCCAGCCGGGCTGCCTGCTGCTCACGGAGCCCAGGCCTGAGGAGGGTCTCGGCCTGGCTGGGTCCAGGGGGAAGGGTCTCTCAACTGGGATAGCAGAGTGTACAGCAGGAGCTGGGCAGGACGAACTGGGGTCAGAGTCTGCAGGAACCCCTGAGCAGGTGACCAAGCAAGGGCCAGGTTTGGATCTGTCTACACCTGTTCCTACAACTCAGCAAGGTACAGACCTGCTCAGAATGACCCCCAGAGCTGGGGTACACACTGTGACCACATCTGCCCATAAAGCTCGTCTAGACGTCTCAATGGTTAAGTCAGATGTGGCTCTGTCTACACCTGTCTCCAAGCCTCAACCTGACACAACTCTGTCTACATCGGCCTCCAAGCCTCAACCCAAGATGCCTCTGTCTACACCAGCCTCCAAGTCTCAACTAGACACAACTCTGTCTACACTTGCCTCCAAGCCTCAACTCGACATGCCTCTGTCTACACCGGCCTCCAAACTTCAACCTGACACAACTCTGTCTACACCAGCCTCCAAGCCTCAACCTGACACGCCTCTGTCTACACTTGCCTCCAAGCCTAGACTGGATGTGGACCTGCCTACACCAGGTCCAGTGGTCAAGCCAGAGGTGGATTCATCCACACCTGTCTCAAAGGCTATACCATGCACAGCTCTGCCTCCCCTTGTGTCCAAGGCCCAGTGTGATGTGGATGTGTCTATACCTGCTGCCCTTCCCCAGGCTGAGCCTGATGTGGTGGAGGTTGCCCCAGCGGTAGAACTGGGTTTGACCCCTGTTGTGTCTCCAGGAGGGCAGCGAGAGAGGCCCAGAGGGGAGCCTCCAGCAGGTGCCCCTGGACATCGCTCAGGGGAGCCCCCCATAGGGCCTGTCCAAAGCGCCAAAAAGAAGAAAGTGCGATTCTCCATGGCTGTGTCCAGTCCCTCCGAGGAGCCAGGGTTAGGAGAGGCCTTGGGCCCACCCTCACCAGCCACAGCCCGGTCCTCAGCCCCCAGGATGGCAGCTGGGGGCCGCGGGGGGCCTGGAGCCTGGGACGCTGTGGCAGTTGGGCCCCGGCCCCTCCAGCCTCGGGTCCTCAAGCTTCTGCCTCCCCCGGCCTCCTCTGCCTTGGAGTGGCCCGAGCCCAGGAGCTGCTTTGCAGTGACCCTCCCAGAGGCCTATGAGTTCTTTTTTTGTGACACGATTGAGGAAGAGGACGAAGATACTGTAGAGGCAGCAGAGGCTGGCCAGGCTGCAGCTGAAGTCCAGTGGCCGGACGTGTGCGAGTTCTTCTTCCAGGACTTGCAAGCCCAGAGGTCGGAGCACCCAGTGGGGCGCTCCTTGGCCCCACCCCCTCCGGCCAAGCCTATGCCAGCTCCTCCACCTGGAGACCCCATGCCCATCTCCATCCCTGAGG
The DNA here is from genome assembly GCF_041296265.1 of Equus caballus. NCBI lineage: Eukaryota > Metazoa > Chordata > Mammalia > Perissodactyla > Equidae > Equus > Equus caballus. Next base: position 48,724,150 of record NC_091685.1, read on the forward strand.
CCTATGATCACTTCCTTGGGGAGGACAGGGTAGACAGCATGCTGGGACCGGCTGCCCTTCTCCAGTTGCAGGCCACAGAGAACCCCAGGTCGGTCCCCCATGGAGTGGGCCCTGGAACCCCACCAGAGCCCTGCCCAGCCACAGCAGAGCAGCTCAACCTGGCAGTCAGGCAAGCAGGTATGTGTGGCATGGGCCCTATGGCCTGTCCAGGTCCTGGGAACACACTGTCCAGAGAGTTCAGCCAGGAGGGCTATTGGGGAAGGGCAGGCCAGGACCCTGGGTCATGAGCCAGTAGGGGGGCCTTGGGGATGCTCTGGGAAGGAACGACCTGCTTCCAGCCATCCCAGGACACAGTCCAGGTGGGGCAGACCAGGCCAGGCATCGTGCCCATTCAGGGGTTTGACTCTGCACTCACCACCACTGTGTTTAGGTCTGATGACAGCAGCACCTGCCCCCAGCCTCTGGCAGGGCAGGTGTCAGGGTGGTTCCTGCTCAGCCTTGCTGCCCGCTGGGTCAGGCAGTCAATAGACTTCATCTTACATTCCCTTTAGAAGATATTTTACAAACGGTGCCCCAGAGGCAATTTGCCGAAGGTGGCCTGACTCAACTATGCCACACATCACCTTGTGTCTTGGGACAGAGTATCATGGGGAAGGGGTGACTCAGACAGCCTGTCCCGGGGCAGGCGTGTCCCAGGATAGACATGTCCTGGGATAGACATGTCCTCAGGCAGGCATGTCCTGGGGCAGCCATGTCCCAGAATAGATGTGTCCCCAGGCAGGCGTGTTCCAAGATAGACACGTCCCGGGATAGATGTGTCCCTGGGCAGGCATGTCGCAGGGCAGCCATGTCCCAGGATAGACATGTCCCCGGGCAGGCATGTCTGAGTGGAGCAGCCGGAGCTCAGGGTGTACTTCTCTTTTCTAGGGGAGCCCTGGGGTCCCCTCACCTCGTTTACCTTCAGCCAGAACGACATGTGCCTAGTGTTTGTGGCCTTTGCTACCTGGGCTGTGCGAACATCGGATCTGCATACCCCAGACGCCTGGAAAACAGGTTTGGGGGCTCTGGGGGAGGAGGGACAGTGGTGTCCAGTCTCACCAGCTGGGCCAGCAGGGATGAGCGTACATGGGGAGGCACAGGTTTCTCTCCGACATTGCTTTCCCATTGCTGACTCCCATGCCCCGCCAATCTCCTCCTGCCCTTTGAGGGCTGGGCCATACGGGTAGAAGGTGGTGACCAGGCTGGAGTGGAGCTGGCACTCAGGGGCCTGTGCTTCTCCTGCAGTCTTGCTGGCCAACATTGGCACCATCTCTGCCATCCGATACTTCCGTGGTCAGGTGCGGAGGGGGCGCCGCAGCCCGAACCGCAGTCGCAGCCCCAGCCCCAGCTCCAGTTCCAGCTCCTAGGACCCAGTCTTGGCCCAGGAAGACGCAGGATGAGGAAACGGCCACAGGTGCTCAGGGCAGGCGCTGCCCTCAGGCCTTGCACTTTGACCTCTGTTCTCCACCATCTAGGAAGGAGCCAGCATCCTTGGTCTTGGCTCCTTTGGACTCCACCGAGGGTCCAGCCAGTGGCTGAGGCCAAGGCTATACCCCACACCCGGAGAGGGGAAGGTTCTGGAAGGCTGGGCGAGAAGGGGCTGAGCAGGGAGCTGGTTAGTAAGGTGGCCAGGGTAGCAAATCAGAGCACAGGATGTCCAGTGATGCCTGAATTTCAGACATGTAGTATTTGAGCCGTATTTACACTAAGATATTTGCGGTTTATCTGAAATCAAATTTGACTGGGTGCCCTGTATTTTACCAGCTTATCTAGTCAGGGGGTGAGGGCAGGGCACTGGAAATTAGGGGGTCAGAGCAGCAGCAAGACCCTGCTGGAGACCTGGGCAGGGGCAAGGGTGATGAGGCTGGGTGGGCTTGAGGCTGGGGGGGCAGGTCCCAGGGACTCTCTGCCCCATTTAGAAGTGGGCTGGACTGGTGAGGGCCTCTGAGGCCTCCCTGGTCCCTGAGCCCCAAGGGCCTGTGGCCAAGGCCTCCTTGGCTCCTGCCTGAGACAGTGAACAGGGGCCTACAGGGGCCTATGGGAAGGGGCTCCAGAGGCCCCTGCAGGGCGGGGGTCTATAGGGCAGAGCCTGGACAAGGTGCAAGGGCAGAGTGCAATGGTGTCAGGTAGAGGGACTGGACCTGGGATTGTCCCGGGGCTGAGAGGAGCCGGAGATGGGGTAGGTAGGTGGGCAGGGGACTGGTGGTGGCAGAGCAGCGGGGGTGCTGGGGGGGCATGCATGGGGTCCTCAGGACGACGGGAGACTCCAGGCTGCTAAGTGGAGAACGCATGGATACAGCACCAATAAATCTCCTTCTCTTTCTTGTTCAGTCTCTTGTCAGTTCCTCCCCACCAGCCCCATCCCACTCGCACACCTAGGCAACTCTCCTGCCTCTCCTGATGATGTCTCAGACCTCGTGGACCTCTGACCCTCAAGCTCTCTGACTTCACATACTCTGACCCTCATTAACCTGATTTTCTCAGCCCTCTGACCTCCTGCTCCTAGGTGAAGCCCCCATCAAGTCCCTTCCCTTATTCCTTCCTGGGGAGCAGGCCAAGGTCCGGCCCCTCTGGGCATCCTTTCCTGATCTGTGGTCCAGTCACTTGGGCCAGGGCATCCTCAGGATGACGCCCTTCTCCTGGCCCATCCAGAGCTCAGGAAAACTCCATGTTCTGGGGACCTTCCACCCTGCTGGGGCCAGAGCCTGATGTGGTACTGGACGGGGGGTTGGTCAGCCTGCGGCCCTGCTGCAGACCCCCGTCCAGGTTGACACTGGCAGATGGTCCCGAGAAGCGGCCTGCCCGGCCATCAGATCCACTGGATGAGCCCCTCCTCAGCCTCAGGCGCCCCGCGGGGCCACCGCCGGTGGGAGGGAGAAGGAACCTTGTCCCAGATGTTGTCATAGCTTCTGGGGGGACGGCCATCTGGTGGGGAGGGCAGACAGACATGTGCCTTCAGGAAGCAATACCCAGGGGTCCCCAGAAAGAGGCAGGAGCCCTCGCTTACCTGGGGGAGGCGGCAGGGGGCCCAGCGACGCTTCTCTTGCAGGGGAGGCCTGGGGACACAACCACAAGTCTGAGAGCCAAGCACCGGGGGCCCCTGAGCCTTCCCTCGTGCCCCCCGCTGCCCCTTCCTGCCCACTGCTCCCTGTCCTTGGCCTGTGCCCACTCCATCCTCCCATTTCCATCTCTCCTGCAGGGTTCCGGGAGGCCCCCCCCGCCATTTTCCCTCCCCCCAAGAAGCCCTGTCCAGGGTGCGGGCTGCTACTCACAAACTGAGGGGAGTCTGGGGGCTGGGACCCCCGGCCCTTGATGGAGCCTCGGTGCCGCTGAGGGGCTCGGGACTGCAGGGCACCCTTCTCAGAGTGTCCAGCACTGGGCTCAGAGACAGGCACGGACACGGGGACAGATGGGAACAGGGCAGAGGGCTCAGGGCCGAGCGAGTTCTGCATCACACTGAGGAACTGTGGGGAAAGTGGTGGTGACCCAGGCCCTGCGCCAGGGCCTCCATGGAGCTGGGGGACCCCCGCTCCAGAGCCCCACAGCCTCTCATCGTGGCCTGAACCAGCCCAGGCTTCGGGCACCTCCAGCCCCTTCTGTCACCCTCATGACTGACCTCGTCCAAGTCCTGGACGTCTGTGATTTTGTGGTGGGAGGTGGCAGGTGGCGTGTAGGGATCAACGTAGAGTGGGGAGTGTGGTGACTCCAGGGGGTGGTCTGGGGCCACAGGGCCGCCCTCCAGGCCCGCTCTGCTCAGCTGCAGGAAAGCAGAGGAGACAGGTTTCCTGGAGCTGCACATGCCGTCCTCCCTTCTCCATGCAAGAGGCTTCTGCATGGCTCCAGGACCACCTGGGCCCAAGACACAGAGGCCAAGGAGGGAGGACGGGAGGGTGAGCCAGGCCCGGAACCGGTTCAGCGCGCTGGGCCCACCTTGGTCAGGTCCAGGTGCAGTGGGGTGGCTGGACTGGGCCCCTCGCCCCGAACCTTGCTCCTGGGTGAGCGGCTGCTGCCGCCCCGTCTCAGCTCTGCCCTCTGTCTGACCATGCTGGTGCAGCTGGGATTGATCTGGTCCTGTAGAGACCAAGAACCTTCCAGAAAGTTCCCTGGGGCCCTCTCCCACACAACCTTCTGAGGCTGCACCAAGCTCCCGCCAGCCTGACTCCCCTCCCCTGAGGACCTAGGGTCCCTCTTGGGATGGGGTGCCATGGGGACCCAGGCTCCCCAGCACAAACTCGCTTCCTGCCCCCGTCCCTTTCCCTCGCCCATTCCCTTCCTCCAGACACTCACGGGTGCAGACTGGGCAGGGCAGCCTGTGGTGGACGGCACTGAGGACTCGGGGAGGGAGTGGCTGGTGCGGGTGGAGGGGGGCACCGGGCACCCAGAGTTCCAGCTGGTCTGTCCATCTGAGGTGAGAGAGCCTCGGCCGCCGCCCATGACCTGGGCAACGCAGAGGTGGGTGAGCAGGATGGCAGGACCCTCTCCACACCTACCCGTGCCCAGACCCACCCTTCTGTCCTCCTGTGGCTACACTGCCTGGAGCCTGAGCTGTGGGGCGGCCCCCTACACTGACCCTCACCTGTGTGGGCGTCTGCAGCCCCAGGAAGCTCTCCAGGCCTGGTGCAGCGGGGGCCGCCTCCCTGCGGGAGATGGCCTGCAGGCAGAGCAGCCAGTGGCTGTAGTCCTCGTAGCTGGCACACAGCACGCGGATGGTGTTGATGAGGCGCCCTGCACACAGATGCTGTGAGGGGCCAGGTGGGCAGGGCGCCCTGGGGAGGCCCCACTGAAGAGCTGGCACCCTCCAGGCTTGTGCCTCCCTCCCAGCCCCGCCACAGCCCACCTTCAATCAGGAAGGAGCGGATCTGCTTCTCTCTCTCCTCCAGGTTGATGTGGACGGCTCTGAGTGGGAGTTCCCCCTGTGAGGAGCAAGCAGCAGGGAGGATGGGGCCTCTGTTCCAGGGGGCAGCCAGGCAGCAGGCCCGCTTGGAGAGACAGGCCCCTCTCAGGGCACTGAGAGCCAGCACACGAGAGCCGCCCAGGAGCGGCCGTGCCCCCGCCACCTGCCCCCGTGATGGTCTGGCTGGTGGCTGAGGACCCTCTGGGATGACACAGGGCACCAGGCAAGGGCCCCTCCTTCCCCACGTCAGAGCTGAGACCAGACTGACCAGGGAAGCGGGCCTGATGGGTGTGGCCAGCATGCCTCTGTTCCAACAGGCCCCGAAATACAGGTTCCTCCTGACCCAATGCCCCCTCCCACCCCCACACATAGGGTGCCTCCCTGGGGCGGGTCCACAGTGGGGAAGACCCACCTTAAAGGAAAGCCCATCTGCTTCCTCAGAGAAAATGGCCAGGGAAGTCGGGTACAGGACCAGCAGCCGGTCCCACTGCTCCTGTGAGGGGGTCAAAGGGCAGAGTGGGGACATCTGCTACCTGCACCCCTCCGCTGCCTCCTCACCCCCATCTTCTCCCCTACCTCCTCACCCCTCCCCTATCTCCTCACCCCCATCTCCTCCCCCATCTCCTTACCCCTCCCCCACCTCCTCACCCCTCCCTCATCTCCTCACCCCTCCCCCACCTTCTCACCCCTCCCCCATCTCCTTACCCCTCCCCCACCTCCTCAACCCTCCCCTATCTCCTCACCTCATCTCCTCCCCCATCTCCTTACCCCTCCCCCACCTCCTCAACCCTCCCCCATCTCCTCCCCCATCTCCTTACCCCTCCTCCACCTCCTCAACCCTCCCCTATCTCCTCACCCCATCTCCTCCCCCAACTCCTCACTCTTGCCCCACCTCCTCACCCCTCCCTCATCTCTTCACCCCTTCTCCATCCCCCCCTCCACCCCCCTGCCCTCACCTTCTCTCACCCCTGTGTCCCGCCCCACCTGTGAGGGCAGATGCTGCAGCTTGACTCTCGAGGCGCAGATGGCGCTGCCTGCCACTTGGCGTCCTGAGGCCGTCCGCAGCTGAGTCAGCCTGCGCTGCAGAGTCCAGGGAAGCTCGTCCTCCGGGGGGTCCTGGTAAAGGGGGGTCAGGGCAGGCTGGAGAGGGTGGGGATGGGAAGGGGGTGGGGTCCCAGCACTGACCTGTGGTGGCGCTGAGTGACAGTGCTGCAGTCCTCCCACAAGGGCCATCTGCTTCTCCAGGTGGTAGAGCCAGCGGCCCAGCTCCGCCTGGCTGGGGCAGAGCACCAGGAGGGGGGCGGGCAGCGGGCCTGCGGGCGGGTGGCAGCAGAGGGGGCTGGGCCAGCAGCCCACAGGCAAGGCCCCTCCCAGGGGCTCCTCCTGACCCCGGACCCAGGTCACACACAGTTCTGGAGATCCCCACCCACTGCCCTCACCCAGTGTGATAAGTGCACGTGTGCCCATTGGAGCCAAGACCCCTAATGCGCTCAGGGTCCTGCCAGTGTCCCAGAGCCTGGCCAGAGGCCAAGGTCACTGAGCAGCCCTGGCTTTCTCACCCTCCCAGGGGCCTGGTCCACTCATGCTGCCCACATACCTGTGATCTGGAAGGCATGCTCTCTGGACCCCTCTAGTGGGCAGACCCTCAGCTCCATCAGTGGTAGCAGCCCCTGCCAGGGCACAGCAAGGAGGGTAGGGCTGGGACACTCTCAGTGGGAGGTGGCCGCTCCCTCTCCTCCCGCCTCCTCCCTGCGCCCATCCCCTCACCTGGAAAGTGAGCCCTTTGGAGCCATGGGCCTGGAAGTAGAGGTGCGAGGGGAACAGCTCCAGGTAGCAGTCGCTGGTGTCCTGGAGGAGAGCAGGCGGCGTCTGAGGGGCTGGGGGCAGGCCTCAGGCTGGTGCCTCAGCACTCCTCACCCGGCCAGCCCCCACCTGGCTGTGCTGAAATCGCAGCTGGACCTTGGCGTAGTGCACAACCTTGCCCAGGTTCCTCACGGGCACCCTCCGCCGTCCTTTCTTGAACACAGTCAGGAACGGCTGCTCCAGGTTTTCTCGCTGGCTCTCCAGGCTTGGGATATCCTGCAGGGAGCAGAACTCAGAGGAGAGGGCCTGACTTGGGGCCGGCAGCCCCGAGCCTGGACATACCTGCCAGTCACACAAGACACAGATTAAGAACACACACACCCCATCATGCATGCCTACGGAACCTACACACTCACGCACGCACGCACACATGCACGGCTTCCCTGCCATCAGAGCGATGTGGTCTGGTGGTGGACACAGTGAGGCGAGGTCTGGACTCCGCGGAGAGTCACCCATGTTTCTGCCACTTCCTGAGCTGTGTCCCCTTGTCCCAGTTACTCAACCTCCCGAGACCCGTGGGCCAGGGGGGTTTCCAGGCCTCTGAGTGAGGCTCGCTCGAAACCCTCGGGTGCCTCGAGCTGCTGGTGGATGTTTAACATCTGGTTCTACAAAAGGAAGGCATACATACTCCCGCCACAGCCCATTTCAAGCTACTGACGTGATGTCAGTGGATGTGGAACTGGGGAGAGATGCAGCGATCGGTTCTCGAGAGTTGGTGCTAGCCCCCAGCCTCACCACGTGCCCTGTGACCTTGCTCACAGTGACGGCCAGGGTCCTGGTGGCCCTCCCCTCACAGCAGGTACACGTCTGTCCTCGCTCTTGTTGTTCCCTCGGCCTGGAACATTCAGCCCAAACTCCCTTCTCACCCTTCGGGGCTTGGCTCAGACCTGACCTCCTCGGTAAGGTCCTGTCTGGGTACCTTCTGACCTCCCACCTTCCCTGAGCCCTCGGCACATGTTTCCTCCTTAGCGACAGCCACATCTAACTTATTATATCTTCCACTTGTCTTGCCATCTGGCTCTGTCACAGGAATGGGAACACAATGAGAACAGGGTCTTTGTCTGTTTTTCCCACTGCTGTGTCCCCAGGGCCTAGAGCAGGCCTGGGATGTCTGCAGAAAGAGGGAGGGTCGGCGCCTGCAAGCCCTTGACCAATCCTGGTCCAGAGAGCCCTCTACAAAGAGGGGCTGAGTCATCAGATTGGAGTCAACAGGGACGGGTGCTGACCTGGGGCTGAGGGGCCGAGGTCGAGGGACTGAGTTGGGGAGAGGGCCACGCTCCCTGTGGGAGCTGGCTCGGGCTACCTCTCGGGCTGCTGTGCTCTGGCCAAGCTTAGCCGCCCCTTGGGCAAGCCCAGGAATGTGAACAGACCGACACACAGCTTCCTGGCCTCCCTGCCTCTGGGTGGGGCCTCCTGTACCCACACCCAGGGCAGGGATGACGCCGGAACGGGACCATGAAAAATAGGCCACGGAGCAGGACAGGCCAAGCAGCTGGCCCTGTGGGCCAGGCTCAGCCTTAGGGAGGAAGGGCCCAGGGAGGGGCCTGCTCAGAGCCGTGGCAGGGCTGGCTCATGTGTGGGTGCAGAACCCTCCATAGGGCAGGGCCCATGAGAGCTGGCTCCTCCCCCGGCCCCACCTCCCAAGGTTCAGCATGTCTGGCACCCCCTCTAGCCACCATGCACTGGCAGGAGAGGACCATCAGGGCCACCATGCCTCAGGGAACCCCACCAAGGTCACATGATATGTCCTGGGCCTGGACAGATGGAGTTGAGGTCTGAGATACGGCCACATGGAAGGAGTGCATCCTGGCCTGGCCAAGCCAGGCCCTGAACGGAAGTGCTCTGTCCATGTCTCTGAGGAAGCATGGTTTCTGAAGCCAGCATTGGCCCACAGGGAACCCTGCGACCTCAGAGAGCAGAAGAAGGGTCAGGCCCACCAGTCCTTCCCAGCCTGATGGGAACACATTGGAAAAGTGGGCTCTGAAGCCCACACCAGCTGCTAGGCCTCAAGAGGAGGGTGTGAGGACCAAGAAATAGAGGGGGGGAAGCCCTGGCCCAAGCTACTGGCACAGAGTCACAGGTGTTCCTCCTCTGTCCTCTCCAGATGCTCCTGGGGTAAGAAATTGGGGGATCATTTCCCTCACATCCTGGGGCCTCCATACATAGTGGAGCCTGGCCTTGATCCAACGCCAGCCATGTTGGGAATAGGGCTGGCTGTCTCTCTCTCAGCTAACCCTTAGCCCCACAGTGAAGGGCAGGGCAGTTGCGTGGTATTCAGCTCAGAGGTGGCCTAGCATGTGCTTGGGAGCCACGTCCTTGCTGTGTGGACTTGGCAAGGAGACATAGCAGATTGCTGTGAGATGAAGCACAGGACATACCAAGGAGACACCACCTGGGAGAAACTGAGGCCTGGAGTACGTGAGAGGCTGGCTCACTGTTTACCTGAGCCTCTCACTCTCTCAGAGTGACAAGGTGGGTGAGGGTTCACAGCCACACTGCCTGCATGACACCAGTGCCCACACAGCAACAACACAGACAGGCGTGTGCCTGGTCCCGGGGATCGGGCAGACACCAGGGCTCATGGCTCACAGGGATGGCTCTGAATGTATGGCTTGGCCATGGCACCCCCTCCGGTGCAATAGAGAGACTCCTGGAGGCCCCGCCCGTGGCCCGCCCCTGCCGGCTGCTCGCTCACCCCACTGACTCAGTGTTGGGTCTCAGTTTCGCTCTCTGCTCAGACTTTCAGCCAGATGAGCTCCCCAGGGCGGGGCAGTGTCTACTTCCTCACCTTGTTCTGGATTTGACTCCCCCCAGCTGCCAGGGGAAGACCTTGAGCTGAGCGAAGACAGGACACACACATGCAGTCACATACAGACCACCGCCACCGCACCCCTGCAAGTGAGCTCGTCACTTGAGCTGGGACACGCCCACCCACCAGCTCACCGTCCCAGGGATGTAGCAGAAGATCTTGTCGGCAGTGGTGTCCCCGTCGGGACCGGCCTCGGTGCCAAACAAGCCAGTCAGCTTCCTCGCGCCATCCTCTCTGGGGACAAGGGAGGGGGGCTCACAGCCTGGCCCCCAAGACAAGTTGAGGGCGACCCTGTGACCCAGAGGCCAAGGCTGAGCCCCTGCCCCCCTCACCTATTTCCCTTCAGTGAAGGCTTTCTGGAGAAGGAGGCCCGGAGCCTCCGAGGTGCCTGAGGGACACAGGGGCTGTTCCCCATGGCGTTGGCGGCAGCAGTGGTGGCTGGCCAAGCTGAACAGGTCGACGTCTGGGTCCCTCTGTTCTGAGCCTCCTGCCCCCGCCTCCCGGGGCGGGGCTCTGGGAAATTGCCCTGTATCCAGGAGCCGGGCAAAGGCGGAGCCTTTCCAAGGAGGGACCTGGCCCTACCTGAGCCGGGTCTTTCAGTTCTTGCCCGAGTCCTCCACACATGCAGTCCAGCCTGGGGGACAGGGGGGAAGTACCCCCCACAGCCCAGTCAAGAGCCCCCCACTCAGCCTCCAGTCTACAGGAGGGCCCTTGAAGGCCTGGCCTGTGAGTGCACTCCCTGCCTACACGTAGGCTGGGGGGTGCCTGGGGCTGGAGGTTGGTGAGCCGAGGGACCCCCTTCCAGGCCTCCCCTATGTGAGGACACATCCTGTTTCCACGTATATGCCAGTCTCTGAGTCACCAGTGACTGTAAGGGGGTGTGCCTGCTCTCAGCCACGGAAGCAGGAGTTTGCAACATCGGGGAAGGGGAAGCCAGGACCCTCTCCCAGTCCTCCCCTGCCCCAGTCCAATCCTCATCTCCAGCTGTCAAGGTCCCCGAGGCCTACCCAGAATCAGGAAGGAGACCACAACCCTCCCAGGTACACCCAGGCCATCACGGTGAGGTGAGAGGATGCTGTGCAGGCCCCCCTCCCCAGAGCCTGAGGTGAGCCAGGGGCCACAGGAGCCTCTCAGGATCAGGCTGACGGTGAACCATGCTCCTGGTTGGCACTTGTTGAGGACGTCGCCAGTTCCGCCCCACCTGGACACGATGGTGCTGCCTCAAAGCGCTCAAATGCCAACGCAGTGCCTGAGCCCAGCTGCAGACCCACCCCCAGGCCGGCCCGCTCCACCCAGACAGCACCCTGAAAGGCAGAGATGGATGCTCAGCCTCAGGCCCACAGAGCCCAAGAAACGTGTTTATTGTTCAAGTCGACTCATATTGCTGTGTGTGGTCTGTGGCACACGTGTGCCCAGCTCAGTGCAGGATCCAGAAAAGACACTACCCCACAGGAAGGAAGCCCAATTTGTGCCCTCCCTGGGAGCGTGCCTGGCTGGGGGAGGAAAAGGCGGTGTGCAAAGTACAGGCTGGGGGGGGTCTGTATCTGATTAGAAAGCCCCCCCACTAACCCTGGCTGCTCTGCATCTGACCCGTGATCCCCCAGACCTGCAGAGGCAGAGTTGGCCCAAATGTCCACCCCCATTGCTCCCTGGAGCCCCCAGCGGATGGTAGGACACCCTGAAGGGCAACTTGCTCCCAGAGACACAGACACTTCGACTAAACGTATAAACTGGGAGCTGCAGCGCTGCTCATCCACCAATAAATAATGAATAAATAAACGAATAAATAAATAAACGGCACACAGAGAAACTAACGCTGAGGAATGAACACAAACGGGTGGCCTCAACAGACAAAGACGTGGACAGACGGTGCAGGACGCCCCAGGTGGGGCCACCCCTTGGGGCTTAAGGCATGTGGAAGGCCGCGGGGTCGGCCTCTGTGCAGTCCCTGCCGTAGGTCAGAGGCTGGTGGACGACACGGACAGCGTGGGCGAAGAGGGCGGCGGGAAGTTGAGCAGCTCAAGCACCGCCACACCCACGCTGCTGCGCCGCGTGAACATGCAGGCGGCAGCCACCCACTTGTTGGTCCTCGGGTTGTACTTCTCAATGGAGTTGAGGCTGGAGCTACCGTCGTTGCCCCCCACGGCGTACAACCAGCCGTCCATGGCCACCAGGTCATGCGTGCTCCTGGAGACGGGTGGTCAGTCGGGCATGAGCCACGGGGCGGGGCCACCAGGGCGTGGGAAGAGTATCTGGGGGCGGGGCCACCAGGCGTGGGCGGAGCCTCTGGGGGCGAGGCCACGGGGAGGGGGGGGCGTGGGGGGAGGAGCCTCTGGGGACCAGAGTTGGGAAAGCCTAGAAGTAGAGGGCAGGGGAGGGAGGTGTGGGCACACCACACAGGGGTGAAGCTGTGGGACACATCTGTCAGTGTGTGTAGAGGGGAACGGCGACAGGGGACACAGCAGGCCAGTGGGGTGGGGACTGGCGCACCTTCGGATGTTCATGGGTGCCACACTCTCCCAGGCACCAGCCTTGGGGCTATATCTCTCCACCGAGTTGAGACAGCTGGTGCCATCATTGCCGCCAGCCACATAGAGGGCCCCCTCCAGCACTGCCACACCCGCGGAGCTGCGCCGGCTCAGCATGGAGGCCACAGGTGTCCACGCGTTCACCTGCAGTCAAGAGCATGGGCTAGGGGCAGACCCATCACAACCTCCCTCCACCTCCACAGTGTAGACCCCTACTCCAGGGTGGGGTGTCTGTGGGACTTGGGTGGCCAGAGTGGTGCCCTCAAGCAGCTCTTGGGAGGCACTGTGATAGTGGTGTGTTTCGCACCTGGGGCTCGTACTTCTCCACGGAGGCCAGGTGTGATGAGCTGTCGTAACCACCTACGGCGTACAGGTTCCCATCTGCAGGGAGGCAACATGCCCATGGTGCACCTGCTGGGGTGGGGTGTCGGGGGGGGCAGGCAGGGGTGGGCACTACATGAAGCAGGCCCTGTCACCCACCGAGCATGGCTACACGCACATATCGTCTCCGGGTGCTCATGGCGGCGATGGATGTCCATGTTCCCGTCAGGGGGTCATAGCGCTCAGCACTGTGGACACCAGGACCGCCGCTGACCTTGAGCTCTGGCAGAAAGGCTGTCCTGGCCCCAAGACCTGCCCTCCCCATGGAATGACTAAAATCCCGCACTGGGCAGTCATGGAGACTGACTTGAGTCCCCCTGGAGCAGGAAGCAGGGCCTACTAGATGGGCACCATCCACCTGGGCCCAGCCCTGGACTGGTGGGAAGGATCCCAGAGAGAAAAAGAGGGGGCAGTAGGGACTCTGGTGACGTGAGTCAGGTGGCATCCCCCTTTGCTCCCCTCAGGTGTGACCTCTGCTGCCCTGATGCAGCCATACCTGTTGCTGAGACAACCCCGAAAGGCCACCCGGCCCTGACCCCAGCCACTACCTGTTGAGGCAGGAGGCCCCATCGTAGCCACCAGCTGCATACAGGAGCCCGTGCAGGGCAGCCACACCCAGGCAGCTGCGCCTTGTGCCCATGCACACCTCTGGCTGCCAGGTGTTGGTCACAGGGTCGTACGACTCTACAGTGGCCAGGTCTGAAGTCCCATCGTAACTAGGGGAGGGATCCGCTGCCGGTCAGGGCTGGCCCAGAGAGAACACGCCAAGCCCCTGACCCAAGACCATCCTCCACGCTTACCCGCCCACAGCGTACAGCCTGTTCCCAACTGCTGCCACGCCCACTCGGGCCCGGCGCGTGGACATGGAAGCCACCACGTGCCAGCGGTCAGTGCGTGTGTCATATGCTTCACAGTCCCCATGGATGGCAAATAGGCTCCCACCACCTAGAGAGGGGGAGGTGACAAGGCAGGAGGAGGGACCCAGGGAGGCAATGGGCTGGTGGGTGTTGGCACAGCTCGAGGTCAAGGGAAAGGGGACTCTAAGGGTGGGTGGGGACAGGGATTGGCAAGTGGGTCACACTGCACAGGGTCCTCCATGGGGGGACAGAGTAGAGGTGTGGGGTGGGTACCAGACGTGACCAGCACAGGGTAGGTGAGCTCTTGCTGGGCTTGCGGAGAAAAAATGCAGGGCAGGGACGTGGGGGAACTGGACGTGAGGGGACAGGACAGGTGGGCGTACCCACAGCAAAGAGCACGGGGCCAGCACCCTCGCAGCGCCGGGGCCGCGTGCGACTCGTGCCCAGGACGCCCCTCTGTTCGGGCAGCAGGTGGAACTTGAGGGCCTCGATGAGCAGGTCCTTGCAGTCAGGGTGGTGCCTCACCAGGCTCTCGGCATCCACGTGGCCCAGTAGGAAGTCCCGGCTCAGCAGGGGCAGGCGCACACACTTCATCAGCTGAGGGGGGGACGGGGGGTGGGCACGGTCAGGCAGCAGGTGGCACCCATGGGCACATGTTGCCCCGGCCTGAGATGACCCTAGGACACCCTGAACCCTCCTTGAGACATGTGCTCATATCACCCCTGTGGGGGGTCTCTGAACACAGAGAGGCCCAGGTGCACCCAGGCCCTCAGCCATGGTATCCCCTCCCGGACACCACAGGCCCCCCAGGGCCTGGCCTCACCCGAGGGACATGCTGCCTCCGAGCATCCACGTCATGCTTGACCCAGCTCAGGACGGCACGGTAGACATCCTCCTCCGAAGGCACGTTCAGGCTGTCACTGGAGACCAGTTCCAGCACCTGGGGGTGGGGACCCTCAGACCTGAGATTTGGGCAGGACCCTGAGGGCCCATGGAGCCCTGAAGGTGCCTGGGAGGGACAGTCCAACAAGGGGCCCAGTGTTTCTATGAGGGAGCCAAGCAGGGTCAGGAGCCTCAGATCTGGTTCTTGGGGGCCTAGTCCAGAGCAGCCCTGGGGACGTGGAACCAGGAATTCAGGGTTGAAAGCAGGGATGTGGTCAGGACAGAATGAGGTCAGGACAGGATGGGGTTAAGAGTCGAAAGTGAAGGCCTGGGTACAGTCAGAAAATAGGGAAAGGGTAGAGGGACCCAGGGGATGGATGGTGGGGCTGGAACATGGGTCAGAGGCTGGGAATAAGGACTGAAGAGCAAAGGGCCAGGTCTTAAGGGCCCAGGGGATGGGGGCCAGGGGCTGAGGGCTGGGTCAGGGTCCAGGCTATGCCCCGGCTGGCACGTTACCTGCTTCAGCGGCAACAGCATGAACTCCTCGGTCTTGGCCACGTCCACGAAGTGCTGCAGCACGTACCTGTGTGCCGCCTTGAGTAGGTCGCTGCACGAGTGTGTGTCGGCGAAGCCCCGGATGCCCAGGCAGTTGGAGGGATCGAGCTGACTGAGCAGGAACTTGCAGCAGGCATCACGGACGCCATTCAGCTGCAAGAGGCTGGCGGCCGGGAGCAGAGTCTGTGGGTCGATGTGCGAAAGAGGGCCAGGGGAGCAGGGACAGAGAAATGTGATATAAGGAACTGAGGGAACAAAGAGAGGCACAGGGGGACGCTAGGGACATAGGGAGAGCTGAGGCACAGGGCCCAGTGGGGAATGGGACTGAGGGACAAGGCAGCTCACCTGCACATTGCCTTCGCCCACCACGATCTCAGCCGTGTATGCAAACTGCACCAGCTGGTCCAAGGCCTGGGGGTCGATGTCATGCAGAGTCACGTGCGTCTGGCGGCTCTCACTCATCTCATCTGTGGGGACAGCGGTCAGGGTGGTGCCCACCTGGGAAATCCGTAGAGCCCCCAAGTGCCCAGACTGGATGGAATGGTACTTGCTTGTGAACATGGCGTGGAAATAGGGGCTGCAGGAGGCCAGCACCACCTTATGCGCCCGGATCTCCTTGGCAGCCACGTGCAGGACGATGTCACACAAAAGGCCGCGCTGCCGCATGCGGCTCATGGCCACGAAGGCATCGTGGTAGTGCCGCTTGGAGTTGTGGGACACAGTGTGGCCCTCGCGGCTCAGCAGCTGCACTGCACCCTCCATGGGGGCAGTGGGCCGGGCCTGCCGCGGACGTGCACGCTCTGCCTCTGGGCTGCAGACAAGCAGTACCAGGTCAGGGTGCACTGTGCAGGGAGCTGCCCACCCACCCTAGACCTTGGGCAGGGCCAGCACTGGTCACCCCTCCCCAGTGGCCCAGACCTGGCTTCAATCAAGGACCAGCTCTCCAGGACCGCCTCTGTCACCTGGGCTCCACCCCAATCTGCTCCTTCTGTGTCCAGGGAGCCTCCCTGGAGTCAAGAAGACTCCTGCAAAAAGCACCTGCTCCCGGCACAAAGCGGGAAGATGCACCTGGTGCCCAGGGTTGGACCTGTACAGCTTCCTCTGCCACTAGCCCTCCCCAGCCGCACACTCCCCTCTGCCCAAGCACCCCCATAAGAGCCAGGCCCCCCTCTGCCTGCGACTCTCATTAAGAACCAGGCTTCCTCTGCCCTCCTCTGTCCATCGCTGGCCACCCTTCCCGCACCCCCGTGGGAGTCCCGTTTCCTCAGCACGGATTGGGCACACAAGAAGTACACGAAGTGAAACTGGTCAGTGCTGTCCCAAGGCTCTGAAAGGGACCCCTAGACCCACCAGCAGAACTGACCTCACTCGACCCTCTGGAGTGGCGCCCCCGCCCCGCCCCCGCCCCCGCCCCCGTCCCCGGCTCATTCTGAAGACAAGCCTCCCGAGCCCTGACCAGAGCAGCCGGGATTCAAGGGCGGCGGGAGGGGGCAGAGCCTCCGAGAGCAGCCGTCTCTGGACACCCTGCCCCGGGTCCGCTGTGTGCGGGGACCAGCGAAGGGGGCTGGACCCTCCACGGGCGGACGGAGCCTGCGGAGCGCCGAGGCTGCCTACTCCGGGCAGCCCGCCAGGGTCGGCGCGCGCCCTCCCTCCCTCCCTCCCTCCCTCCTTCCCGGACCTACTCGGCCCCCGGCCGGGTTCACGGTCCCCAGTCTCCCAGCCCACTCACGCCGGCGGCTGCGGCTGTGGCTGGGGCGGCGGCGGCGGAGGCGCCTCGGGCCCGGGCCCCGGGCTGCCGTGCTCCGGGCTCTGCGTCCTGCCGGCCGGGCGCTCGCTGCGCGGCTGCATGGGCTCGGCCACCGGACCCGCCGCCGCTCCGCGGAGGACGCACAGATGACCGGACGCACGGACGGCTGGAGGGCTGCTCGGCGGTGGCGGCCTGCTCGGCGTCCCCTGCTCCCGCCGCCTGCCCGCAGCCGCTGTTTCTCGGCGCCGCCCGCCCCGCCTCCTGCGCTCCCCCGCGGCTTCGGGGACGCAGCGTAGGCCACGGATCCTCCGCCGGCGCCCCGCCTTTCTCCTCCACCCGGAAGCCCCCGGGTCCCGCCTTCCGACTATCTCCAGAAAGCCTCCAGGACCTGCCGGCCCCGCCAGCTTATTCAGGAAGTGCACCCTCGACACACCGAGAGCCCCGGGGCCTCGCACGTGCTGCCCCTGGGACCTGAGCCAGCCCTGCCTGGGGCCTGAGCCAGCTCCAGGGCCGCAAGCGGCTCTGCCTCTCTGTGGCCCTCGGGCGGGCCCCTTTGCTCTTCGGGCCTTTGCTGGGTTTGCGCCTTGAATCCTACAAGTATAACACCTACAATTACCAGGCCTTGAGCTGGACGCTGGCTGCCGGGGCAGCGGGAAGCACACAGCTTGGGGACCTGCCCAGAGTGTCGCCGGCGCCCTGGGGGCTGTGGGGTCTCCTATTGTGGGTTCAGGCCCGAGGACCCTCGCCCTTAGGCAGGTGGGGCAAGGGAAGTAGGGCATAGGCTGGCTTCCCCACCTCCCTCCTTCCTTCCCCAGGGCAACCTTCCAGCCTCCGGGCCTTTGCACATGCTGGCAGTCCCCACCTAGCCCCGTGTTGTGGACCTAGGCAGATGTGTTCGTAGGTGAATTTCCAAGAGAGGACTCGCTGGACTGAGTATCAAGGATAGCACTTTCAGGCAGCTTTGGCCAAAGTGGCTTCAATATCAGCCCCAGTTTTGCGCGCTGCCTGCCCCCTGCCCCCGCACAGGTGTGGTGGGACCGTCCCGTGACGTGGGGACAGCTCTCGTCTCGCTGACGCTCCTTTGATGGGGCGAGGCCACCTGGCCAGCAGGGCGTCGTTCGTCCTTGGGAACTGCCCACGTGGCCTCGCCATCTGTTTTCTTTGGCGTTTCTTCCTAGACGGCTGGCTTTTTGTTACTGGTCTGCAGAAGCTCCCTGGACAGCAGGCCTGTCTGCTGCATGATCCCCCCCAGAAGCGCGTCGTTCGTCGTCCATGCGCTGATGTCCTCACAGGCACGTGTTTATGGAGGCCGGGGCAGCTGTGGGCCCAGCCTGTCTTCCCCGAGGTCGGTACTGTTATTACTGCCTCTTACAGAGAAGGACACGGATTTGTGAGCGGCAAGTCCTGCCGATGCTCGAACTCTGTCGCCCGGCGCGCAGCAGCGGCGTGCGGGAGCCCGGACAGAAGCCGCCGCGCAGAGGGTGTGAACGCGCCCTCCCGCCTGCATGCCGCCGGGGCCGCGGTGGGAGAACCGCAGAGCCGCCCGGCGGGGCGCGGCGGGGCGGGGCCGGCCCAGAGGAAGTGCGACTGCCGCGCGGCCTTCTGGGACCGGAAGTGCGGCGCACGCTGCGGTCGGCGGGCGAGGCGGCGGGCATGGCGGCGGCGCGGGGCCGCAAGCGGTGAGTGGGGTCTTGGCGGCCGGCCGCTGGCGCGCCGGTGTCCGAGGGGCGCTCGCGCCTTCCCGGGGCCCGGGTGGCGGGGTTCGGCGCACGCGCCGGCGGGGCCGTGACCGCGTCGTGCCCGCAGGCGGCTGGCGGAGCTGACCGTGGACGAGTTCTTGGCCTCGGGCTTTGACTCTGAGTCCGAGTCCGAGTCCGAAGGAACCCCGGACGCGGAGCCACGGGCGGGGCGCGGAGCCGGGCGGAGCCGGGACGGGCCGGGCGGGAGCCCTGCGGCCAGGTGAGCGAGCGTCTCCCGCGCGGCGTGTAAGCCCCCCTCGGCGTCGCGCTCGCCCCACGAGCGTGCCGGCTGCCCTGGGGTTTCGGGACCTCCGACCCTCCCCAGACCCTTCGCGTATCCGGTCGTGGTTCGACGTTTACTGCGCGCCTGCTCTGTGCTGAGTCTTTTCGGCGGGGTGCTCACGTCGGTGAGTGATACGAAGGCCGTTTTCTGGGCTGGGAGAGCTGGCTCGGCCGCGGATGAATCGCAGGGTGTGGTGTCTTAGAAAAGATAGGCGCTGGAGGCAGAAAGGAAAAACAGAAGGGGCTCGAGAACTAGAGGCACAGCTGATGGTCTCTGTTGTGTTCAGTGGAGTGGAGAAGGCGTTCTGGGGAGGTGATAAGTGAGCAAAGGCCTGAGGGAGTCAGTCACGCAGATGGGTGAGGAAGTGTTCTGATGTTTCAGGTGGTGGGAGCCAGCCTTATACAGAGGTGAGTGTGGCTGTGGCAGGAGTGGTGGGGAGAGTAGCAGGAGGTGAACCCGGAGAGGTGATGACGGGGCCAGATCTTATAGACTATAGGCCATTTGTGAGACATCCTAGTACAGCTGGGAGTTATGATGTTCTCTAGCAGTGAATTAAAGTCACGTGGCACATAAGATGAAGGTTATTTGCATTGCTGTGTTGAGAGTAGGTTGGCTGCAGCGATGGAGATAGGAAGAGACCACTATGGTGACTGAGAGAATGGAGCTGTGGTGCTGATTTGAGAGGAGGCGTGAGGGGTTTTGAAAGTGCTGCTGATGCCCATGACACATTGCATGCTGGGTTTGAGAGAGAGGTTCACTTTTCATCTGAGTGTTTGGAGGGGTGGAGTTACCAACAATAGAGCAGAGAGGAGGCAGACCTAGTTTGGGGTTCCCCACATTCAGTGTTGTGTGTGTTGGGTTTGGAATGCACACGTTGAAAGGTGTTTAGAGAGGCTGTTGGACGTGTGAGTGGGGGAGAGAAAGATCTGCTGAAAACCTATCCCCTGGAAATCCCCTTGCCTTGCTTGTTGGTAGCAGTTGTGGAGGGAGCAGACTGAGCCCCATAGCTTCTCTGAGGAGGCCAGCTAGCTGGCGGCGTGAGGGACAGGAAACCTCACACCCCCTCACCTCCCGCTGGTTGTGCCTGTCCATCGGACTTGATGACCTTCACCTTCTCAGCCGGCGTCAAGGCTGTGCATCTGAGCACAAGGACCAGCTCTCTCGGCTGAAGGACAGAGACCCCGAGTTCTACAAGTTCCTGCAGGAGAACGACCAGAGCCTGCTGAACTTTAGCGATTCAGACAGCTCTGAGGACGAAGAGGAGCAGCTCCACTCCCTGCCAGATGTGCTGGAAGTGAGGCCTGAGCAGAGCTGGGCTGGGGCGGGGGGCACACTTGTGGTCTCTCCATCCTGCTCCACCGTGGTCCTCTGTGTGTCTGGTGCAGGAAGCAAGTGAAGAGGGAAACGAGGAGGGTGAGGATGGGTTCCGCAGAGGATCACAGGGGAAGAAGAGGGATTTTGCTCCTGTGACTCTTGCCATGGTTGAGAGATGGAAGCAGGCAGCAAAGGTGAGAAGTGGCATGGAGTGCGCAGTTGGACACACCCCTCCTTTAGGAGTCTACCCTTGCCTCATTTCAGTTACCTGGGGCTGTGCAGGTGGGAGGAGGCAGGTGGCAGGGTATCCTCTCTGAGCACTGGCACTGGAGTTTCCTTTAGAACGAATGAATCTCACTTGGTTTTTCCTGCATGCTAGGAGGATCCAGGGCTGTAAGACTCCTTCAGTAACAGATTCTAGGGTCTCTGTTTGCTCCTTTTTTCTCAGTTTCTCTCTTGGGTTCCCTGCTCCCCCAAGTCTCTTGTGGGGAGGATGTGGCCTCTGTGCCTTTGCTGGTTAGTGGAGTCAGGGCCCTTCTTCTCAGGTCTTGCAGTGGCTTCTTCAGGGAGAGGACAGAAAGAGAGAACTCCAGATATCACCTGGAGCTGGCTATTGTCCAGATCCAGAACCCTCCGCTCCTCCCCCATGGTCCCTGAGCTAGGCTCCCTGTCCTTCCAGGAGGATTCCAGACTCTGTGTTTTTGTTCCCAACACGTGGTGCAGTAACGCTGCCCCCACCTGTGCTCTGTGTCTGAGAATGTGGGCAAGGGGTGCCTTTTTCTCATAGAGCAGGTTCCTGGAGCCCTGGCTGCTCTCGCTCTGTCTAGCACAAGCAACTGCACCCCTAACATTCTGGGTTCTCTTGCCCCTTTAGCAGCACCTTACTCCAAAGTTGTTCCATGAAGTTGTGCAGGCGTTCCGAGCAGCTGTGGCCACCACCCAAGGAGACCAGGAACGTGCTGAGGCCAGCAAATTCCAGGTTACTGACAGTGCCGGTGAGCTTGGGTGAGGGGCCCTGGGATGCAGGCTCTCTGTTGCATTTTCTGTTGTGTGAATGCCATCCGTGGTCCCCTCACTGCAGTGTTCAACGCTCTCGTCACCTTCTGCATCAGAGATCTGTTGAGCTGCCTCCAGAAGCTGCTCTTGGAAAGAGCCCCAAAGGACAACAGCAGGTGAGAGGGAAGGTGAGGTGGCGGCATGGTCAGGGCCCTGTGCTGGGGAAGGCAGAGGCCTGGTGACCTGGCGGCCCCTCTAGACCCAGCCGCACAGAGGGATGTTGAGAGCAGAGCCAGGCTCTTTGTGGGGTCCTGGGAGAGGCTGGGCTCAGGGCTAGTTTGTTTCTGCAAAGGGAAATTCTCTGCCTAGAATGTCTCAGGCCGGAGAGTGTGTGCTTGGCTTTGCTTCCCGGTTGTTCCAGGTCAGCATTCTCTCCATTTTCTTCCTCTTTGGATGACTAAGTCTTGTCCACTCTCTTTGCTCTTTGCTCTGTGGCTGGAATGTGTGTCTCTGGGTACAAGCCTTGTTGGTCTGGGTTTGAGAACTATACCTTCCACATCAGAGGTGGATTGAGCAGAGAAGGCCGTGGAAGGTCTTTAGAAGGGAGAGTAGAGCAGCAGAACTTTGGTAGAAGGGGAGCTGTATTGGGGCTGGGGGGCTGTGCAGCCACGTGGCCTGGAGGCAGTAAGGGCCTGGAGGGTCGCACCCAACCCACACCTTCCAAAGGAATAAAGGAGGCTTCAGGGAGGGGTTCTCCTGTGGGAGGTGGGAGTTCCTGGGCCTGGTGGTGGCATCAGGGCTGCACTAATGGATCAGGGGGTGCAGCCCTGTCTGAAGCGGGCAGGGAAGCTGACAGATGGGTGAGAGTGCAGGGGACTGGCAGTGAGTCAGCGGGCAGCAGACGTGCGCAGGGTGAATGGAGCCGGTGCTGGCCAGGTGTGTGCTCTCGTGTGAAGGGGCTGCTGCACTGGGGACAGCAGTCGTCAGGAAGGGCGGCGGGCCTTGGGAGAGAGTGAACAGCTGCTGCTGGGGCGGGGTGAGCTGGCTGCAGGTGCCTAGCAGCTGGTGTCAGTAGATGGGCAGACTTTCCAGGGCCCCTGCCTTTGTCCTTTCGTGCACGTCAGCAGAGTTTGATGAGCACTGCTGTGTGCTGGGTTCTCTGAACGCTGGGGGCGACGCCTTCGAGAAACTTCCAGGCACATCAGCTGCTATCATCAGCTCTTGCAGTTTTTCAAGAGGTCAGAGTCTGGATTAAGTGGTGAAACTAAGTTGTAAGTTGGATGACTTGGTTTTTTTAAGAAAACCTCCTTGTGACGGTGGTTAGCAGTGCTGGTGTTAGACCTCGGGCTCTGTAGTGCCGACTGAGGAGTGTGGGTGCCTGACAGTATGGGTGCCTGACGTGGGACCAGGAGGAGGTTTATGTCTGAGAGAGGGAGGTGGAGGCGGGGAGTTCTCTGGGGGCTTCCCGGGAAGTGACCTGCCCTGGGCTCAGACAGGGAGGACAGTTGCTCTCGGTCCTCTGGCCAGGATGGATGGCCCGTGGGAGGGCCTGGTGCTGCTCCTCCTCAGGCGTTGATTTAGGCCACCCTTGAGAGGGTCTTGGGGCAACCCTCATGTCAGTCCAACAGTAAGGCGCCCCTGAGTTTTTCGTGGGGAGAGATGGGGGGTCTCCCCAGAGGGCCCATGTGCCCATGTGTCCTGGGCACTGCACGGATGGGACATGGCTCAGGACACACTCCTGCCTCCTTGCGGCCTCATGTCCAAGCTGCAGGGGCTCACTGGATGGGGTGGGTGCGGTCTCTGCAGGGTGCTGCAGCCGTCCAGTAGCCCACTGTGGGGGAAGCTCCGCCTGGACGTCAAGGCTTACCTCAGCTCGGTCATACAGGTGCGGTTCTGAGGGGGAGGGTCATGTCCAGTAGTCCAGCCTTTCCTTGTATCCTGGATGTGAGTGGGTTTTGACCTCACTGAGCTCTCCTTCCTTAGCTGGTGGCCTGCGTGGCAGAGGCAACAGTGGCAGCAGCCGTCCTTCAGCATGTCAGCAGTGCTGTGCCCTACTACCTGACCTTCCCCAAGCAGTGCCGCGTGTTGCTCAAGGTGGGCAGCCCTCACTGTGTTGGCATGATTGGGGTGCACATGGCCACCCCAAACATGTCCCCCTCCTAGCCAGAGTGGAGAGGGAAGGGGAGGCATTTGTGCCCGCCTTGCCCTCAGGACGGCACAGCCGGTCATGTGAGGACAAACTCCCTCGGGCAGACATTTTCTGACGTTTTTGACAAGAGCCACGCTTGTCATCGTCACGTGACGTGCGCTGATGCACGCGCCCATAACGACAGAGCACCGCCCTGCTGGGTGAGGTGTTCTGTCTGGCACTCTGGCTTCTCCCTGAGCGAGTTCTAAGTCTTGCCGCTCCCCCCCACCCCCCGAGGTGCTTTGGGAAGGGCTGCGCTCAGCAGTGACCACAGGAGCCTCGGGGTGGCTTGGGGAGACAGGGACGGGCAGTGACGGCTGCCTTCTGCAGAGGATGGTGGTCTTGTGGAGCACGGGCGAGGAGACACTGCGAGTACTGGCCTTCCTTGTCCTCATCAGAGTCTGCCGGCACAAGAAGGACACCTTCCTGAGCCCCGTCCTCAAGGTAGGTGGGCTGGGGTCCCCTGCCTGTGGTGCCCCCAGGTCTGTGTCTGTCAGAGTCTGGGTCGAAAGTCTCAGCCCGAGGGCCAGCAGGCTGCTTTGTGGTCGGTGCCCCTTGCTGGCTCTGTGGCCCTGAGCAGTCCCAGGCCCTCGTCATGGTTCCTCCCTGAGAAGTGGGGGACAGTGACAGGGATGGGAGCCCTTGACCCCCCTGGGGCTCCATGGGGACTGCTCCACACAGCTCTCCCCTCCATGGGCGAGGACACTGGTTGTGGAGAGAGACAGGGACCCCGCTGCCTGGCCCCAAGCCTGGGGTGGCCTGCCCTGCACAGGGACCCTCTGGAACCCCCTGCATAGGCCTGGCATGCAGCAGGGGCTTCCGACCCCTCCCTCCCAGTCCCTCCAGGGTCTCCTTGACTGTTCCCGAAGTTATTTCTGTGGCAGCTCACCCTTCCCCTGGTACCCAGCCTTCCCTAAGAGATCCCTCTCCTCTGCACTGCAGACTGTGCCCAAGGTTGGGGGGCACACGTTGGGGCTGAGCAGCAGTGGGGGCCAAGGTGCTGGTACCACGCAGGGGGAGGGGGCTGCAGTAGACATGGCCGGGCTGAGGTACTTGCTGAGGCTGCGGCTCCGAGGGGAAGGCCCAGGTGTCTGGCGGTGGTGGTCTATAGGGCCCTGGGAGCTCAGGAGTGGTTCTGACTAGGGTCTTCCTGCAGCAAATGTACATCACGTACGTGAGGAACTGCAAGTTCACCTCCCCCAGCGCCCTGCCCCTTATCAACTTCATGCAGCGGACTCTGACCGAGTTGTTTGCCCTGGACACCAGCGTTGCCTACCAGCATGCCTTCCTCTACATCCGCCAGCTTGCCATCCACCTGCGCAACGCAATGACCACGTGCAAGAAGGTGTGCAGTTGGGCTTGGGGGCAGTGAGCAGCCCAGGAGCCCCACCCGACCAAGGACCTGGGGCCTCCTGGAAGCCCCGTCTCTTGGGAAAGACAACTCAGCACTTTGGTGGGATCAGGGTCATTGCTGGTGGGGGCTGTGGGAGTAGGTGGAGGATGGGGGCAAATCAGAGGACCTTGAGGGGCTGGGGGGGGCGTGGGGGGCACAGTGCTGCTGCTGGCTGGGACCCTGTGCACACGGTGAGTGAGGTGGGCTGAGTCCTCCTGGGACCCCTGGCCTGATCTGTACGTGGACTCCACTTTGTGCCCAGGAGACATACCAGTCAGTGTACAACTGGCAATTTGTGCACTGCCTCTACCTGTGGTGTCGTGCCCTCAGCACCATCTGTCCCAGCGAAGCCCTCCAGCCATTGATCTACCCTCTCTCCCAGGTTGTCATCGGCTGCATCAAGTGAGCAGGGACGGGCGGGGCCACCTGAGGGCTAAAGGAGGTTGGGGCCAGGATCCCACGGGGCTGTCCTGGGGTCAGGGTTAGGGGAGGCCAAAGTTACACAGGAAGCCTCCTGGAGGACCAGGAGGGTCTGGGCAGTGCCTCTGGTGTCTGGGGCCTCCAGGGTTTGGGGTCTGTGACTTGGCAGCATCTGAGGTGAGCAGGGACCTGGAGTGGGGCTGTCTGTGGCCCATGCCCAGCAGGGGGAACGCCCTGCGCTCGTGGGCAGCAGGCTTCTCAGTTGCGTGTGGTGTAAACTCTTCCCCAGCGCCTTGGTCCCAGGACGTGGCACATATACATTCTGGGGATGCTGGGTAGGGGGCCGTGTGCAGTGTGAAGGAATTGGGGTTCTTGGACAGAGTGGGTCTGGTGTGGTGTGCCACATTTTGGGTGTGAATGGTCAGCGTTGTCTCCAGGGGCAGAGAATGCAGGAGCCGCATGTGGTCAGGTTGCTGCCTCTGTTAGCCAGGAGGGGGCACCCCGTCCTCCTGACGGGGGAACCCTGAAAGCTGGGAGCAAGGAGGAAAGAAGGGCTTGACCTAACAACCTTGCCACATTAAATTGAAATTAAGTTACAAGTTGGGAGGGGTGTTCCCTACCCCCAGAAACTGACGAGGAGGCAGGTCCTTCAGCCTGGGACTCCAGTTGGGGCCTTCGTCCTGCCCTGTTCTCTCAGAGGACTCTGATGGGGTGGGTCTGACCCCTGACACAAGTGACAGGGAGGTGCCCTGCTGAGCTTGGAGCCCTGTGGGTAAGGAGGGGTCTCTGAGGCTGGGGCTCTGCTGACTCCTGCCTTCCCGTGCCCCCAGGCTGGTCCCCACTGCCCGCTTCTATCCGCTCCGCATGCACTGTGTGCGCGCCCTGACTCTGCTCTCGGAGAGCACTGGCACCTTTATCCCGGTGCTGCCCTTCATCCTAGAGGTGAGCGGGGTGCATGCCGGGGTGGGTGTCCTGGAAGCACTTCCTGCTGCTCGTGGACCATCGCCCCTTGACACAGGTTGACTCCTGAGTGCTGGCTCCTCATCTTTAGAGCACAGGTTTGGGGAGGGTGTTGCTCTGCTCAGCGCCTTGCTGCCTGCCCAAGCTGGTGGTGCATGTCAGTAGGTGAGAGAGGTGACAAGGATGAGGACAGCTGCCCTGCGGGGCCAGCCTGACAGTGGTAGGGCACAGACTTGAGTTGGTGTTTGCCCAAGATCAGAGTGAGCAGGAGAGCTGGGTCAGAAGCCTAGGTGTGATTCCGAAGCTGTTCTCTGCACCCCTGTTGTGTGTGTGTGTAAATGTGTACGTGTGTGCATCTGTGTGTCTGCACGTGCACGTAGCTCAGGTAGGGAAAGGCTGCCATCTAAAGCCCAGAAATCCACTGGGATTTCACGTCCCCCATTAGAGGGGCTTTAGCCCCCCGACCCTGAACTGCCTAGGGCAGTGTCCCAGCTGACCAGGGCTGAGGTCTGCCCCTTTACCAAGCAGAGGAGGGAGGGGAGACCCAGGGTATTCCAGCTCTGATTACCTGAGGCAGGGACACTGCAGTTTCATGCTCTTACAAACGTCCTTTGGAGACAATCCACTCCCCGGTCGTGTCCTCCGACCCAGGTTTGTGGCCCTTGGCTTGGTGCCCCAATCCCACCCTGCCAGCAGTT
Source organism: Equus caballus (assembly GCF_041296265.1). NCBI lineage: Eukaryota > Metazoa > Chordata > Mammalia > Perissodactyla > Equidae > Equus > Equus caballus. The sequence goes on from NC_091685.1 coordinate 48,750,696, forward strand.
CCTGGCATCTGTCTGTCCTCTCTGCCTATGGTCTCAAGGTATCTTGCCCTTTCTTCCTTCATTTTTGTGTGGCCCTCGTCCTGAGCCATGCCTTGGCTTGCTGCAGCTGCACCCCACATATCCCTCTCACCCAGGGGTGCAGGTCTCTCCTCTCTGGAGAAAACAAACCACAGAGGTGGAAGCAAAGCTCTCTGCCTCCGGGAGTCCCTGCCCTTCCCTCTCTGGGTAAGAAAGGGGTTCAGAGCTGCCCTGTGTGGGGTCAGGCCCCCTCGCCATTCCTGGGCTGAGCCAGGCTGGAGAGAGGGCAGTGTCCTCTTGGGAAGCGCTTCTTTGTTGGCTCCATCATGGCTGTTTGTCATCTGGAGCTGGCTGAGCTCAGCTGTGAAGCATCCTCCCCACTCTGCTGGGCCTTCCCTGTTAGGCCTCCCCAGTGTCGGCCACCCATCCACCTCAGGGATGCACCCTGGATCACCCCTGTGTGTAAGTGGTGGGGAGGGGTCCCCTGGCTGAGAGGCCAGACACGGCTCTGGCTCTGCTCCCCCTGGCAGCCCGCAGCCTTCGGACCTAGGGGTCAACTTCTCCGAGTGGCCAAGGCTGATGTGCGCAGCCTGTGGTCTCTCCAGAGAATGCAGGAGGGGGAGCTGCCCAGGCCGTCACCTGAGACCCTGTGTCCCTTGGTCTGTTAGCCCCAGACGTGCAGTCTTGGGGTTGGACCAGGCCGTGGGGACACGACCCTGGGTGAGGATGTTGCAGTGATGGTGGCCCTGTATAGGAAGGACCCCTTGTTTCCAGACACTGGTCCTTAGGGCTTCCTGACCCAGTTTTAGGAGAGGAGGGGATCAGTAGCAGTGCATGTGTGTGCTCTCTTGGTTCTGCCCTTATTGACCAGGGCCCAACTTTGGGACCAAGGGACTTTCTTGGGTGCCAGAGCTCTGGAAGGCAAGCAGACTTACTTGAGGGGTGGGATCTCCGGGGCTGCGGCATTGGCACTGCATCTGGCTGCTTGCCCCTGGTCTCAAGATGGGTCTCCAAGGATCCATGGATGGGGTGTGGGGTGCAGTGGGGTGAGGGGTACAGTGGGGCAGGGGGTACAGTAGGATGTGGGGTGCAGTGGGGCGTGGCCTCCAGCCGGGCGCAGTGGTGGCGGCTGGGCTGACAGTCATGGCCTTGGGGGCAGGTTTTCCAGCAGGTTGACTTCAACAGGAGGCCAGGGCGCATGAGCTCCAAGCCCATCAACTTCGCCGTGATCCTGAAACTGTCCAAGCTTAACCTGCAGGAGAAGGCATACCGGGTGAGGCTGGCCTCCAAGCTTACTGGGAAGGGACTGAAGGGAATGGCCTGAGTGGGATCATGGGCAGGGTCAGAGGGCACTGAGATCAGCATGCTGGGTGACTTGAGGCAGATGAGCATGGACAGGAAGGGGGCTCACCACCCTCTGGAGTTTAAGCATGGACTGGGTCTCCCAGGGCCTCCTTGGTCCCAGCCCTGGTGAGCCTGAGTGTGGCTTCTGGGGAGGTTGTGGCTCACATCCTCTTGGCCCCACCCGTGAGAGCGAGTGTACGTGTCAGAGAGGTGTCTGAGCTCCCCTCCCCTGCTAGTGCCCTGATGCCGCCCCACTTGCTGCCTCAGGATGGCCTGGTGGAACAGCTATACGACCTCACGCTGGAGTACCTGCACAGCCAGGCCCACAGCATCGCGTTCCCTGAGCTGGCGCTGCCCGCCATCCTGCAGGTATGTGCCACTGCCCGGCTCCCCATCCCTGCCCAGATCCCTTGGTGGTGTCTTCCAATGGGTTCAGCTCCCCATTTACACAGGCCAGAGGGAGGCAGCTTTGTCACAGCCACACAGGGCCCACAGCAGAGCCTGGCCAGCATAGGGGTTCTGTGTTGCCACCATCGGGGAGCTAGATCCCTGGGGCCAAGGTATAGGGGGTACGAGCATAGTAGGGTGGAGCCTGAGATGTGGGGCTGTCCTGGGCAACTCAACAAGGACCCCAGGACCTGCCAGGCCCTCCCGAGGCCTGCTACAGCCTGGGGACCAGACCAGCCATGAGGTCTTTCCTGGGGGGAGTCGGGACTGAGCAGGCTCGTCCCAGGCCTGCATCCCTGGATTGGGCTGGTCTCCTGCCTGCATGCTTCCCCAGGTGGTCCTGGGTGTGGGTGGGAGGTAGGGCAGGCTCCCAGTGGCAGGAAACCCTGGCACCCCCACCCCCAGACCTCACCTCACCTTTCTTTCAGGTGGTATGGGGGTCTTTTCTCTCAGGAGTCTGTTCTGGGCCCCTGAGGGGGGTCGATTTGCTTTCAGCCTGGATGTTTCCCATCTCAGGCAGGCCTGTGTCTCTCATGGGTGGAGCGCAGGGGTGGGCACCACCTGGCTCTGTCGGGCCCTAGTGGGCCGATCAGCCCCACCAGTTAGGCCTGCCTGGTGAGGGGGTGGGTGGGGTGCTGCTCACACCTGTGTTGCACCTGGCTCAGAGGCCTATCCAGCAGGTGCATGTGTGTGCACGTGCAAGGCTCTATTTCTGGGCTTAAAGTCCTAGGGATCATGGTCTGAGACAGGTGTCAGCAAATTTTTTTGGTAAAGAGCCAAATGGTGAATATCTTAAGCTTTGCAGTCACATAGTTTCTCTCACAACTCCTTTAGTTTCCTGTCGAAATACGAAAAGACCCCTAGAAATAGGTAAACGAATGAGCACGGCTATGTCAGTACAGCTTTATTTACAGAGACAGGCAACCAGAGGAGTTTGGCCCTGGGAGTAGATCCGTGCTGCTCTACTGCCGCTGCCCCTGTTCCTCCGCCTGGCCCATGGGGCGAGCCCTCCCTAGGCGTGCACCCTGTGTCAGCTCTCCAAGGGCTGGTCATAGAGGCCCTGCAGCGCTCCCCCGCCCCCGTCCCCCAGCCCCAGCCTGTGGACTTGGCTCTGAGCCCGTGGACCCATGACCCTGACCTCCCTGTGGTCACCTGGGTTTCCCAGGCCTGCGCTGATCCTGGGGTGTAGAGCAGCCCTGTGCCTGGAGCTAGGTGGAGCTCCCTTCCTTCTGCAGCTAAAGTCCTTTCTCCGGGAGTGCAAAGTGGCCAACTATTGCCGGCAGGTGCGCCAGCTGCTTGAGAAGGTGCAGGAGAACGTAGAGTTCATCCACAGCCAGCGCCAGAGGGTCTCCTTTGGTGTGTCTGAACAGCACGCAGCGGTCAGTTGGGAGCTGGTGTCTGGGCCCTGGGAGGCAGCACTGCCTGAAGGCACCCATCAGTGTGCGTGTGGGGTTTGGGGGTTTGCACAGGGTGGGGTGTGACCTGAGTTTGCACACAGGATGCCTGGGAGAAGCAGACCCGTGAGGAGGGAACACCACTCACCAAGTACTACAGCCAGTGGCGGAAGCTGAGGGACCGAGAGATCCAGCTGGAGATCAGCGGAAAAGAGCGGGTATGGCTGCGGGAGGTTGGGGCATGGGCATGACTGGCTGGCTTACTCTGAGACTCAGACCTCGCCCCCTGCTCTGCCTTCAAGATTTGGGCAGGGAAGAGGGCTGTTGGGGAGGGTCCAGTCCCAGGGACGATGGCAGCAGGGGTGGCTGGGGCTGTCCCCAGCTGCAGCCTGTCCTGGTGCTACCTCTGCTCTGAGGAGCAGATGTTGTGCAGAACTGGGTGGAATCAGGGGCTTCTCCCATGACCCCCAGGAGGAGAGGCCCGAGGGCTGTGCTGGGGCGCAGAGGCTGCTTCCCCTCCTCAGGCCTGAGGGCTGGGGGCTTCCGGGGAGCGAGTGGCTAGACTGACCTTGTTGCCCAGGCCAGCCTGTGGACACCAGGAGGGCAGGCGGGAAGGGGCAGGAAGCCTAGGTCTGGCCAGTGCTTTCGGGATAGCATGACCCGAGGAGACAGCTTCATGCTGAGTAGCATGCTTGTGACTTTCTGCATCCCTGTCATGGTATCTTTATGGGTCAGTTGTCTGTCCTAGGAGTGATGGCCAAAGATTCAGGAATAGAAAGGTGGCGGTCTGCAGCTGGGCCTCCAGCCAGTGGCTGTGGCGGCACTTAGTGGCCAGTGTGTGGCTGGCAGGGCGGCCATCCAGGAATCCCACCCAGTGGTACTGACCAAGAGTCAGCTAGAGAAAGGGGCCAAGCTGGGCCCTTGCATGGGGCGTGCTAAGAGGCGAGGCCTAAAGTAGGGGAATGGGGTGTTGGTCTGGGTGGAGCCTGTCTTGGGGAAGATGAATGAGGGAAGAGACGCGTCTGCAGTCAGGCCCAGTCAGGCCTGGCTGTAGGGTGGGCCTTGAGGTGGAAGGTGGGCCCTCAGGGCTGCCTGCCCACCCTCACCTGCTCTGGGTCTGGGTCCTTCCAGTTGGAAGACTTGAACTTCCCAGAGATAAAGCGGCGGAAGGTGGGGGACAGGAAGGATGAGGACAGGGAAGAATTCAAGGATCTCTTTGACCTGGACAGTGATGAGGACGATGATACTACGGACTTCTCAGAGAGAGGTGGGGGCCTGCACGTCAGCTGTCCTGTCTGCTGGGCTCCTGTCATGAGCTCCGTCTAACCCTTCCCCTGCCACCTTGCTTGCTTTGGGGGTTGGATTTCCTTTGGGTCCTGGAATGGGAGCCTTGTCTTCCCCACTTCTTTTGGGGCAGTTTTGAACTCTCTCTCCTTGTACAAAGGAGGCTTGAGGGGCGGGTGGGTGCAGGGCTGTGAGCCTGGCTCACTGTCCTGCCTTAGCTGCCCCCACTGTGCATTTGCTGGTGGGCCTGCTCCCATGGGCTCTTCTTGGTCCCCAGGGACGCCTGGGTCCCCAAGACCTCGGCAGAGGGTAGAGGAGGAGGAGGAGGAGGAGGAGGAGGATGGCAGCAGGAGTGGTCCAGAGGAAGCCAGTGACTCAGAGGGTGAGTGGTTCCTGGAGGTGCGGGGGCTCTGAGCCCATGTGTCCGAGAGCCTAAGGCTGTCGTGGGCTCGGGTGGGTGGGCAGGGCCATCAGGAGGATGGCTCTGAGCCAGGTCCACTCCCCTCCCTGGGGATGCCAGGCCAGCTGCTCCACTCCCCCTGGCTCTGGCAGGCAGCAATAGTGGCACCAATAAATTAATTAGTGCTGTGATTAATTAGTGATGAGTAACCTCCAAGGCTGGCTTCTTCCTGATAAAGCAGGATTTATGTAGCCTACGTCTTTCCCTGCAGATGGAGGCCCAGACGCAGAGGCGGGGCTGGACCCCAGGGAGCTGTGGCAACTGGCCCAGGGGCCGGAGGACGAGCTGCAGGATCTTCTGCTCTCCGAGGAGGACTGAGGGCCACCTGGGGCTGCTGTGCAGTGTCCCCGCCTTGCGGGCAGGGCAGTCAGCATGCAGCTTCCTGGCTGGGCTGGCTGGCACTGAGCCCAGAAGCCCTGAGGTCACCGAGTATGCAGGGGGGAAGGGCAGCTGTTGGTGGACGGGGCTTTATTCTTACAACATGAAAGACCATAACATACCGAGCCCTGTGTGGATCTCTGGAGTGGCCGCCGTAGGGTTGGAAACCTGTACTGTAGAGCTTGCCTTCCACTGTACCCCAGAGCTGCTGGTGGGGTACTGTTGCCAACCCTGTGGGGGACCTGGTGACCCCTTGCCTGAAGTCAGGTCACGGAAAACCTCACAGAGCAGTCCCAATGCCAGAGGGAGCCAGCAGGCCTGGCCAGGGCATGACGTGCTGCCTCTGCCTCCTTTGTCTTTGGTTTGTCTGCAGCTGCCCAGGATGCAGAGCTCCTGTGCCCAGGCTCGGGTGCCTAGGCAGTCGGTACTGGGCTCTACAGTCACCCCCAGAAAGCCTTTGGAAAGTCATTTCTTTCAAGTTGCAAGTTTTCACTGTAAAAATTCGTGGTTTTGCATCCAAAATCAAAAGGAAAACAAGTTGTGGAAGGAGGAGGTTGCCGCTGGTGTGGCTGGCACTGAGGGCGGGGATCTGAGTGTCCACCCGGCTCAGCACAGGGGCTGGGAGGGGTCTACAGGCCCTGGGAGCAGAGCCAGGGTTCCATTTTCTTGTTTGGGGGAGGCTCCCGCAGGGGAGTGCTCGCCCCCACAGGGGGAGGGGGCTGTTGCTGGGGACAGGGGCTGTTCCCCAGGCATCAGTTCCTGCTCTGGGGCCCGCAATGGGGGCGGCTGTAGCGGCAAAGCCACTGGGCAGCTGGCCATGTAGAAAACGCGGCCCAGGCGCCTGGCCACCTGTGGAGAGACAAGCCAGGTAGGCCTTAGCCCCTGAGAGCTTGATGCTGCCCCTCCATTGTTTGGGGACCACCACTCCCGTGGGTGCTCACCTGGGCCCGGATCTTGAGAGCAGGCCCCAGCTTCAGCCCCATGGTTGTCAGGAGATGCTCCTCAGTCAGCAGGGGCAGGGTCTCTCCATCAATGCCCTGTTCTCTGAAGACCTGGATGGAGGTGATATGGGCCTGAGGCCAGGAACAGTGCTTGCCCACCTGCTGGGTACCCTGCAGCCCAGGGAAGGCTGGGTGTCCTGGAGTGACTCCAGGCTTTCCAGAGAGCAGGATCAAGGAGCTGTTGGTGCAGCTTACAGGGAAAACATTCAACCAAAAGAAAGATACCTGTTTTGCCAGGCATATACCAGTGTTGAAGGCAGAAACCCTGGTGTGGCAGAGAAGCAGGAGGAGCATGCCCCTGTGTCCGTCCCCTCCCCAGTTTTCAAAGAGAAATCGGGGGTGGGAAGAGGCACTAGGGGAGCTGAAAACCATCTTGGGCAGATGCCCCCTCACCGGTGCGTATTCTCCACAGCCAGACAGGCCCCCCACAAAGCTGCAGACATCCTCCACTGTCCACTTGCTGACATCCTCCGGGGCTGTCGCCTCCCCATCCGTGAAGAGTCCCCCCATGGTGCCTGGCAGGGGATGGGGCTTGTTATTAGGACTCTGACCTGCTCTTTCCTATGCTCCCGCCCTGTCTGCTGACCTCTGCTTGCCCTAATTGCTCAGAAATGTTGGATCAATGACTGAGAGGCATTTTTCTCCCCATGGATGCCCTCCCTAAGACCTGGGGTGGGGCGGGGACAGGGACTGGGTCTCCTTCTACCTCATGGAGGGATCTAAAGCATGGAGTGCGGTGCCCACCTATGTGGAAGTAGGGGCTGACGGCGTAGGGTAAGCCCAGGGGCAGTGGAGGGGGCAGCATGGACCCTGAGAGAAGCCCCTTCCCCTCAGAGCTGGCCCCTCCAGCTGGGGCTTGGCCTGGGGTGGGGCCCCGGCCCCCAGCAGCCACCATCTCAGGATCTTCTCCGTCTGAGTCCTTGGGGGGCTCATCTTCAGAACCATCTGGTGCCCAGAGCCCAGTCCCGGTGGTCTCCTTGGACTCACTGGGCCTGGCTGAGGCAAGGCTGGGGCCCCCCTTCCCAGGGGCCCGGCGGGCAGGCTCCCGGGGCGGGGTGGGGGGCCCGGGGCCTGGGGGGCCCTGGGGGGGCAGGGCCAGCAGCGGCGCGGAGCTGTGTCTCAGCACCAGCATGGCGCCGCGTCGCTGCAGCTCCTCGGTGCCCTCGGGCGGGCGCAGCGAGGCCTCGGGCGCCAGCAGCTGCGGCCGGTGCGCGCTCTCCAGCTCCTTCTGACGCAGCAGCTCCGCCGACATCTCCAGCCTGGCCCGGGGAGAGCGGGCCAAAGAGGGTCAGCCGGCTGGCAGTGCCGCCTCCGCCCCACCGTCCCCGCGGTACCTACCGCGCCAGGTTCTGCTTGCGCAGGAGCTCCTGCTGCCGGGCGAGCATCTCCGCCTGGGCAGGGGGCAGGAAGCCGTAACCTGGTGGGAAGGGGATAGACCACGAGGCCAGGTGGCCGAGTGGTCCAGGGCCACCCAAGCCCACCCTGGCTGGTCCTTGGCTTCAACAGGGGCGGGACGGATCCTCCGGGAGCACTCTTGGATGCAGGGTCGGTCACGGGCAAACCCGGATGGCCCCGTACGAACGGCCCCCCAGGACACAAAGGGCTCGCGCACCCGCCTGCTCCTCACCTGGGGTCTGGCACAGAGCCGAGGGCACCCCCAAAAAGGGGGGCCTGAGGTGGGGGCCCAGGGCGATGTGCGGAGCATTCTGGGGCGACAGCAAGGGGGGCGGTTGCGACAGCTCCCTGCGGGCGGACGGCCGCGCGGTGAGCTGCCCTCCATTCCCGAAACGCCCCGCCCCCGCGCCGCCGCCTCCGCTAATTGCCGCCCCGCGGGCGGTCGATGCGCCGCTGTCACGGCTCCGGGTCGCCCCCCCGCCCCCGCCGGCGGCGCCAATTAATCTCGGCGGCGGCGCGGAGGCGCTGACCCGGCGGGCGGCGGAGACGGCAGCGGTAATTACCGCGCGGCGCCGGGCCCCCTCCCGCCGCCGCCCCGCGGACCCCGCGCGCCGGGGGCGGGCCGCAATTAGCCGCAGGCTGGGGGCGGCGAGGCGGCTGCAAACGCTCCGGGGCGGGGGCGACCGCAGGAGGGCCGCGAGCCGGCGCAGCCCTGCCGGCCTCCCAGCTCGCTCACCCTTCGGCCTGTGCAGGTCGACCAGCCCCCTCCCCTCCTCCGGGTCTCCAACCCGTCTGTGTCGCCATCGGCGCGTATGAATCCGTGCTGCGGCGGTGCCCTCCCCGCCCCCGCTCCTCCGACTTCGGGGTTTTCCGACCTCGCGCTGCTCGCCTCTTCTGCTCTCTCCGCACCACCCTATTCACGGTCTCCCCCAATCTGCCTCAAGCCCCCTCACCTACCTGGTGGAGGAGCAAAGCCCTCAGCTGTCTCAGGGCCACCTGGATTCAAGTGGCCCCACAGTTGCTCAATGGAGACGGGAGTCGCCCTAACACCCCGCCGAAAGGCGGTCACCCCACACATTCCCACCCCAGGAATGTTCTCCTGGACCTCTGCCCAGCTCACTGGGCATGGACGCAGGGCCAAGTACAGTGCCTGGCACACTCCAGTGCTGTACCCACACGGCCTTGTGGCTGTGACTGGGGAGGGCAGTGTGCACCAGTAAAGGTGCCTGATAGGTGTGGAGGTGCAGGCTGTGCACACGGCCTGCAGGAACCAGGTAACAGATCTGCCCACCCCAGCTCTGTGCCCCAGAAACGAGCATAGGGAATATGGGATCCTCTTTGAAATGCAGGCACCCCAGTACCTCTCTGAGAAGGACGGGGCGCCAGCTGGGGTGGTGCCCTCTCGGTGCTGAGCCAGGCCCTGCTTCCGACGCTGACCTGCTGTGGATGAGGGCAGGTGGACTTCCAGGCCACTAGGGCTCCTCACAGCGGCTGCTGCCACCTCCTGCCGGACCCTCAGAAGATCTGCCAGGGTGGGGGGATGACACACAACAACAGTGACCCAGAGGCCAGGCTCCTCCTGGGCTCTCACTCCCTCCATCCTGGTGAGCATAGCACACTGGCCAAGGGAACCAAGACCAAGTGCCGGTGAGCACACATCCTACACCGACCCTGCTGGTTGGTCACCGGGACAAAGATGAGTAGATGGCCAAAGGCAGGGGTGACACAAATCAGTACTGTGCTGGAGAATGCTGGGCATGGGGCTGGGGGACCAGGAAGCATCTGAAAGGGATATGGGGATGGAAGGAAGGAAAAGGATGGAGGAAGGGAAAGGCCCACAGGCAGGGGAGTCTGGTGGGGCAGGAGTGTTGACATTGACTGGAGTTCACAGGGCACCGGAGGGTAGGCTGCAGGAGCCTTGAGGGGAGGGGGTCGTGCTAAGGCCCAAGAGTGGGGCGCAGGCCTGCTCCTGGAGGCAGTGTGACCAAGGTCCAGGGGTTGGAGTGAGTCTTGAACCCTTCCTGACGCTGCCCACATGACCCTCTCCTAGGTAGTCTGCGGTGGGCTCCATGCGTCCAAGGCACTCTGCTCCCCATTCCTTCCCTTCATCCTGCCCAGGGCCGGGCCTCTGAGTCCCCCCGCAGCACCCCACTTGTGCAGGCTCCGCGCCGTGCCTGTTTATAAATTAATTACCCGAAAAGCGGAGGTGGGTCCTGCCCGGGCCGGGTGCCAGCCCGCAGAGCCCAGCCGGCGCGGCCGCCTGCCTCCATCCCCGCGGGGCCCCGCGCCCCCGCCCGCCCGGCGGCCGCGGTTATTTACAGTCGGCTCTGCGGCGGGGGCGGCGGCGCGCGGCCTGATTGACAGCCTGGCTCCCGCGGCTCCTGGCGGCCGGCACCCCCTCCCCCGCGCAGGCCAGCGAGCCGCCCGAGGCAGGGCAGGGAAAGCAATTAAAAGGAAGGTTTTTAAATTATTAACATTTGGTGAATTATTCAGGCTCTCGGTGCCTGACTGCCCTGGGGGACAGTGCCTGGTGTAAGGAGAGGAAGTCCTGCCCCTTCCCAGCACCACCCCCCTCCTGCCGGAAAAGCCGAGCTCCCCTTGCACGAGGGCTGAGGTCTGCGAGGCCAGGGTACAGCCTGGCAGGGCACCAGCGTCTGCCCCAAGTGCTGTGAGAGGTGGCATGGACAGATGTAGGGAGCCTGTCCAGAGGGCGGGGAGTGGGGCGAGGGCTGCTCCTGAGGGCCTAGTGGCCAAATCTCAACTGCTGCCCATCCTGCCTTCTGGACCTTCCCTAGTGGACACGTTCTGGGGCTGATGCTGCCCTCCTCCTGGCCCCTCCCACCTGGAGACCCAGGCTCTCCCGGCCAGGGGCTTGCGGCACACTTGCACAGACGGGTGAGTCACACACTGGGCCCTGATGCAGCTGGGGCCTGGTGCACACACCAGGCATCCATGGGGACCCGTGTGTCCAGGAGAGGGGCAGCAGGGCCTGGTTAGATCCCACCTCCTACCCTCACTTGGGCTCACATGACTCAGTTTCCTCACCTGTGAAAGGACACTGCCCAAATGTGGGCAGTGAGGGGTGGCCTTGCTGGGAAAGTGTGGGAGACGGTTGGGGTGGGGCTGCAGGGGACCTGCTGGTGGGGGACCCTCCAGATCCTCAGGCAGAAGGAAGAGTAGAGTCATGCCTCGTCGCCCACCCACAAGAGGCCCGTGGACCCACATCCAACCCGGCCTTGGTGTCAGCAGCCAAGACCCCAGGGCCTCTTTCCAGATGGAACAGAGGCCTCCAGAGACAGGAAGAGCCCAGCGCATGTGGGTGGACACTGGGTGAGGGGATTGTGCGGGGGTGTTCGTGGGGGCACATACCGTGGCTGGGCAGGCCCAGGTGGTAGAGACGCTGGGGGTCCTCAAAGGTGCTGGCCTCACTCAGGGTGGACACGAGCCGGCGGTAGTGGTCCTCGGGGGCCATGCTGGGCCCTAGTTCTGGCAGCAGCAGAGTCTCTGTGTGGGGGGAACCGTGGTGGGGGGGCTTTTTCTCCAGATATTGCCGAGGGGGAGACACAGGGCCTCTGCTCTTAGAACCTGCCACTGGGGCTGACCTTGCCCTAAACTGTTGCCTTCTCTCCTCCAGTGACTTGTCCCCCCACCCCGGGGTTGGGCTCCCACCTTGGGGGGACTTGCTTCGGGCCTTCTTCTCCAAAGGACAGTCACTGCTGATGTGGGGGGAGCGGCCCAGCCTCTTGCCCAACAAGTCGCCTGGGGGAGGGAAGAGTGAGCTGGACCCTGTGTCTCAGGGCCTGGAGGGGATGCAGGCTGGCAGACACCCAGCCCAGGCCCACCTCAACACCAGCCTCAGTCCCTGCCCAGCCCCAGCTCAGCCCAGAGCCACACCACATTGCTCAGCAGTGCCCATGGGTCCTGGCCAGGGCAAGGCCTTGCGCAGCCGGGGTCCCAGGCCTTCAGCCAGAGGACATCATGCTGCATTTGGAACAGTCCTGACCCAGGGCTCTGGGTCGTGTGTGTGCGCATGCAGATGTGATGGCAGATTGGTGGTAACAGCCTCAGGCGGCAACTCAGGACTCCACAAGTGCCCTCTGCCCTCCCAGCCAAATTAAGAAGCCTCCTCAGTATCCTGCAGGAGAGGAATGAAAGGCTTTTGATTTGACTGGAATGCACCTTCTCTTCCCAGGACAGGGGTGAGGACTAGCAGTCAGGGTCCCATGCCAGGGCACCCCAAACCTCTTCCTGCTCAGGGAAGTCCCCAGGGTGCAAGCCCCCGAGGTCAGGTGCACCTGCCACATCCATCTCTCCTCGGCCTCTCCACCCAGGCTACACCCCTCGCTGTCCCCAGGAGGCCCGAGCCAGCACCCCAGTCTTGCTTCACATACCTGCCCACCTGCCTAGCGGGCTCTGGGCTCCTGAGGGCATCCCTGAACAGCCTCGCCCACTGTTTACAGCCCTGCACACAGCCTGCCATTGCAGTTGGGGACCCAGGCCCCACCCCACCCCTCTCCTGAAGCCCTCTTAGGTCCCACATCCAAACCACACTCAACCGTCTCCCCGAGCCAGCCCCTCTCCATCCCAGCCCCTTGCTCCCCAAAGCCAGGCTCCCTCCTGAGCCCAAGGCCTGGGGGTCCCTACGGAACAGCTCAGCAGTTGTCCTGATCTCCTGGGCCCACCACAGTGCTGGCCTCCAGGCCAGACCCGTTGCCTCTGGGCCCCTATTCTATCCTCACAAGGTCATCTGGGTAGGTGGAGTGAGGGGCCGCCCCCTCTGTGACCCAGGCCCACTCTGACACCTCGGTGAAGGGGGCTCCGGAGAAGCCCTGCCGTCAGCTCCACAGCCTAATTCCTTTTTCTTATTCCCTTAATCTGTCATTTTTATCAGGCCAGGGAAGTGCGGCAGCCGATCAATCTCCACTTTACAGCTGACAGAATGGTGCTAATAACTTATTGATCTCGGCCACCTCGCTGCCACAGGCCTGGGCCCAGCGGCCCAGCCCCAGGCCCTGCCCTGAGAGGGACGAGGTCCCCACTGCCCAGAGACCTGGCAGGAGAGGCAGGGGGCACAACCAGCATGAGGCCCTTGAGGAGTCCAAAGTCGCCCCAACAGCCTCAGGGCATCAGGGCTCAGCCTCTGTGATGCTGGGCTGTGCCAGGCCTGGAGGTGGGTCTGGGCTGGGTCTATGCCTGTTGCCCACGCCCGGACCTGCACGTGCCCCTCAGGATTTAGCAGATAACTCAGGGATCTCCCTGCCCTGCAAGCTGTTTCCCATTTTCTGCAGGGGGACCTCCCTCTCCCCTGGAAGGGGGACCTGAGGGGAGACCCAGCCCTGTGGGAGCAGTGAAGACCTGCCACGGGGTCTGCGTTACCAGTCCCTGATGAGGCCACACTCACTCGCAGACACACCTGGGGCAGCCACAAGCAGACACAGTCATCAGACACCTGCACAGACCACGTGAGCCCCTCAGTCCTCCCTCCTCCCAGGGTTGTGAGAAAAGGACTGATACGTGGCTTCTGGGGAAGGAGGTGACCCAGGACCGACAGGAATGCATGGAAGCCGATGGGGGACTCTGATGGAACCCAGACACAGCACACACGCGACCCTTTGCTGAGCACGTGTGACTCCTGATGTGCCTGCAGGCTGCCCCGCATCTCAGCATAAAGCGCAAGTGAGGGCGCCCAGACACAATGCGCCAGTGAGCCCTGGCCGCGCAGAGGCCCAGATCACGTGGCCTCTGGTGGCAGCTGGGTGCACACGTCTGCTTCCACACGCACACTCGTGCCTGTGTCCCAGGAGGAGGTCCCTGTGTGCAGGCAGCCGGGGCAAGGCCTGCTGGCTCGGAATATCTCAATCACTGCAGGGCTCCCACGGCTCTGCCGATCGATGGGACAATTAGATTTTATCAGCTGCCTGCTCTGCTGCCTCTAACAGGCTCCAGAAGCAGCCCCCCACACCCACCCACACAGGCCTTTCCAGGCATTGGCACACCTGGAGGCACTAATGGGGGTGCTTAGGGGTCCCGGGACAGTAGCCAGTCAGTCCCCAGGCCAGCATTCCTGAGAGCTGCAGCCACTGCCGGAAACTTCCCTGCCCAGGGTCCACAGGACAGGAGGGACCCCCTCCACCAACTCCTTTCGCCCCTGTCCCTTCAGCCAAAGCTCAGCTGTGCCCCACCATATGCAGTGGTGCCTCGTGGCCAAGTCCTCCCAGGACAGCCTGAGTCCCCAGGCTGCCCCCTCCCTCTGAGCTTCTGCTGCCTCCAGGAGCCGCCCCTCTGCAGTGACCCCAGGAGCTCCTGGCCAGCACTCTCCTGCTCCACTCCTGCGGAGGTCCAGTCCTTCTCTCAGGGCATGGACCCCTTCCCTCCTGGAACGCCTTGCTCCGTGGGGTTGGTGGGCACTCCCCTGCACACAGAGCACATCCCTGCCCTCGAGTGAGCCCTGGGTGTGCATTTCTGAGTCTCAGTGAGGCATGCACATCCCTGACCATCCTGCCTTCATCTGCCCCTGTGAAGAAGGGGTGGTAGTGCCCTAGGCCTCTTCAAGCCCACCCCAGCAGCAGCCACCGTGGAGCCACCGCCTCCGCCTCCTGTCTGCCTGGCTGGCCGGGATTAACACAATTACCATCACATGGAGCCCTGGGGGACAGCCGGCCTCGCCACCTCCCGCCTCCTCCACTGGCCTCCCTGGCTGCCCGCCAAGGCTGCTGGGGGTGGCGGCATCCAGAGCCACTGAGCAGAGACATCAGGAGGGTGGCGGGGCGGGCTGTCCTCAGGCTGAGCTGCCACAGCCTGGCAGCCCTGTCATGACCCCCGACCCCCTGATGCCCCTGGCTCCTCACCTGTGGCTCCCAGGCCGACCTCCACGCCACCTCTCTGGAACTCACAGCGGCTCTGATGCTCGGGCATAACGAGCTGGCGGCTTCGGTGCACACTGGATATGAGGGTGGAAAGGTCGCTGTCCTGGCTGCAGCAAAGCAAGACAGGGAAGGTGAGACCTTGTGAGGCCATGTGTTCAGCCCTGGGCACAGCAAGCGCCTGACCACCCTCGAGCTGTGGGCACGCATGGCACCTGGGGACAGCACCTAAGCATGGCAATGCCTTGTGCACATCTCTGCTTGCCAAATGTCTGCTGGCACAGGGGCCTTGCACTCAGACCCACACTGCTCCAGGGAGGGCATGTGTGGACCCAGGGCCTGGCTCAGTCTTGCCATGCTCTCTCCATGGTGGCCAGTGACTGTGTCCCTGCTCCCCACCTCGGAGGGCAGCCAGGCACCCACCAGGGTGGGGTGCCTGCTCCTGGGGGACAGGCGCCCAGAGGACACACTGTCACACGTACCCCACACTTACTACTGCACCAGCCAGCTGCTTCAGTGAGAACATTGCATGCGCTATTTCAATGAACACTTGCAACCACCCATGGACCCCCAATTTCTTTAAATAAGGAAACCGAGGTTCAAAGTCCCACACAAAGAGATGTGCACATGCAGGGACACAAATGCAGGCACACTCAGGGACACACAGGCACACGCAGGGACACACGTGAGCACACTAAAGGACACACATGGGCACACGCAGGGACACAGGCACACGCAGGGACACACACGAGAACACTCAGGGATACACGTGGGCACATGCAGGGACACGTGGGCACACTCAGACACACATGAGCACATGCAGGGACACACGCCAGCACACTAAGGGACATATGTGGGCACATGCAGGGACACGCTCAGGAATACATGTGCAGGAACACATGAGAGCACACTCAGGGACACACATGAGCACACGCAGGCACACACAGGGCCACACATGGGCACATGCAAGCACACTCAGGGACACACAGGTGGGCACACACAAGGAGACGTGCAAGCACAGTTAGGGACACGCGTGAGCACAGTCAGGGACACACATGTGGGCACACATGCCTGGGCACACGCAGCACCTGCAGACGCACAGACACAGACACCGCAGGCTGGGCCTGCTCCCCTGGTGTGCTCATGACACTGTGCTCTCCCCAAGGCTCCCAGGCGCGTGTGGGCCTGGAATAAACATGGACCTAACTCTTTTGTTCCCTCATCTCTCCTCCTGCTCAATCACAGAACCCGAGAGAGAAGGGGGAGGAGAAAACCCCAGAGTGACTGGATATAAACGGACCCCCAAGCATTTGCTCTTGGGGTTCTGAGAGCCTCTCCCTTAGTGGTCACAG
Source organism: Equus caballus (assembly GCF_041296265.1). NCBI lineage: Eukaryota > Metazoa > Chordata > Mammalia > Perissodactyla > Equidae > Equus > Equus caballus. Next base: position 48,766,632 of record NC_091685.1, read on the forward strand.
AGAAGGGTCACCCGCCACTTTGCAGACCAGTCTGGAGGGACAGGAAATCAGGACAGGACAGAGGAAGAGCAGAGAGGGAGCCGGGAGCCTCACCCTCCCCCCCAGCTCCCTGGCCCACCTGTACACCAGCAGCCTCCCAGCTCAGCTGCTGCATGGGGACCTCCATGGACTGACCTGGGAACTGACCCTCAACCTCACTAAATAGCCCCAGCCCCCCGGCCGGGGTGGCTGGAGCAGGCTAATCCAGGGCTGGTCCCTAAGCAGATCAGTTTCAGCACCAAAGACTCCAGGGCTGGGCTCTAGAGCCTTCTGGGAGACCCAGACGCGGCTCCCTCCCCCTGTCCCCAGAGGAGGGAAGGCACCCCCTGCAAACAGGAAGGCAGGTGGGGTGGCAGTAAGTACTTTACGGGATTAGTCGGCAGCCTCTCTCATCCTCTCTATCATCCTCATCAATGCGGGGCTGTCTGAGAGAACTGCTGTCCTCAGCACCAGGGAGGGCCGGGCCCAAGAGGCAGGGCCACTATGCCGCGGAGCCTCCCTGAGGGGACCCCCCCTCTGCTGTCCCCAGGACTCCCACAGAAGGTGGAGGCAGAGCAGTGAGGACAAGCCCATCAGTCTGCTCCCTGTGACCCTCAGCCTGGTGCCCACAGGGACCTCGTCTGCCCCACGCCCACCACGGCCATCAGCTGTCACTCCCTGGCTGGTCACTGAGGCCCTCGGGTGGTGCTGCAACTGTGGAGGTGACACCTGGTGGGAATCGGGACACCACATGTCCACCACACCTCAGCTCTCTGCCTTGGGGGTTCACCCCACTGGCCCCAAGACAGCCTGGCTCAGCTCTAGAGAACTGGTCCTGGTCACCTGGTCGATCACTGAACAAATTATGCCAGGTTTTATGTAAAGAACAGAAAGAAAGTTTGCACACACCAGACTGAAAAGGCCTGAGCCCCCTGCCTGGCGTCCTAGCGTGAGGTTCTCGCAGCCATGAAAACACCCTCTCCACCCCGCTATGCACAAGGGACGAAGCCCACGAGGGTCTTGCGAGCTCTCTGTGGTGCCATGGAGTGAGAATACAGAACAGGAGGTGAGGGGAGAGCCGGGGGACCAAGGAGACACGAGGCGGCAGGGAAGGGGCTGCATGGAGGAGGGTGTGCTGGGAGGCCAGAGGGAGAGGGCCTGGAACGCTGAGACTGGGCCCTCAGACTCCAGCTCCCCTTGAGGACCCCTGGCCTCCTCCAGGCTCCCTCAGCGACTGTCACTCTGTCCATCTCCTGGCCAGCTCAGGGCCGCAGGAGGGCAGGGACCATGTCTCTTGCCAGCTGCCCGGGGTGCACAAGGCTGAACGGGGAGCTCCATGCAGGCAGGCAGTCCACTGCAGAGCCAGACAGACGGAGGGACAGGGACAAACGGACAGATGGATGATGGACAGATGGATGGACAGACAGATGAAGACTGAGGAATGGAGTCAGACAGACAAATGGAGAATGACAGATGGGGATGGACAGATGGATGGAGAGTGAGAGATGATGACAGACACAGACAGGCACTAGTGGACAGAGAGATGGAGAGACAGAGTGGATAGAAACAACAGGAGGACAGATGGACAGAGCCTGAAGGACAGACAGGAGACTAGAGACAGAAGGACAGACGGACTGGGCCTAAAGGAGCCAGGAAGAGACAAAGAGAGAGCCAGGACGGGGGCAGTGTGAGGCAGCTGGGCTCTGCGCCCCCGCAGCCCTCCCTGGCCAGACGCCAGGGTCTGCTTTGCAGGCAGGGCAGATGGGCTGCCGTCTCCCACTGGTAAAACCCAGGAAATCATGCGGGTGCCTCTCCAGCCCGTGCAGGACCCAAGCAGCCCACTGCACACGGACCTGGCCTCTCACAGGGGCACCTGTGTCTGGACGCCGAGACCCTATCCTCTCCCCACGCTGGGTCAAGGGGTCTGCATGCAGGAGGAGTCACTCCTGGAGCAGAAGAGCAGCCCTGGGCTTCCCGACAGATTGATCCTGTAGCTTCCCAAGTAAAAGGCTCATAAAGTGTCGTCAATGTTCACGACAGTTCATAAAAATGATCAGTTGAGTGGGAGGCTTCAAAATGAGGTGGAAATAAGTTTAAAGATATTTTCATTGTAATTCTGCTCCAGGACGCAAGTGTTCTCAGAGATGTAAACAACACCACACCTGGCACACAGCCAGGGTGGCCCCTCAGCTCTGGCCACAGGAAGCCAGGCCTGCACTGCTGGAGCCCTCCTGTGCCTTCCCCAGAGGCCATGGGGTACCGCTTGACCCCATTGACCGGAAACCACAGCCTGGGCTCCACCCACAGACCGAGCACCCCCTGTCCCTCTGGAACTGAGAACTTAGGTCTCCCCAACACCCCCAAACCCTCATCAAGTTCCCTCACTTTTATCTCCTTCCTACGTCTTGGATTCCCGGCCCCCTCAACCTTCGTCCAGTTTCCACATCCTGAATCGCCATGGACTGGCACAAATGCCCAACCTCCTGGCTGGTGCCTCTAGAGGACCTTTTCAAAACAAAATGTGGTCACTCCCCTGTTCCAGAACTTTTGGTGGCTCCCCACTGCCTGGAGGACAATGACCAAGAGGCTCAGCATTCAATGCCCTTTAGCACCCAGTTGATCCAGACCTGCCAGTGTCCCCTCCTCCTCCCCTTCCACATCCCCTTCCCTCCTTCCTGCATGTCTTTGCAGACATCCCTTTCCCCTAGTGAACTTCCATGCATCCTTCAAGATCCCACTCATTCATCACCACTCTCATATCCTGATGGGTCTCCAGGAGGGTGGGAGGGACAGGTCACGGCCTCATCTTTGGGCAGATGGATTCACATGGCCAGTTCCATGGGGGGGGGTTTGGCTCCAGAGTTGGGCTGCCCAGAACCCACACCTGTGCTACTGCCAAGGCCTGGGCAGTCGACAGATAGACAGACTAGGAGAGGAGGAGGGAGGGAGGCTGGAGAGATTCAGCAGCAGATCCAGCGGAAGCAGAGCCCACAGGTACGCCCCGCCCCGCACCGCCTGTGGGGAGACGCCTGGCGCAGGCCAGCCCTACCTGCAGGACGTCTCCCTGAAGGAGATGTTCACGTCCCAGTGGGTGTGGACTCTGAAAGGAGAGAAGCAGAGGGTCAGTGTGGCCTCCAGGACCTGGTGCCTGGACAGCAGGGCATGTGTGTGGCATGCCCCTCATCTGCCCCAAAGCGCTGGCCCTGAGGGAATGGGTCTGGCTCAGACCTGTCTCCAGCGCCATCTGGTACCAGCTCACCGGCCAGTGGCTGCCACCAGGACAGGCCCTGGGCGGGAGCCAGCTCCTGGCCTCGCCAGACAAATGAGTCGGGAAGGACAGAACTGAGGCTGGTTACAGTGGACCCAGAGGAGCCCCCACGTTGTGCTGGGGGTGGGGGCTGCAGCTTCCTCTGCACATCACTCGCACTGATGGATGCCAATTCCTAGTCACTAGGGCTGCTCCGGAACCAGGTCAGGGAGTGAGGCCTACAGTTGCCATCAGCACCAAGGGTCAGGTGTCAGCCCCTGTGTCCCAGCTACTGCCAGCCTACCTCCCAAAAGTGACCATCACACAACAGAGGCAGGAGGGACACTGGGCTGAGAAGTCAAGCACAGAAGCAGCTCTGCCCTGTGTCCGTGTCCTCACCCACAGCAGAGTCCCCGAAAAGACCCAGGAGCTGAGGGAGGGCGGTCAGAAGCTGTGTGGTGCTTCACATTAGCAAGTGGGGGTGTGGGGGCTGGGAACTGGGGGTCTTGGGGGTACGGGGCGGTTACTTTAGAACAGGAGATATTGGAACACGTTATAAGACTAAGCGGGAAGAGAAAAGACCTAGAAATTGTAGGGATGCAATAACGTGCTGAATGGACAGACCGACAGATGGGCACATAGATGAGCAGATCGATGGAGGGAAGGACAAAGAGGTAAGTGGACAGAGGGAGGGTGGGAGGTCAGGAAGGGTGGCCCTAAGCCTGGAAGGGACAATGAGCAGGCAGGAGAGCTGCCACCTGCCAACAAGAATGAGCACAGTGTCCAGCAGGCCGGTCCCACGTGGGTCTGCCCAGCTCCCCTCTCCCTGCCTGGCTGTGGCAGGACCAGGCTCTTCCTCCCGGGATCCCCGACTGCCCTCTTCCTTGAGTCCCTGGGCTGAGCCCCTTCCTTCCTCATCCCTGGCAGCTCCATCCCTCCTCGGCACCTTCCCCACAGGGAGCCACATCGACCCTTTCCTGGCCCCTCTGGTCTTGGCAGGGCCGCTAGTGGTACCCGCTCCTCAACAATGGTGATCTGGCCCTGGCGCGACCCTCGGTCCCCAAGTGGGGGCAAGGTGTGTACGCACTCTGGTCCTGCAATAGGGAGTGGGCTGGGCCGTCCCCGGAGGTCCAGTTTGTTTCAGCTGTTGGCATCCCCCGAGGCAGGACAAGCTAAACTCAGGCCCACTGCCCCACCAGGCTTTGCCTTCAGCTGCTTGGAGACCCCCGTCTTGCTGTCTCCACTGTGCCAGAGCTCGTGTGGCCCCCACCCCACAGTCGGCAGAAGTACCTTCTCTTCATGATACGGACATGCGGGTCGTCCTCCTGCTTCAGGCCCGGCCGCCGCCCACAGGCCGGGCCACTCCCGTCACTGTCACCATCACTGACCGAGAAGCTGGGGGTCAGCTCCTTCTTTAGGATCCGCACAGGGGATGGAGCAACTGTCCTCTTGTCTGCCAGCCGCCCCCGGTTCTGGGCAGGGTGGGAGGAGAGAAAGGTTAGGCCAAGCCAGGCTCCTCAACCTCCTGGGCGGCTTCCACCCCAATCCCGACTCCCCTGCAGGGCCCAGGTGACAGAAGCCCTTGGAGCAACTGCTAAGACCAAACAGGCGCAGTCACCAGCCATTCATCCCTGCTCGCTTTCCCTGCCTCCAGCCTCCAAGACAGGCCCAGGGTTGGCAGGAGCCACAGCGGCCAGAGGCAGGGAGAGGATGTGCAGGTCAGGGGCCCCTCCACAGACTGCTTTCCTTGCTCCACACCCCCCGGATGGGGCTGAGGTGGGGGTGGCCCTGGCCAGACTGCCATGGGCACGGCCACATCTACATTCTGCACTCCAGTCCAGGCCCCTCCACAGGCACTAGGCCTGAGTGTGGGGACGCCCACCTGGAGGCAGACCCGGGCTTTCCCAGGTCCCGTGAGTCCCAAGGGGCCTGCAGGATGCAGCATGGCTGTGCATCCTGTCCCCGATTCCAAGGCAGTCACTGTGCACTGGTGTCTGCCTGGCCATCCCCCTCAGGTTCTGTGTGGGCCTAATCTGTCAGTGCCAGGCAGAGCTCAGCTAGGGGTGGTTTGAAGGTGGGAGCCTGGGCCTGAGCCTGCTGACCCCTTGCAAACTGCGGGCCTGGGGTCCACAGGTCACCTGGCAAGGAGCCCTGGCCAGCCCAGACCCTTTGTCCCATGGGCCTTGGTGGGCTTGCCCTCTGGGTCAGGAGCTGAGAAATTCAGTTTTTCCAAAGGTCCACCACCCCTTCCCTGTGCTCACAGTGAGGGCAGAGTGTGGGCAATGAGGCAGGGCACACAGGCGGGCAGCTCTGGGACTGAGAAAGGAGAACAGAGAGGGAAGGCGTGTCCCACACACAGACGCGCAGGGCACTGCACACAGAGCTGGTGTGTGCTCAGGGCTCATGCACACACACCGGTGGGCACACTCAGTGCTTGTGTATACAGGCAAGGTTCTCTCTAGTGTGTCCAGGCTTCTCCGCCCAGGGGAGGAGAGAAAGTGATTGATTGTTTTCTGATGGGCATGAGACTTTCTCTCATTTAACGACAGGTTACTGGCTCAGGGAGGTGGCACGGCCTGGGGATTACCTAATTCTCTCTCATCTTTTCAGTTAACTGGGCCTCCTTGGACCCCTCCTCTCCTGTTGCCAGTACAACTTGCCCCCACCACACCCATGAGCTTGAGGAGGAAGGTGTCAGGGAGCGTCTTGCCTCTCCCGGACCACGTCATCCTGGACCCAAAGGGCAGCTGTGCAGCCACCGCAGGCCTGTCTTCCAGAAGAAAGGTCCTTTCAGACTCAGATCACTGTCACCTCCACACGCACAGCCCACTCCAACCCCAAAATTGGGCAGTACCCCCGACGGGGCCAGAGAGCCTTGGTCTTCTTCGCGTCAGGTCTGGGAATCCCAGTCCTGGCCCCACCCTGGGTCTGGGAGCCACAGTCCCTCCCCAGGCTTCAGGAACCATAGGTCCCCCATACCGGCCCTCACGAATGCACCCAGGCCACCCTCTATTTTCCTCCCTGCAACATACACTCAGTGGGATGGAGTGGGCAGCACTGGGGCAGGTGGGGTGTGGTGGGGCAGTGGAGTCTGAGGGCAGGCCTGAGGGGGCCGGCTTTGTGACCCCTTCTAAGACCCTGGCCCTGACCCTGTGCTATTCCAGCAAGAGTAGAGCGTGGCGAGGCTGCAGGTTTGACAGCCCATCTGGTCTCCCTGCCTCTCTGTGCCAGCCAGTGGGCTCTGGGGAGTGTCTCCAGCAGCCCCTGCCCATCTGGAGTGTGCTCTGCTGGGAAGTCTCACTCAGAGCTGCCCTTCTCTAGCCTGCTGTAGCCCAAGCACCGGGATCTTTCTCTTTCCTTTCTGTTTTAATTCAACCATTCTCTTCAGAAGAAAAGGAAACGCTTCTCCCTCTGTTTCTCATCTGTGGGTCGGGGAAGAGGAGAGGGAAATGCCGCTTAGGATGAGGCCAGACCAGCTATATGGCCTGGGCTGGCTCCTGGGGGTGCTCCCGTGGGAGGAGGGGCTGAGGAAGAGGGACCAAGATGGGCAGCCCAGAACCCGGCCAAGGGCAGGGACCACACAGGCCTCCCACGCACACCTGAGACCTCGGCCGCTCAGCCGTGCTCAGCAGCACACAGACTCAAGGGCTGGGTGCTGAGCCCGCCCCGAGCCAAGCTGGCTCCTTGGACAGCAAGGGTGGTACGTGGAGGCCAGCTTGCATGGCTGCATGACCCCTGTGCCATGTGCACACCCCTGGAGTATCTGTGCCATGAAGCGTGCACATACCTGTGGACCTGGCTGTGGGGGGTGGGTGCTGGAAAGACAAGGGTGTCTGTGGGGCTCCTTCCTAAGGGACAGCCCTGGGAGGGACCCGGCTCAGGAGAGGCAGGCCCAGGTCTGAGCCATCCCTCATGCAGGGCAGGGACCTGGGAGCCCCAGACAGCAAGCAGCTCTGGGCTGTGGCCCCATCCCTGTCTGAGCCCCATACCCAAGCAGTGTCCTACAGGGGATGGATGCTAGGCTCAGGCTGCCTGCCTCCCCACTCCTGTGGATGACCTCCAGAACAGGGAGGATTGGGAGAGGCAGGGCCCCTCCCCACCAACAGAAACCCCAGGCCAGCCTAGAGGGTCTAGAGAGTGCCCAGGGGACCCCTCTCTGGCCCCAGCTGCTTGAGAAGGTGCAGAAATGGAGATGGAGCTGGGCCTCCTGCCTAGGAAAGTATGGTGGCAGTGGGCAGGAGACGGCTGTTTGTGCACACACACACACTGTCTGGGAGCCCTTGTGCACAGGCGTGCCTGTGCGTGCGATGAGCTCATGTCAGATGGTGTGTGGAGTGGGCTCATGGGTGAGGTGTGGCTGGATCCCCTTCCCCTGCTCAACTTCATGTCTGTCTTCACAGGTGTGTCTGTGTCTTTCCTCACGGTCCAAGAGGAACCCAGGACACCCTTTCCTGAGCCCTACCACCAGTCCAAAGTAAACAAGCCCAAGGCAGGTGCCTCCAGGCCTCTTAGGCCCAACTGTCCCTCTGCCTCTCCCACCCCTTCTTGTCAGAGGGGGCTGCTGAGTGGTGCCAGGATTAGCAGCAGCAATCCCAACCACCACCAGGAGCCACAGCCCTAATTGGCTCTCCCCCAGGGGCTCAAAATTGGTTGCTCTCAAGATGCAATTTCCTTTTCTGATCAATCCTCCAACCATACTGCGTGGAGGGCAGGCACCCTGATTTCTCCTGCTCCCCTAGGCCAGTGAAGGCGTGAATGGATGTCTACACTGGGTTGGGGGGCCCATACCAGCCTCCAGCTCCAGCTCTTTTTTTTTTTTTCTGCTTTACCTTCCCAACCCCCCCGGTACATAGTTGTATATCTTAGTTGTATATCTAGTTGTGGGATGTGGGACGCTGCCTCAACGTGGCCTGACGAGCGGTGCCATGTCTGCACGCAGGATGCGAACGCTGGGCCACCGCAGCGGAGCGCGCGAACTTAACCACTCGGCCACAGAGCCGGCCCCTCCAGCTCTCTTGATACCAGAGGCTCACACTGCACAGATCCTGCCCCTGACTGTGTTGCATCCCGACACTCCTGGACATCCAGGGCCTCACCTAGCAGGACTCCAGCCTCGGTACCCCACAGACGCACACCACTCTCCTCTGGGCCTGAGACCACCCCAGAACGCACATCCAGGCCAGCCAACCCTGTCAGACCCCAGAATAAGCCTTACCCTAGAACTGGCCCCTCTCCCGAGCTGGGCCCCACGACACGCTGACCCTCAGACCCGTGGCAGGGCAGAGTGACACTGTCCGGAGAGGAGACTTTCACTCCCGGGCTGTTCCCAAGGCTTCAGGAGAAGCAGCTCCAAGGCTCCAGGACGGGAAGACCTGGGCCCGCATCCAAGGGAGAAGAGCTCTGGGTGACCCCGATTCCCACCCAAAGCAAAGTCTCAAATTTGCCCTTCGAGGGCTCCCTGCACCCTGCAGGGTTGAGGTTAGGACTGTGGATCCTGGAAGACACGGACACAAGCTGCCGGGGAACAAGAGGGGCCCCGAAAGCCCAGCTTTCCCGCACATCTCACCACAGGGGAGGATATCCGACAGCCCGGACAGTCGCAGATCGGAGGGTGCACTTGCAGAATCCCCTTGGACATAAGCGTCTTCAGACTTTTCCCTGCGAGGAGAGCGAGGCGGGACCGGTGAGGGAGCAGGGCCGAGCACGCTTCCGGGGCGCAGTCAACTGCAAGGCCGGTCTCCCCTCCTGGCAGGTGTATGAACGCCCACCTCGTCCAACCTCTGAACCCACCACCCGGCCCTGCCGCCCACCCCACCGTCGCGGACGCCGCGGGGATCTGCAGAGCTCTGAAACTCGAGATCCGGGCGAGCGCCCTCCCATGACGACAGGCGGCCTCCTCCCCGCCCCCTGCGCCCCTCCTCCCGCGCTCCACCCTCGCCAAGCCGGTCCGCGGGAATCCGGAGCAGGGCAGAGGAAGGTCGAGCCTGGCCGCAGGTGAGCGGCGCCGTCAGGACCCGGGACTGCGCCTGACCCCGCAGCGGAAAGACGGCAGCCACCGTGGAGCCGCGAACCCCAAAGTCGAGCGCGACTGCATCCCTAACTTTCTAACTACCCCACACCCCCAAGCCTGGCGCTCACCACGCCTCCCCCACGTGCCGGCTCAGGAACCCGCAGGTCGCTCGGGTGTAGCCAGACTCCTGCCGGGGCCCAAGCACGTTGCTCCTAGCCGGGCAGCTGCTCCGGCTCCGCGCGCGCCCCCGCCCTGACGCGCGCCTCCGCGGCCCCCACCTGCTTAGCCTGCCCTACGCCTTCCCCTTCCCTCCAGCAGCCCGCACCCGCACTCCGGCCGCACGTGTGCCCCTCTACTCCCGCCAGAACCGCGCCCGGGGAGGGGAGTGTCCCGCCCAGCTGGCCTCCCGCCTGCTCTCTCTCCCGAGTTCCCGTAAACTTCCTCTCAGCCTCAAGGTCCAGGAATCCCGCAAAGACCTTCCGAGCGGAAGGAGCTGCCAGCTCGTGCGCGGCCGGGAGTCCAGGGCACCGCGGCCCGAGCTAGCGGGATGGTGGAGGTCGAGGGCGGTTTGCCCAGGTCCACCACGACGACCGTGCTGCGGAGGACGGGGGGCGGAGGGGGGTGGTGTTCCCTGTGGTAGTCCCGGAGTCACAGCGCCCTCTCTGGGCGGAAATGGAGTCTCCCAGAAGGCAGAATGAGGGGGGTCCGGACCCACGGGTCCTCGGGGAGCGGAGGGGAGGGACGGTAGCGGCCCGCGCCCCCACCTCGGCCGCACCTTTGTGGCGGATGCTGCGCTTCCAGTCCTTGGCCGTCTCGCGGCCGCTGACGAACTGGAACTCGTTGGGTGTGAGCCACTCGCCGCGGTGGCGGATGGACGGACCCTTGCTGCCCTGGCAGAGTTTGCGCACGTAGAGCAGCGCGCGGTTGGCGCCGCACTCCACCTCGATACACGGCTCCCCGTTGTCCAGCAGCGGCTGGAAATCCGGTGCTGCGGCCGCAGTGGCTGAGAAGCGCTCGAGGGCCAGAGGGTCCCGGGGCAGGTGGAGGTGCGGGGCGGCCTCGTGCAGGCTCAGGTAGGCGCGTGGGGCGCGGAGCGGCGGAGCCAACAGCGCCTCGTAGCCGGCGGTCGCGGCGGGTAGCGAAGCGGCCGGGGGCAGAGCGGCCGCGGCGGGCAGTGGCGTCAGGTAGCCGGGCAGCGGCGGCAGTGGCAGCGCGGCCAGGGTCGGGTGGAAGGTGGCTAGAGCCAGGGCCAGGTCTTCACGACCTGGGAGCTCCTTCTTGACCGCCGGCATGGCGGGCCGGTGGTCCTGCAGCCTGGCTCTCCGCCGCCGGCGCAACTTGTTCTGGCCCCGGCTAGAGTTGGATCTCGAGGGCGGGGGCCCGGGAGGCGCCTGGCCGCACGCCCGCACTACCCGCTACTGCGCCCCAGCGTCCGCCGCCGCGCCGCCCGCCGGGCCACCTCGGACCGCTGCCCGGCCGGCTGGCCGGGCCTCGGCTCCCCGAGACATTGTGCTGCCGGAGCTGCTATCGATCCCCGATCGACCTGCCTAGCGCCGCAGCTCGAGGGCCCGGGGGCTCCACGGGGCGCCGGGCCACCTGCGCCCGCGCCCCCTGGGGCGGCCCCGCGCCCCGCTCGCTGGTCCGCCCGCCGGGCCGAGCCGGGCAGTGAGGAGCCGTGGAGTCTCCGGCCTGGCGCCCCGCCCCGCCCGGGGGTCCCACGCCCGCCCCGCCCCGTCGCCCGGGCCGAGCACCCGCGTAACTGGCGCGCGCCCGCCGGCGGGGACTTGGGAGACTCCCGCCGCCACCGCCGCCGCCACAACTTGGCCCATTTAAACGGCCCCGGCGCGGCGGGCGGGCGGGCGCGGGCTCCGGCAGGGGGTGTGTGACGGCCGACTGGGCTCGCGTGGGGGCGGCGGCGCGGGACTGCACCCTTGCCCTGTTCCAGATAGGAAGAAGGGAGACCCAGTGGGCGGCCGGACTCTAGCGAGACGCGGCGCACGGACTGCGCCATTGTTGAGGGAGTCACTGAGTGCAACTGAGTCCGGGACTCCACATGGGCGTGGGCAGACCCAGGACCAGGAGTGGGCTCCTTGCGGAGGAGGGATCCGGGGTCCGGTGGGCCCATTTTCCTGGTGTGTGTGTGTGTGTGTGTGTGTGTGCACTGGCGGCTTTGGGTGCGTGGTGGGCATCCGCGTCTGGGCTGGCGTGGGTGGCCTCTGCATCCGCAGGGTGTGAGGCTGCGCGTTTGTGGTGTGTGGTCTCAGCACATATGTTAGGGGCGGGGGTCCTGTTCTGTGAATAACAACCAAAACAATTGTGCCATTTATTACCACCTTACTGTGCAGTTTACCCGCCTTAGTTCACCTGGTCGTCCCACTCAGACTTTTTCTTATTATCCCCATTTTATAGATAAAGAAAGTGAGACGGAGAGAGGTCAAGTAACTCTCTCTTTAAAACACACAGGCGTTTCAAATCCAGGCGGTCTGACTCCAGGACAAGCAGTAATCTGAGCCTTGGTGTGGGGCAAGAAGGTGGATTCACCCAGTCTCGGTGAATCCAGGGGAACAGGGGCTATGGCAGGAGGGGTAGCTGAATGCGGGATTGTGCCCTTGAGCACACTTCCGTTCTCTACTGCTAGCAAGACTGGGGAAGAGGGACCTGCTACATCCATGTCCACCTCCATGCCTTGGAGGAGAGGTCAGCCCTGGCCCAGGGCTGGAATGAGGGCAGCTCGTCCCCTGGTGATCAGCCCACACCTCCCTGTACATCAGCATGTGGGCCTTGCTGGGGGTGGAGTTAGGAAGAGAAACTGAGGAATCCAGTGGCTTTGGTTATAGCTGGCAAGACAGGCTTGTCTTTCTGTGGTGTGTCATTTTGGACAAGCTAGAAAGTAGCCTCAGATCCCAGCCCAGAACCCAGACCCCCACCCCTGCGCCTCTGAGATGCACCTGGTAGGGCATCCTTGTGGCATCTCCCTGACCAGGGGTTGGAGCTGGGTCAGAGGAGGGCTTGCGACTTCTGCAAGGGAGGGGCTGGGAGTGAGGGAACACGCCGCCCCACCTACCTCCTTCCAGCACCAGCACCAGCCAGGGATGGGGCTGGCTCTGGCAACCACGGTGTTTTGTCTCGCTGACACACTGCTCACCTCAATCTCAGCCGAGGCGCAGTGGTCTGTTGGGGTTTAAGGGGCCAGCTGGGAATGTGAGCATGAGTGACCCCTCCTTACTTCACCACCCTCAGCCCCATTGTCCCATCCACAGCCTGGACACCTGTGCATACCTAACCCCAGATGTGACAGCTGAGGAGGGAGGGTGCCTCTGTGTCTGGTGGGTGCAGGAGGCTGTCTCTGCCTGAGAGGAAGGCCACGGAAGGGCTGTCACATGAAGCGTGGCCGCAGCTCAGCTGGAAAAGTTCCCAGGGCTCAGCTGGAGGCCCAGTGGGATGGGCCTGTGTGCCCACTGTCTGGCCACCTCCCCTGACCCTGCTGCCGAAAACCATGCCCCTCCACCCACCCTCTCATGGTCAGGGCACCTGTCTGCTGAGCCTCAGGCCTCCGAACCCCTGACCTGCAGACTATGGTGTGGGGGGAGGCTGGTGAAACACATCTCTGGATCTGAGAAGGTGCCACGTGGCTCACGGCCAGGCCTCTCCTCTGACCTCAGCTTGTGGACAGGGCCTTCCTTCCCTTCTGTGGGACCGCCCATCATTCACCCCGGACTCTTCTGTCACTCACATGCCCACAGGGGCAAGGAGGGGCGTGCTGGGCCCCTACTCTGGCTTTCAGGGGAGCGTCCAGCTGGCAAGGATCTCCATGCTGTTATCTGGCTCCACCTCTCTTTGGAGGGCCAGGGTGTCTTCCTGAAAGGTGCCTGACTGGGTCCAAAGCTCTCTGCAGGACCCCCTGTCCTTGGAGGGCCACTCCCTGACTCCCAGGAGACCTCTTTCCAGGGGCTGGCCAGGGTCTTGGCCAAGCAGGGCAGTTCAGTCCCACCCTCCCCCCAACCTGTTTTCTTCTCTTCACGGAAAATAGACACCTCTGCCCACGGCCCACAGAGCCACTTTCCCATGAGGACCAGACATCTGCCTTGATCTGTGGACATCATACCCTTCCCATGAGGATCTGTCCATTTCTTCCCGCCTGTCCACCTGTGTCCTGGTCTGGCGCCCGGGCCCGCATATTCCTCTGCACTTCTCAGACTAGAGCCAGAGACCAGAGGGACATAATTTTGGCGCTAGAATAAGTCCCTGCCTGGCGCTCAGGCCTGGGCTCCTCCGGGGACGCAGCCCCTCCTCCGCCTGCGGAGGCTCCGCCCTCGCCGCCCGCCCGGTTCGGCGGCGGCGGCGGCGGCGGCGCCGTCGCTGCTCGGGGTCCCCCCCTGCTCGGGGCCCTCGCCGCTGGGCCGAGGCCGGAGCCGCCGCCGCCGCTGCCGCCGCCGCCGCCAGGGAGGGGGAGGGGTGGGGTCATAAATAACTGCGGGGCGGCCGCCAGCGTGCAGACGGTGACCCGAGACGTCCCCAGGGAGCGCGGGGGCGGCCCGCAGACCCTGCTGCCCCTGGCCCAGGCTCGGCCAGCCTTGACCGCCCCCGCTGGGGCTGCTCGATCCCGTCCACAACTGACGCTCCTGCCGGAACCCTCCCTCCCATCCTGGAGTGCCTGCCTACCCCTCTCCGGACTTGTGCCTTAGAGCCCCCTTTTCATCCATTCTTTCATCAATCAGTCATTTATGGAGCACCAGATGTGTTATGACCACAGAAAGAGAAATCCAGAGGTGAGGTTGGAAGGAGAGAGTGCAGAGGAAAGTGGTATGTCCCTCAGACCACAGATGCAGAGTCTTCCTGTGCTCACCCAGGGTGGCTGAGGGGTGGGAGAGCAGGCCCAGATGCCCAGACACAGGGACATGTGGGACCCACAGGTGTGGGCACAGCTGACAGCCATGAGGAAGCACACCCATGTGCACACATACGTGTGCCCACATGAGCACAGACAGCAACCCACATGTGTGCTCACACACATACACTCCCACGTGCATACAGCAGCTCCCAAAGCTGCACAGACAGGACAGGTGCACACACAGATGACATCTTCACCACGGATACACATAGACAGTATGTGTGCTAACTTACAGCACAGCCAAGACTAAAGACACCACTGAGACCTGTGCACCACACACACAGGCACACAGGCCTGCAGCAGGAGCACCAGGTGGATGCAGCTGTCATGTCCAAGGCAGCGTGTCTGGGGCAGGGGTCTGATTTGCAGCACTGTTAATGAAGAAGGGTTAACCTGGGTCACAGTTTAGCGGTCAACCAGCGGGGGCTCCCTCAGACACCCCTGAAGGGTGGCCAGAGCCCCCAGGGATGTGTCCGCTCCTGGCTCCAGAACAACACAGGAGGGGCTGCCCTGCTGCCGTGTGCCTTCCTTTTGTTGGCCATGGGCTGACTGTAGGCCATGCCCTCTCTCAGGAGAGGAGAAGGTGTTTCTGAGGCCAGTCTGTTCACTGACCTTAACTTATGCCATTTAAAGGAGCAAAGAGATAGGGCCTGGGATCAACCTCACACCCCTTGTGGGAGTGCAGACTGGGTGCACACACTGCCAGACTAAATTATGTGTGCCATGGTATTCACCTGCTATGTCACACATATGCTGACACACATCTCAGACGCAAGCACAGTGACACACAAGTGCTCAACACCCCACAGGGTGCGCTGGGTGCACTCTGATGCCATCACAGAGGAAGTTGTTGGTCTGGCAACATGAGTAGGAATCTTGGCTGCCACTGGCTCTGCGTGCCTCCGCTCTCCCTGCCCCCCGCCCCCGCCCCGGAGGAGTGAAGATGCTCCTCGCTGGCATCACTGAGGGCAGAGAGCAGCCTCTGCCTCAGGGCAGCCTGCTGGGTGCTATCACCTGTGTGGGCCTGGGCTGTGCTGGAGGAGGCCAAAGAAGGCGGTAGAGAGGGTGCACTTGGCAGAGGCCTGAGACTCAGGTCCTCCTGGCTGGCCTCTGTCCTTCTCGGGACCGTGGTTTCCCCATCTGAAAATGAGAGAGGGGCTCAAAAATCTGTGGAGTCCCTTTGGTCTAGAGCAGAGCAGTCAGCGTGCAGTGTAGCTGCAGGTGCCCTGGTCAGTACAGTGAGGTGAAACTGGCACATCTTCCATGTTTCCTCCATAAATGGGTTCAGAGTGCAGGAGCTGCAGGGTTCCCTCCTCAAGGTGGGGAGAAGCAAAGGGAAGGAATAAGGTCTTCCAGGGCCCCTGGGAGCAAGAGAATCTGTCCCAATGAATGGGCATGAGGGCTGGTCCCACCCCTTCCTCTCCCTGCAGACACTGCCGTCCTGTGACCTGGACCTGGCCTGGGGTGTGGGGGAGAGGCTCAGGGGATGGGAGGACCCCTGGATGCAACTGCTGCCCTGCTGGGTGGACGTGGTGCCAAGGGCCTGTGCAGTCCTCATTCCTCATGGCACAAGCCACCGCAGCACCGCCATCACCCCGCCTTTCAGGCGGCAGGTCAAGGAGATGAGCAGAGCTGAGTAGCAGAGCTGGGGCCCAGCACGCAGCTTCGGGCTTCAGTCCCATTACAAACCCTGTCCCAGCAACGTGCCAGCAGGGTCTGAGGGTGCGGGAAGAGCAGATCCTGACCTGGATGGAAGGATGTGCGCTCACATGTGCCCATGATGTGTACCCATGACAAGCGTGCACACACATGCCTGTGACCTGCTCCCTTGCATGTGCCCGTGACGTGTGCTCACATGTGCCTGTGACATGTTGAAGGGATGCCCGTGTGCTCTTGCGGGTCTGTATTTTCCTCCTCCTGAGACCACAGTCCTGCTGTCTGTATCGGCTCACACTCAGTGCAGACCTCACACAAAGGCCTCTGGACCATGCTCCTCACTGTGGGGTCTGGGCCCTGGAGGGTCACTCTCAACCGTGCTGGTCACGTGCTCATTCTGTATGTTTACCTGTCATGACCTGGGCAGACCTGTGAGCACTCAGAACCCATCACAGACCCTCAAGAAACACCAGGCTATGCTGTCCTCGGAGCTGCAGGGCAGCGCTCAGGCCCCCATGGGGCAGTGGGAGTGGGTGTTGGGGAGCAGTGGGCTCAGGCGGTCTCTCTGCCAGGACCGTGAGGTGGAAGTTGAAGGAGAAGAGGGGACACCCAGGAGGGGACCTTGGAGGCAGAGCGAAGCTGGAGCTGAGGGGCTGGTTGGGGAGGGCTGGGGGTAAGGGGTGTAAGGAGTCCAGACTGGCCCTGGAAGTGACTGTTTATAAGTGGGACTTCCTGCCAAATGTGAGCCCCCTGCAAGCTGGATTTCTGTTTGTTCCCTGACATACTCTCCTGTCAGCATTTGAGGGCTGCACATGGGAGGCCATCCCAGTGCCGCCCACTCTCAGCCCAGCTTGGCCTCCCTGGCCTGGGGCAGCTCCATCCCTGCTCGCCTCTTTTCCCTGTATCTGTCCACTGGGCTTCCCTCCCATCCCCAGAAACTTCTTAAGAATTTGGCCACAGGCATCCTCTTCATTAGAGAGAGAGAGAGAGTTCAGGAGCCTGGGAGAATCTCCTGGCAGGGCCCAGCGTGGGCGTCCTTGATTCTAGCAGGTGTTGCCCAGACTGAGGTGAGGCTGGAGTCCAAGGACAGTTGTGGTCTTCTGCTCTGAGGTCCCTGCTGGTGACACAAGGGTAGTACAGGGGACCCGTGATGGATCCCATGGGGCCGGGGACAGGCAGGGCTTGCACCTGCTCCTGCAGGAAGAAGTGGGGACAGACCCGTAGAGAGGCCTCCAAGATGCTGTACCCAGTACAGGCCATGCCTGCCGAGGCCTCCTGACACCCATCCCATGTTCCTCCATGAAGTGCCTTCTCTGTGTCACACAGGGGTCTTGGGGCATTTTGTTCTCCGGGGCCTTGGAGAGCAGAACTCAGTCACAGAGGGGGCCAATGTGAAGCCTTGAAATAAAAACAGCCAGAGTTCCCTGGAAGCAGCCTCTGCTCTCTTCTGGGTAGTGAGCTCCTTGTCCAGAACCCGCCCTGGAGGGCCTGACACTGATGGCGAGGGTGCAGCGGCCCAGGCGCGGGTCCCAGCGCACACCTGGAGCCCAGCACACATGCACTTGCGCCTGCCCCGCTGTGGAACAGCAACGTGCACACAGCACAATGGGAACATGCACATGGGTGGATGACATGGAACATAGCCTTCACACATGCCCCTGGCTGTTCCTCAGGGCTCCTCACGGCCAGTGAGGGGGCCAGGGGTCCTGAGGAGCCTCACGTGAACCCCAGTTGCTCTGGATTCTCGTCCATTTTTCCTTATTTAATGAAACTTGCGCCCTGACAGAATTCACAGGGTTCCACTGTGCAGGTGGCTGTGTGTTTTAGGGTCTCATGCACCATACCCCAGGAGGATTGCGGCTCTGTACCTGCCTGCTCCCAGGGGAGGGGAGGGTGGTCTGGGTCTCCCTCACAGAGTCCCACCATCAGGGTCACTTTGTCAGCATTGATTTATGATGTCAGGGATTTTCAGAAGTAGCCAACTGAAGTGGACAATGAGTTTTATTGTTTCCTACCACAATTCTGGCCCAGACTGGCTTTCTGAGGTCATAGACTTAGCCTGACCCCATCCAATACCAAGTCCTAGACTCCCATTGCCAATGGGCCCATCCCTCTGAGGGCAGGTTGAGTCAGCAACATCCCTATGGGGTGCACTGACATTTTTGTGGGTGTTGTCTGGGTGTGACAGTTCCTTTACTACTATGACTGGCTCAGCCCTCCGTGGGGCCATCTAGTCTTCTGTACTGCTGTCTGTGGTGTCACAATAGGACTGCCCTGTATGTTGTGCTGTGAAAGCAGGAACTCTGTGATGCACAAACCTCTGGAGTTGTGCACGGTGCCCCAGCTGCAGCCCCAGAAGTGGGGGGCTGAAGGGCACAGCCTGGTATTGGTTGGGACCCTGAGTGGAGCCCATGTGCAGAGGCTGGACCTGAACCTGCACCAGCAGGGGAGGGCAGCAGTTCCAGGGCTCTGTCCAAGGCCATAACCTGGTGCTTTCCCCAGGGCATTTAACAAAGTCCCGGGTTGGCCCTGGGGGACTTCCCACTTGCAGACTGGGGAACTGTGCAGACTGCTTGGAGGCCCCTGAGAAGTGGGAGAAGAGGCAGCTCACAGGACTGGGGCTGGTCTAAGGGTATTTCTACCTCTGCATAGAGGAGTGTGGGCATCCTCAAATGTGGGGTCCTCATGCCCTGAACAGGACAAGATCCGACCTTTGGTGCTCTGTGTACACGCAGATGCCAAGAGATGTCAGCGTGCTACAGACTCTCCTCAAAGAAGAACATACAGACCATCCCCCTGGACTTGTAGTCTTGCCAAAATCTGAGAGTTTGCCCCATGTCAGCAGCTGAGTAACTATGTCAGAGGCCCAGGGTGTATGTGTGGGCTCCTGAGCCCCAGAGGCCTCAGAGACATGACAGGTTGATTTGTAACTGGTAAAGGGCAAAGCTAGGGCTCAGGCTGGGTCATCTCATCTTCCATCCAGGAACATGGCCCTCAGCAAACTTGTCAGCTTCTGCTTGATGCTGATGTTCTGCTTCCTATTTCTGTCCTAGTCTGGCCTCGACACATTGAGATTTTTCTTAGTGCTTCCAGTTGGTGCCTTTCTGTATATTAGATGAGCTGCACCCACGGGCACATGCCCTGAGACCCTCTTCTCGGATCAGCTTCCCATTCCCTTACTTGTCAGTCCTTCCTTCAGGATCCTCTTCTGTCTCACCCATCCCTCAAGCATAGGCTGGCTGGATAGGGCATGGGTGGGTGGATGGGTGGGTTCCACCCTAGGCACTCTTCTTTTTGTGTGTACTTCTGTGGTTTTCTTTACAGATTGTGACCCCGAATCTCTAGCTTGAAGGGTCTACAGCCTGCTGTGTGTGTCTACCTCACAGTCCTTGGACCCCTTTTCTCACCACATTGTCATCGCCATCTGGCTTTCAGTCACCCAGAGAGTTGGGACTGCCCTAGACTCCTCCCCATTAACCAGGCAGCAAGCTCATCTGTGCTCCCTCCTAGATCCTCTCACTCCTGTGATGTCACCCACCATGACTTCCGTGACATCCCCAGACTCTGCCCCTGCTCACCAGAGCCTGCTTGCACGGCTGGCCTCCCTGTTCTCCAGGGGCTCCTTGGGGACCGTCCAGGCCCTCTGCCCTCCAGGCCCTGCGTCTGCCCCAGGGCCAACATTTGATCTCCCTGTCCTCCCTCAGTGTCTATGCGTAGCCCAATGGTTGCCTCTGCCCAGGAGTCCTGCCCACTGTTAGGTTCCGTGGCTGCCCAGGCCCATTGCCACTCGGGTGGCACCTCCTGCCCTTGTGGGCCCCTTCTTCCATTAAAAATTTTGAAATTACATTTTACAACTATGTTGGTATGGCATGAATATAATCAATACTAGATTCATTATTTGTTATTATTATATTCTTTTTTCCTTCTGATTTTAAAGGATATTAAAATCAGGGGGTCCAGGTGCTGTGCCTGCCACTCAGGTTGGCCCTGCTGCCACCTACCTATCTTCAAGACTCACAGCAGCATCACCCTTTCAAGAAGCCTCCCAGGATCTCCCTCCTTTCCTGTAGGGCCCCCTGTGCCCCCAGAACCTCAGCTCATACCCTGGCCCCATGGGTGTCCTGCTGTGCTGCCAAGGCCCTGGGCAGGCCAGTGTGCTCAGAGACGCTCCAGTTGAACTGAACTCCGTGTGGGTGTGGAAGAGGGCACTGGTTCAGAGGGGCCAGGCAGACCCCACTCAGAGGGTGGCTTCCCTGAGAGGCAATGCCTGCAGACTGTTCTGGAAGTGGGGCTGGAAGTGTGGTCAGCAGGTGAAGGTGGTCTTGATAAAGATTAAGTTTTTGAAGAGAGACTTGACCTCCAGGGAGGGGCGGCAAGACCTGCGGGCATGTTCTGTGAGGGTGGCAGGAGCTCCACCCCGTGTGGCCTGTAGCTGCCAAGACCTCCCGTGTCTGCTTTGGGGACTCTGAGGGGAGGTCTGCACCGCCAAGTAGAGCTGGACCAGGCTACCGCATCTCTGGAGCTCCCTCCCTCTGGGCCCCTCTCCTTGAGCCCTTTGGTCCCAGAATTCTCAGGCAGGTCCAACTGCTTCCCCCCAACCCCTGAATCCCACAGTCCTGTCCAGCCCTGTCCAGGCTCCCAAAGGTCCACCACGGAGGGAGGGGCATCCATGGACACACATCTGGGTGCACACAGGGTCTTTGTCTTGATCCTTGAGTGCCTAGCATGGGGGTCCAGCTATGGCTGCTTACTCTGGTGCTGTGGGGATGGGGCTCTAGGGGCAGTTACAGCCCAGGGCCAGGGGATGCCCAGGTACCTGGGGCCTGCCCATGATGATGGGGGGGATTCAGATCCCTGGGCCCCATCAGGCCCCTCTGAACAGTACAGGAGGATCCGGCGCAGAGACCTCCCCCAGCCCCGCACTGCCTGCAGCACTGAGGCCAGGACCTAATAAAACACCCACCTCATGGGAGACAGCTTTATCTTGTTGATCGGAAGTCTGCCAGTCCAATTTATGATGGAACATAAGCTCTCCAAATCTGAATTTATGCGCTGTAGTATAACGAGAGGTCAATGAGATTAAAAGTGGGCTCATGAGAGGACCATAGCAGCCCACTCCTCAGCTCTGCCACGGGAAACCTCCCTGCCCAAGTCCCTGGGCCCAAGGGAGGCCACGACACAGCCCAGCAGCAGGACAGGAGAAGGGAAGGCAGGGGAGAGCAGCCTGTGAGGCAGGGACAGGAGGGTGGCAGAAGCAGAGGGAGTGGGGCAGGGGCCAGGCCTTGGGCAGCTGGCCTGAACCATCGGCTGCAGGAGGCGGATGCCTGGGGAGAAGAACGAGGACAGGGAGGC
This sequence comes from Equus caballus, assembly GCF_041296265.1. NCBI lineage: Eukaryota > Metazoa > Chordata > Mammalia > Perissodactyla > Equidae > Equus > Equus caballus. The sequence continues at coordinate 48,787,806 of NC_091685.1, forward strand.
AGCAGAGTTTTCCCTCAGGGACAAGGGGCTTTCTCCCACCTCCCAAGCCCTAGGCCAGCCCCTGGCTCTGAGAACAGGACCCGTTGTCTAATGAGGTTGCAGTGGGCACACATAGACCCAGGTCTTCCAGCTCAGCCCACCTCCCTGGCCCCCCCGACCCAACCCCCCTGTCTTCATCACCTGCTGGAGTCCTGGGGGAAGGGGAGGGGGGGGTTGTGCTCTGTCCAGGTGGGGGCCTGGGCACCTGGTCAGCTTGAGGCTGGCTGTCTAAGCTTACGCTAGACCCTGACTTCAGAATTTATACAAATAAACGAAATGAAAAGTGCTGGCAGCCCTGATCTGATTACAGAGTCATTCATTCTCTGGTCGTTAATAATTTGTGCAATGAGGGATTGCAGCCATTGGAGTGAGGAGGAGGCTGTGGCCCAGCCTTCCCTCGGCGCCGGGGCGCGGGAGCTGGAAACATAAATTATTAGTTTCTTATCGCTCAGCATGCCATCGCTCATGCTGCCAGGGGCTTGGCAGGAGCCGGCGGCAATCCTGCCGCCTACCTGGGCCTGGCTCTCGGCTGCTGCTTGTTGTGGGGACTCTGGGTGAGGCCCCTCATTGTCCCTACCCCAGCCCTTCAGTGGCAGGACACCCGGAACCTCAGCCTCAGCTGGTGCTGAGGCCAGTTCTGGTGCTGGGGAACTTTGGGGCCTTAGCTTTTGTGCTCTGAGCCTCAGACCCTCTCCCTCCGGACCCCCCCCCCCCATAAGTGAAGCCAAACCACTGGAGGTTGGTAAGGAACCGCATATGCTTGACCCATGGTACTTGCTCAATAAGGGCAGCAGTCATTATCATCAACACAACAGAGGCCCACAGACCGCTCCAGCCCAAACCCTTTACCAGGGGAAAGGAAAGGTCTCTGTCTGGGTTTGTGTCAACTCCTCCGCGTGTGTCTTTGCCTCCCTGGGTGGGACTCAGAGCAAGCACCTGTACCTCAGTGTACACACCAGCAGGCACGGCACCCATTCCCTGGCTCACTCTGTCTTCCTGCATCCAGCACTGGGCTCCTGGTCCGGTGGGCAGGCATCCAGCAAACAGGCTAGACATGGGGTTGGTGCTGACAGAGGTGCCCAGTGCCCGAGCTGCAGCAGGTGGGGCTGGGTGAGAGTGGCTGGGAGCATGTGCTGTCGCCCCAGGCTGTGCACCTGCACCCCCAGGTGGGGGCTGAACACAAAGGCCCAGAGCCCAAGTGGTGATTAAGCACTTACAATAATTACAGAAATGAGCACCCTCAGGCAGGGCTCCTGCCCTGCCTGCCCCACCCCAAACTGGGCAGGCCAAGGCCAGGTTGAGAAATTGGGGTGGGGGCTCTAGACTGTCCTGGACGGAGGATGCAGAAGGAAGCAGGGCACTGGCGCTGGTCTCTGCCTCCTCCAGCCAGCGTTGTTGGACCCGAGCTCTCTGAGGTGCCTCCCAGTCTCAGCTTCCTTCCTGGGGCACTGGGGTTACCCTCAGCCTACCTTGAACCCCGCAAGTTGGTGAGACCTGGTGCTCAGGGGTGTGCAGCAAGAGTGTTTAAGGCCGCATGCCCAGGGCACTGCACCCACCACTTCATGGCTGTGTGGCTTTGGGAAGACCTTTAACCCCTCTGAGCCTCAATCTATAAAATGGGAATGAGAATTAAAGACAAAACTAATATGAACTGAGCCCCACTGGGTGCCGGGTCTGTGTAGGATGGGATGGAGATGGCTCATCTCACAGCTGCATGTGTGCTGGCACCTCTGCAGGCCTGGGTCTGAGCCCTAGCCCTCTGCTCAGAGGGGTCGCTCTCTGTCCGCATCAAGCTTTCCGCCTTCTTCCTGTGACTGACTGCTTCTCAGCAGCACTCATCTTTGTGCAGAATGCCCCTGCCTAACACATTCGATCTGTCCTCTGGCTTCTTGAGCTCCTAAGCACAGCAGGACTGAATGCACCCACCTCACCTCCCAGTCATTTCTGGGTCAGCATCAATTGACCCATTTCCTTCCCATTATAGGTTGTATTTTCCTCCTTCCTCGTATGCCTGGTGACTTTCCAATGGGTGAACAAGACTGTGAGCCTTTTTGGGTGCCGAATATTTTCCTAAACTTTCTCCCACTTTGCTCTGGACCCAAGAAGGCACTGGGAAAGCAGTTCAGTTGCATCAGGTCTTGCTGGGAGGACCGGAGCAGCGTTTAGTGGAGGCTGATTTTGTCCACTTCACTGTGGCAAGACCCACTTGTGCTCTGCCACAGTGAGGTAAGTCTCCCGCCTGGCTGTTGGCCAGCATTGTCACAGCCCTGTGTAAGCTTGGGACAGGACTCCCTCCCATCCTCTTGGGGGTCCTTCCCCGGCCTTCAGCATGTTCCTCGCACACACGTGCTGATCCATGCACCACAGATCCCGGGGCTCTGTCCTCTCTGATGCTCTGTCCTACGAACTCCAGCCGCCTTGGCTTCCCAGGACGCCCAGCTCCGTCTCTCCCCTCGGGGGGCCCCTCAACCCGCCTGGGTCCCCTGGCTGCACCACAGCTGGAAACTCTTGAGGCAGTGAGCTGGGGCCATCTGAGGGCTCCCCGTCCTTCGTCACCTGACGTCCAGCGTCTTGAGGACTGTTGTCTCCTGGATCTTGTCTGGGGTTTGTTTCTGGCGGGAGGGTAAGTCTGGCTGCTGTGTCCTGTCAGAGCATCTGTCCCACGAGTGTACTCGCGATGTGCCTGCACCTGGTGCAGGGCATAAAGGAGGCTCTCGGCCCATGTTTTCTGAGCATGCCTGGGCTGCTCTTGTGACCTGGGCCCTGCAGACTGTACAACCTGCTGCACAACAGATGCTTGGCCCCGTCACTTGCCATTCCACTGCAGCCTAGTGCAGGCTGGGACATTCTGAAATTCAGCCTGGGGAGGGGGCATCAGAGGGGCCTCCATGGCCTGGGAGCTACAGCTCCTTGTTGCACCCCCAGCCTGGCCTACACTGGCCACTTCCACCTCCAGGACCTCAGGCCAATCCCTGCTGCCCAGGGCGGCTGGTTGCTTTACTGTGGGACCAACAGATCAGGGAAGGGGGGGTGGGCCACAGCACATCGTCTGTGGAGGTACCCCCCATGCCGGGAGCAACAGGAGCTGGGAGAGGAGGCTGATCCACTCTGGGGAGAGCCTGGTGGGTCCTGGACCAGAGGTCCATCCCTCAGCAGAGAAGGCTTTGTTACCAGAGCCCCAGTGAGAGGATGCTGCCCCTGGAAGAGGCAATTTAATCTTGGAAAACCCTTGGGAGAGGAGCGAGGGCATAAAGATGCTGGGTGTGTTTTATTACCTGGACATGCACTCCGCAGACTGTGTGAGCAGCAACCTTGGTCCTACGTACACATGTGTGTGCCACACAAGGGCACACATTTGCTAACATGTGTGCACACGTGAGACACAGGCAGGCTTGGCAGCATCTGGCTTTGGCTTGGAGTGGACATTGTCTGAAACATAGGTGGATTCAGATCTCGGCCTGTCACTGCCCAGGGGTTCCAAAGATAGAGTGTTGTTGACGTGGGGAGCTCGGGGGAACACTCCAGGGCTGGCCCTCTGGCCAAAGGAGCAGCCTGGGCGTGGTACTTGGAGGAGGCAGACATCTGACCTGCAGACAGACTGGTGCCTTGGCTCCCAGCTCTGCAGATGGATGGGCAGATGGTGTCAGGAATGGGGTGTCCCAGCGCAGGGTGGAGGGGCAGGAGGCAGATGGAGTGGAGGGGAGTGAGGGCACCAGAGTCTTGGTCTCGAATTGGGCTGTTTCTTCTGTTTGGGGGACAGGTGGGAGCCAGGCATTCTTTGTGTGGCAGCTGAAACTTTTTCCCAGAGAGGACCTGGGAAAAGGGCCAGTTCAGAATGGCACCCACCTTGAGTACAGCCAGCAGCAGGGAAGAGCCTCTGGGAACCCCAGCTGGAGGCCCATTTCGGGGAAGATGCACCCCCCAGACACCCCTAGGGGGCTTGGAGGCCAGTGTTACTCCTGGGGGGTGGCCTCCCTCTCCACCAGGCACTGTCCTCAAAGGCAGCGGTTTTGGGAACCTCAGTGCCCAAATAACACAGACGCCACAGACGCTGGACCCTGGCATTCTCTCAGGCCCCGTGCTGTTTCTTAGGTGAGCCCCCACCCCTGTCCCATGCTTGCTCTCCTGTTAGAGTCTCAGGCCTCCCTCAACCTGACTGGCCACAGCCCTCCTGCTGTTTCTCCACTGGCCTCTCCTGCACTGCCCAGGCATCTGACCTGTCATTTCCCGACTCGTTAACTCCATGGCTCAGCTGCCCACGGTGGGGAGCACATATTCATCATTTCTCCCTGATTCATTCAACTGCGCCAGGCACAGTGTGGCACATCCAGGGACAAAGGCGAGTGGTTCACGCAGCCCTTCCTTCCTGGTGTGGGAGTCAGAAAGGGAAGCTCCAACCATCCACCTGGAACAGCAGACCCAGCTTCTGTCACAGCTTCCTGCAGGACACAGCCCAGGAGCGGCTGGACCACCCAACATGCCAGGAGAGTACCTTGACACCAGAGCCCTGCATGTAATCTTACTCATGCTCTGATGATGATTTATTTCAAATGTCACTTCCTCCATGAAGCTCTCCAGTCAGAATGAGTCCATGGTCCCTTGAGCTTCTGCACACACAAACCTGCATGTCCACAACCTTGGGTCTGGCTCTCACAGGAGTCCAACGCTCCTACCGGGACTGAGAGCCCCAGAGGGGTCTCATCTCTGCCCCAGGGCCTTGGAAATCGTGTCTCAGTGATTCAGCACTTCACAAGCACAGTCTCTGGTGCCCTAGGAGCAACCTGGGAGGCAGGTGCTCTTTTTACCTCCTTTCACAGGTGACAGCTGGCAGGTGGCAGAGTAGCTTTGAGGCCTGGTCCTGTGCACCTTTGTGCCTTAATCAAATGAGCCCACAGCTGCTCCTGAGCTCCTCACTTAGATTATTAATTAACCCCTTAGTTATCAGTCAAGGACTTCTCAGGGATTCTTGGGCTGAAAGCAGAAGAAAGTGGGAGATCCAGTAGAATCCAGAGGAACCATCGGGTGTCATCCTGCTGCCCCGGGCTGGTCCTGAGTTTCTTGACCTCTGGATCCCTCAAGTCTAGAGGCTCCAGTGTGGAGGGGCAGGGGCTCACCTGATCCCTGAAGCTGCTGGTGGCTGCTTTGCCATGTCATCTGCAGACACAAGTCACCTGCCAAACTGCCTGTACACCTGTGAGCTGCCTGCTCCCCTCCCTCGGCATCCCCTGGGCTTCCAGTCCCTCCTCCTGTCTGCCCCAGCACATCACTCCATGGCTCACCCCACTTTCCTGATTCCTCCAGCCGCTTCCTCCAGGGATGTAGCCTCTGCGGCCCTATCCAACACCCACCTGGCTGCCATGCCTGGAGTGGGATCCTGGCTGGCCTGCCTCCAAGGCTCAGCCGGCCCTGCCCCCCCCACAGCCCCCCGCCACAGGGCAGACAAGTTGGCTCAGAGCACACACAGAATCCCATGCACATGTCTTTTTTTTACCAACCAGAGTACACCTTAGGGCACGCAAATCCCTAACTTGGCCCTTGCCAGGCTGTGCATTAACACAGAGACACAATTCACACGGATTCCCTCACGAAGGCCCAGAAACACCGAATGGGGTGCCCTACCCCCACCCGTGTGGTCGCCTTTAGACTGACTTCATTTATCACTGGTCGGGGATGAGTAATTTTATCGTGAAACGCAGTTCAGGGTGATAGATGAGGGAGCGGGGGCAGGTGATTGCCTCCCTGCCTCCTCCCCTTGAGAGGCAGGCTGGAAGGAGATGTGGCCCTTTCACAAAAGGAGAGAACTGGGAGGAGGAGGGAAGAGCTGCAGAGAGGGTGACTGGCAAGGCCAGGGTGGGAGTGGGGTGCAGAAGGCAGGGGCACAGACCAGGGTCAGATCCCCATGAGGGACACGTGGAAAGGCCCAAGCAGGGGAGCAGACGCATCCTTCCTCCCAGATCTTGTTCAGGGCTGAGGTCTAGAGGGTCTTGCATAGGGGTGGGGGTGGGGGGAGGCAGGTGAGCTGCTCCAGTGTCCGGACAGAAAAATCATGGAGAAACTTTCCTGAAAACCACCAGAGTCCTCCAGGATTCTTAACCTCATCCTTTATTTGCAATGAAATTCTCTATGAGTTGATATATTGTACAACCATGCCCATCCTACTGGCGTGAGCAGACTGACGCTTTTCAAAATGACAACTGAGACTATCAACGTTTGCCATGGCCAGTGGAGCTTCTTCTAGGTGCTCCAGTTAGGATTCTAGTCCAAAAGGCTGCCAATGGGTGTGTGGTGGTGGTACTGGCTTGCCCATCCACCACCAAGGTCCCAGCCACAGTGGAGTGGCTGAGGGCTCTGCAGGAGGGTGCTGGCAGGCACAGGGGGCCCAGAGAACAAGCTCACCCCTCTCTGTTATCGTCTATGAGGTCCCTGGGGTCTGGCAGGGGGATGAGAGCCTCCAGACCCATCCCTCCCCCAGGTCAGCCAAAGTGAAGGCACACCACTACCCCAGCTCATGGGACCAGGCTGGTTTCCTCATGGCTGGACATCGGGCAGACAGGTTCAGCCCCACAGGTGACCTGGGCCCTGTGCCCTTCTGGGAGGGTAGAGGTGCCTCTGGCTGGTGGGCCTGCCGCGGAGGCGCTGACAGCTGTGCTGTCACTGCAGCTGATGAGCACTGAGAGAGACAGTCCTCACCGTCCCCAATCAGGGCGGGAGTCTGGGAGGGCTGGCGCAGGAGCAGAGCTGTCCCCAGGCCGCCGGGCAGCGCGTCCCCGGAGGCCGCCGGCGGCGCAGCGGAGGCGCCAGGCGCGTCCGGGAAGTCTGGGCGGCCGCCCGCCCGCAGCTGCCCCCGGGTTCTGCGCCCGAGCCAATCGTGGCGACTCGCTGGCGGCGTCAACCCCCCCCTACCGCAGCGGCGGTTAACCCTTCCCTCCCTGGCCGCTGTGGGCTGTGACCTTCGGACCCTGTGCGGCTCAGGGGACCCAGCCTGCAGGCTGGAGCCCAGCCTGGGGGATCCCCGCCTGAGTCTGGCCTGTGGAACTTGGGGTGTTCCTGGGGCCTGGTTACACCGCCCAGACAGAGATCTTGGGGGGCATCCCGAGGGGTCTTCACACACGGGTCCTCTGGCCTCCATCAGTGCCTTCTCCTGGTCTCTGAGGAAACTGTCCCTCCCTGCCGTGGTCCCACACTCCACCCAGCCCCCTTGCTCCACCCTTCAAGTTCCCTGCAGCCACATCTGCCCTCCTGTCCTTCCAAGATCGCAGGTATAACAACCATGAAGTACCAGCAACAATGACTATTTCTACTAGCAGTATTAGAACAGCGGCCACAGAGCTGTTCACACAGGTCAAGGAGCTCAGGATCACTGGACGGCCCCAGGTTACAGATGAGGAAACTGAGGCCCAGAGAGGCCAAGGACTTGACTACAGTCACAGCTAAGGAAGCTGAGCAGGATCCTGCTCCTGCCTCAAGGATAATGTTCCCCCCCTCCCTCCTGCACTTCCTCTTCCTCCCTCCTGCACCTTCCTCTCCCTCCCCTCCTGCACCTTCCTCTCCCTCCCCTCCTGCACCTTCCTCCTCCTGCACCTTCCTCTCCCTCCTCCTGCACCTTCCTCTCCCTCCTCCTGCACCTTCCTCCTCCTGCACCTTCCTCTCCCTCCCCTCCTGCACTTCCTCTCCCTCCCCTCCTGCACCTTCCTCTCCCTCCCTTCCCTCTTGCACCTTCCTCTCCCCATCTGTAGACTTTTCTTTCTTTGCAGCTGCTTCCACCCAGCCCCACAGCCTCACCACAACATCACAACTCAGACGCTTGTTCCAAGACCAGCTTTTCTTTCCACCTCCCACCTCTCCGGTCAGGAAACCAGTCTGTCAGACGTTGCCAGGCAACACCCCCGCCCCCCCCGCCCCCCCTCCATGTTCTAGCCACTCTCAGCATCAGTGTTGGGTCCCCTACTCTCTTCTGCACCCCCTCTGACCCTCCTTTTCCTCTACACCTACTGCCATGTAGCTTTAGCAGCCCATATGCTGATGACCAGGTTTTACTGAGCTCCTGTTGTATGTAGGGCTCTGCTAGGTACTGGGAAGTCCCTGCTGCTTGGAGCTTGTATTCCACTGGGGAGTGGGGCAAATAATGAACAAATAGACTGATGAATAAATAAGAGAAATACGGGACAGTCCTACATGGAGAGTGAAGACAGAGTCATTGTAACAGGGTAAGTGCCTCTGAGATGGTTTTTGACTGAGAGTGCCCTGAATGTTGACAGTGAGCTGAGACTTAGCCACAGGGAGCCCTCTTCAGGTGGAAGGAGAGGCTCTGGGAAGTTCTGAGGCTAAACGAGCTTGGTGGGCTGGAGATGCGGGGACCGTGGGTGGTCTCCACCCTGGGGATGGCTGCACTCCCATGGCTGGTTGCTGGTCAGGATGGAGGGTATGTGTAGGATTTCTCACCACCCAGGAAAGAGAGCTGGCCTGGGAGCTTCTTGGTTCTCCCAGCAGACTGTGTGAGAGGGGATGCGGCCCATGGGTAGGCAGATCACAAGATTCCCAGGGCTCATGAGGAGGGTCTGCAGGCAGTGAATACCTAGTGGTGGGAGTGGGTGTGTCTGTGGGTCCCATGAGAGGAAGGGGCAGCTCCAAACACTCACTGAGCCCAGAGAATATGGATTCCTGAAGCTGTAATCAGGGGAGACCTTCGCCCCTTACCTCTCCTCCTTGATCCTCCCAGAGCTGAGGAATTGCACAGTGAACCAAGTCCCTTCTGCCCACTGCAAGAGGCCAGCTTGAATGCTTACACAGCATTGGGCATTCCAACTGAAATGAGACTCTTAAAAATGACTTTGAGGAACAGAAGACTTCAATTACTGAAGAACGGCAGAAAAGTCTTGGGACTTACCTTAGATTTCATCTAGGATGGGGAAGATGAGTTGCCACAAAGTGGGGCTCCCTGGAGTTGTTTCTGTGGGCCCGGCTTCTTTACATGGTGACACACGTAACCTGTGCTCCCCAAGACTTCAGGCTGGGTGTCTGGGCACAAAAACTGTAGAATGAGTGTGTTTAACAGGGAGATGGCTGCAGACTCAGGAGGCACTGGGCCATCTGTCTGTAGATAAGAGGAGAGATCTGAGCATAGATGCCGCATGCAGGTTGTGGCACAGAGGCCAGCTGACCCTAAAAGTCTGCCTCCGCTCCCATAGAGAAGTGTGCTGCAGGGAGCCAGGCTGGCCCCACGTCTTTCTGGCCACTGTTTTAGGTGAGGAATGGCTGGACCTAATAGTCTCTCCTTTGATCATGATCCTGGAGGCCACAGATGGAGGCGAGGGGATGAAGTGGCTCTCCCAGGTCACAGCTTAGAGAGCTGCCTAGGGGATCCTTATACAACTTGGCTGAACCAGGAAGGACCTCAGTGATGGTGAGGTGAGCCTCAGATTCTGGGTTATGTGTCCCCAAAAGTCTGCCCATCCTGATAAATACAAGGCAACTATTTGTGGGCACCCCTCAGGGGTAGACCGCAAAGAGGAGGGGTCCAAGACAACTCTGAGAACACTCCTTCTCATTTAAGGAGTGGGAGAAGGAGGGCTCAGAGGAAGCCAAGAGAGCTGTGAAGGGGCAAGAGTGAAGTTAACGAGGAGGGGAGTTGTCAATTCCAAGAAGACAGTACAGCAATGTGCTCCTTGGAGTTGCCACTGTGAAGACATGGTGGGGCTGGTGAGGTTTGGGATGTGGCAGGACACAGAGTGACTGGAGAAACATGTGTGAACTACTCTCCCTAGAGGCTTGACCAGCTGCATCAGAGAGAAGACCAAGAGGAGAGGGAAATTAGAGTCATGGAAAACTGACCCTTCTGCCTGTAATCAGGGAGACCAAGTGTTAAAGAGCCAAGGATCTGCCTTAGAGGCAGGAGTTGAAGACCCAGGAGGAGTTCGCCACAGGGGCAAAATCAGCTTAGACAGGAGGAGGGACCCCCAGCATCAGGCTGTGGGCGGGAGGGCCTGAAAGGTGGGGGTCTTCAAGGCCAGGTCAGGGCTGGTGAGGGAGGAGGAAGGGCAGGCCTAGAGGCAGCTGCTAGGCAACTGAAATTGGGGTGTGGGTTCTGGAAGTGGGGTAGTCATGGGTGTCATATGGGGTGGATGAAGCAAGGGAGACAGAAGACATGAAGCAGGTGGAGGGTGGAGGGCCTGGGTGAGGGCAGGTGAGGTGGAGAGGAAGGTGCCATCAGGGACATAGAGGGGGCCTGTGGGTGCCAGATCTAAGAGCAGCAGACTGTAGGGCTAGTGTCCCAGGGGACAGCTGGGCTCCCATTAGTCCAGGCACAGCTGGATGACCAAGTGCATTGGGCACATGAGGCTGGCTTGGCTCATTTATTTATTTTATCGAGGTGACATTCACAAATGTAAAATTAACTGTGTTAAAGGGAACACTTCAGTGGCGTTTAGCGCATTTGTACTGTGCAACCAATATTATTGTTTAGTTCCCATCTTCATCATCCAAAAAGGAACCCGTGGACCCATTAAGCACCCATTCTGTTACCCTCCCCCTCCAACCCCTGCAATCATTCATCTGCTTTCTGTCTCTGTGGATTTGCCTTTTCTGGGTATTCATACAATATGTGACTTTTTGTGTCTAACTTCTTTCATGCAGCATGTTGTTTTCAAGATTTATCCATGTTGTAGCATGTGTCAGTGCTTCATTTCTTTTATGGTTGAATAATATTCCATTAGCCAGCCCTGATGTTCTAGTGGTTAAGATTGGCGCTCTCACCACTGCGGCCTGGGTTCATTTTCCCACTCAGGGAACCATACCACCTGTCTATTGATTGTCATACTGTGGTGGCTGTGTGTTGCTGTGATGCTGAAAGCTCTGCCACCAGGATTTCAAATACCAGCAGGGTCACCTGTGGCGGACAGGTTTCAGTGGAGCTTCCAGACTTGGATAGTCCAGGAAGAAGGACCTGGCCACCCACTTCTGAAAAATTGGCCATGAAAACCCTATGAATAGCAGCAGCGCATTGTGTGATATAGTGCTGGAAGGTGAGGATGGCACAAAAAGATGAGGCAGGGTTCCCTCTGCTGTCCACTGGGTCACTATGAGTCAGAACGGACTCAACAGCACCACCACCAACAAAATATTCCATTGTGTGGATATGCTCATTTGTTTATCCATTCATCAGTTGATGGATGTTTAGGCTGTTTCCACTTTTTGACGATTGCATGTAGTGCTTCAGTGAACATGTGTGTGCATGCATATTGATATGAGTTTTCGATTCTTTGGGGTACACGCCTAGAAGTGGAAGTGCTGGATCATATGGCCATTCTGTGTTTAACTTTCGCAGAAAGGACTACCCTGCTTTCCTCAGCGGCTGCACCATTTTACATTCCTCCCAGCAGTGTGCAAGGGTTCTAACTTCTGCACATTCTCACCAACACTTGCTTTTTTAGTTTTTATATATATGTTTATCATAGCCATTCTAGTGGTTGGCTATAGTTTATTTTATGTACTCTTTTTCTCAGTTGAACAGTGGTTTCAAAAGGCTGCATTTACCAGCGGGGGGATGGGGGGTGAGAGGGTCAAACCGCCTGGAGGGGGCGGCAACTGCACACACTGCTCTGAGGGTTCCAACACCCCTTCCGGGAGGCACTATCGTCTCCAGGGCCAAATAGCCTCTGAGAGGCTGGGTGACTTGCTCAGGGACGTGCAGCTTCTTGTGGGGAGAGAATTGGCTGATTCCAAAGCCCCTCCTGCCCTATTTAATTCCCTGCTGTCCCCACGAGACTCAGTCTTGGGAACTAGGCTGGTCCCCACGAGCCCAAAGGCCACGCCTGCACCGGGCAAGAGTCCCGCCCGCGGCCACGCGGAAGCGGGGAGTTGGGCCGACGTCAGAACCAACTTTCTAGCAGTACGTCATTCCCGGAGCAGGAGGCTCTCTCCGTGAATTCGGCGTCCAGGAGAAGACTGCTTTGGGCCACTGCCATGCAGATGACTTTTCTGCGTAGGCTTTCCGTTCACACGCCCCTGTTCTGGCGGCGCCGCCCCCCGTCTGCAAAGTCCGGAGTTTCTAGGAGGCGCAGCGCCTCCTGGTGGCGGCGCGGCGCCCCTGCGGAGGACCGGCCGAGCTCCCGCCGGGACAGCGGTGAAGGCGTGCTGATCCCGCGGCAGCTAGGGACAGGACAGGGATGCAAAGGGGGCAGGAGGGCACAGCAGCTCCGTCATCCAGGTAATGGAGGAGGGAAGACCCAGGTACAGGCGGCCACATGGGCCCAGTACCCCAAGCCCCAGGGATTCTCTTAAGGGGGTGAGCAGAAGAAAGGGACTTGACTCTCCACATTTCTTTGACACAAGGCGCGTGATGGGAAGGGGTATCAGGTGGCCCTGGTGCCTCACCTAACTCCTGGGAGCAGGGGCCTCTTTGGACCTCACAGATTTGAGGGTGGGAAGGGATCTCCATACTCTTATTCTCAAGGCCCTGACTCTAGAGCAGAGAATCTGGGTTCAGAGAGGAAGTGACATGGTGCAGGCCCTACCAGTCTCCTGCTGCTCTTCCCAGTGCTTCACCGGGAGCCTTAGGAGAGCCTGCCACACGGCAGATGAGGCTCAGAGGGGCGAAGGCCTTGCTTCAAATCACAAAACCGTAAGGCCAGAGTTCAGTGGGACTCACACAGTCCTGTGTGGCTGGCATAATACTCACCTGTGAGCCCCGGTGGCTTTGTGTGGCTCAGTTATTCTTACTGCTTGGGTGACATTGCAGTGACAGAGGGAATGCAGGCTGTGGCTGTCTAACCCAGAGCCACATCTGTCTTGTTGAGAGACCCCTTACTTGGGCTGAATTCTGTGTTGCTACAGCCCAGATCCATGCTCTTTCTTGGGCCTGGTCACTGGCGACACTGTCTGCAGCTTGCTGGTGCCCCCTCTGGTGCCAGCTCTTTCCTTGACAGCAGAGGAGAAAGGTTGGGACATCCCTCTCCCTGGACCTCCAGCTCCAGCTGTCTCTCAAGTCCCCCTGCACAAGCCCAGCATTCAATCTTGTCTTTGGCATTTTAGAAATGTTTTTCCAGCTAAAAGTTCAACCTTTATGAGTTATCTTCCTCAATAGTATGCATTTACATAAATTAGCATAAACTTAATGTAGGGCCTAGTGAGGAGCTGAGCTGGTGTCCAAAGAGTATCAGCCTCTGGACCACTTCCAGTGCCAGGGGCCCTGGGGTCTTTGGGATGGGGTGTCATCTGCACCTTGAAGTTGAATTGATGACCTTTAGGTGGGGTGGGAGTGGGGGGAACAATCTAGAGGAAGGAGATGAACATATGTTAGCAGATGTGCACAGATGTGGGGTGTTCATTCATTCTCAACTCCTAAGTGCCCAGCAAGTATAGCTGTTGGGAGCAGCTCAGAGGCAGTGCTTAGAGTAGAGCATGAAAGAAGATGAGAGCCTGTGAAAGCCCCTAGTGAGCCCCTCATGGTGCCCATGCTCTGTTAATGGCAGAAATGATGGATCTTCACTTCTGAGATTAGAGTATAAAAAGACTTGGTGAGAGGAATGGATGAACACAGTGAGAACTTCAACAAAGAGACAGAAAGTATAAGAAAGTAAGAATAGAAGTCACAGAGGTGAAGAATACAATAACTGAACTGAAGAGTACGTGGGAGGGGCTCAATAGCAGACTAGGCGAAGCAGGAGAAAGGACCAGTGAAATCGAAGACAAGGCAGCGGAACTCACCCAATCAGAGCACCAAAAGGAAAAAAGAATGAAAAAAAGTGAAGCCAGCTTCAGGGACTTATGGGACAACATCAAACAGACTAACACTTGCATTATAGGAGTCCCAGAAGGAGAAGAGAGAGAGAAAGGGGCAGAAAACTTATTTGAAGAAATAATGGCTGAAAACTTCCCTAATCTGGGGAAGGAAATAGACATCCAGATCTAGGGAGCCCAGAGAGTTTCAAAAGATGAACCCAAAAAGACCCACACCAAGACAATTATAATTAAAGAGTCAAAAATTAAAGACAAGGGGCCAGCCTGGTGGCGCAGTGGTTAAGTGGGCATGTTCTGCTTTGGTGGCCCAGGGTTCACTGGTTCGGATTCCGGGTGTGGACGTGGCACCACTCAGCAAGCCATGCTGTGGCAGGTGTCCCACGTATAAAGTAGAGGAAGACGGGCATGGATGTTAGCTCAGGGCCAGTCTTCCTCAGCAAAAAGAGGAGGATTGGCAGCAGATGTTAGCTCAGGGCTAATCTTCCTCAAAAAAAGAAAAAAAGACAAGAAAACCTTAAAAGCAGCAAGAGAACAACTTGTTATGTACAAGTGAACCCCCGTAAGACTATCAGCAGGTTTTTTTTTAAGATTGGCACCTGAGCTAACATCTGTTGCTAAACTTCTGTTTTTTTCCTTTCTTCTTCTTCTCCTCAAAGCTGCCCCCCAGTACATAGCTGTATATTCTAGTTGTAAGTGCCTCTGGTTGTGCTATGTGGGATGATGCCTCACCATTACTTGATGAGTGGTGCCATGTCCACGCCCAGGATCCAAACTGGCAAAAGTCTGGGCCACTGAAGCAGAGTCTGCTAACTTAACCACTTGGCCACGGGGCCAGCCCCTATCAGCAGATTATTCAGCAGGAACTCTGCAGGCCAGAGGGGAGTGGCATGATCTATTCAAAGAACTGAAAGAAAAACACTTCCAACCAAGAATACCCTACCTGACAATGTTTTCACTCAGAACTGAAGGAGAGAGAAATAGTTTTCCAGACAAGCAAAAACTAAAGGAGCTCATCCCCACTAAACTGGCCTTATAAGAAATGTTAAAGGGACTTCTTTAAGTTGAAAAGAAAAGGTGCTAATTAGTAGCAAGAGCACATGTGAAAGAATAAATTTCACTAGTAAAGGTAAATATATAGTAAAGATAGTGGACTAGTCACTTATAAAGCTAGTATGAAGGTTAAAAGACAAATGTAGTAAAAATAACTATGATTACAATAATTAGTTAAGGGATACACAAGATAAAAAGATGTAAAGTGTGACATCAAAAACATAAAATGTGGGGGTAGAGAGTAACAGTGTAGAGCTTTAGCATGCATTCAAACTTACGTTGTTATCAACTTAAAATAGACTGTTACTAACCCTAACTCAGGGCCGGCCCCATGGCTGAGTGGTTAAGTTTGCGTGCTCCGCTGCAGGCTGCCCAGTGTTTCGTCAGTTCAAATCCTGGGCGCAGACATGGCACTGCTCATCAAACCACGCTGAGGCAGCATCCCACACGCCACAACTAGAAAGACCCACAATGAAAAATATACAACTATGTACTGGGGGGCTTTGGGGAGAAAAAGGAAAAAAATAAAATCTTTAAAAAAAAATAGACTGTTACAAATACAAGTTGTTATGTAAAATTTTCATGGTAGCCACAAAGCAAAAACCTATAGTAGATGCACAAAATATAATAAGAAAAGAATACAAGCATACCACTAAAGAAAGTCATCAAACTGCAGAGGAAGAGAGCAAGAGAAGAAAGGAACAGAGAGGAACTACAAAACTGCTAGAAAAAAATTAACAAAATGGAAATAAGAACATACTTATTAATCATTACTTTAGGGCCTGGCCTGGTGGTGTTGTGGTTAAGTTCACACTTTCTGCTTCAGTGGCCCAGGGTTTGCACGTTCAGATCCCAGGTGCAGACTTGGCACTGCTCATCAAGCCATGCTGTGGTGGCATCCCACATAAAATAGAGGAAGAGTGGCACAGATGTTAGCTCAGGGCCAATCTTCCTCACCCCCCCTCCAATTACTTTATATGTAAATGGGCTAAATTTTCCAATCAAAAGACACAGAGTGGTGAATGGATAAAAAACGAGACCCATCTACATGTTGCCTACAAGAGACTGACTTTAGATGTAAGAACACACACAGACTGAAAGTGAAAGAATGGAAAAAGATATTCTATGTAAATGGAAACCAAAAAAAAAAAAAAAAAAAAAAAGCAGGAGTAGCTATACTTATATCAGACAATTTCAACTTTAAAACAAAGACTACAATAATAGACAAAGAAGGACATTACATAATGATAAAGGGGTCAATCCAACAAGAGGATATAACATTTATAAATATTTGTTCACCCAACATAGGAGCACCTAAATATATAAAGCAAATATTAACAGACCTAACTGGAGAAATAGACAGCAATACAATAATATTAGGGGACTTGAATACCCTACTTACATCAATGGACAGATCATCCAGACAGAAAATCAATACGGAAACATCAGCCTTAAATGACATGTTAGACCAGATGAACTTAACAGATATTTACAGAACATTCCATCCAAAAGCAACAGAATACACATTCCTCTCAAGTGCATGTGGAACATTCTCCAGGATAGATTGTACATTAGGTCACAAAACAAGTGTTAATAAATTTAAGAAGATTGAAATCATATCAAGCATCTTTTCTGACCGCAATGGTATGAAACTAGAAATCAATTACAAGAAGAAAACTGGAAAATTCAGAAATATGTGGAGATTAAACAACATGCTACTGAACAACCAATGGGTCATAGAAGAAATCAAAAGAAAAATTAAAAAGTACATTGAGACAAATGAAAATGGCAATACAACATATCAAAACTTATGGGATGCAGCAAAAGCAGGTCTAAGAGGGAAATTCATGGTGATAAATGCATACATCAAGAAACAAGAAAAACCTCAAGCAAACAACCTAACTTTACACCTGAAGGAACTAGAAAAAGAAGAACAAATGAAGCCCAAAGTTAGTAGAAGGAAGGAAATAACAAACATCAGGGTGGCAATACATGAAACTGAGGCTAAAAAGACAATGGAAGAGATCAATGAAACTAAGATCTATTTCTTTGAAAAGATAAACAAATTGACAAACCTTCAGTTAGACTCACCAACAAAAAAGAGAGAGAGATACTCAAATAAATAAAATCAGAAACTAAAGAGGAGACATTACAATTGACACCACAGAAACACAAAGGATCATGAGACTACTAGGAACAATTATATGCCAACAAATTGGACAACCTAGAAGAAATGGATAAATTCCTAGAACATACAACCTACCAAGACTGAATCATGAAGAAATAGAAAATTTGAACAGACTGATTGCTAGTAAGGCGACTGAATCAAAATAATCAAAAGCCTCCCAACAAACAAAAGTCCAAGACCAGGTGGCTTCACTGGTGAATTTTACCAAACATTTAAAGAAGAATATGTACCAATTCTTCTCAAACTCTCCCAAAAAATAGGAGAGGAGGGAACACTTTTGAACTCATTTTGTGAGAGTAGAATTACCCTGATACCAAAACCAGACAAGGATACCACAAGAAAGGAATATTACAGGCCAATATCCCTGATGAACACAGATGCAAAAATCCTGAATAAAATATTAGCAAGTCAAATACAACAATACATTAAAAGGATCATACACCATGATCAAGTGGGATTTATTCCAGGGATGTAAGGATGGTTCAACATCCACAAATCAATCAATATGATACACCAAATTAGCAAAATGAAGGATAAAAATCATATGATCATCTTGATAGATGCAGAAAAAGCACTTGACAAAATTTAACATCCATTTAGGATAAAAACTCTCAATAAAGTGAGTATAGAGGGAACATAACTCGACATAATAAAGGCCATATATGACAAACCCACAGCTAACATTATACTAAATGGTGAAAAGCTGAAAGCTTTCCTCTAAGATCAGGAACAAGACAAGGATGCCCACTCCTGCCACTTTAGTCAGCACAGCACTGGAAGTCCTAGCCAGAGCAATTAGGCAAGAAACAGAAATAAAAGGCATCAAAATGGAAAGGAAGGAGTAAAACTGTCACTATCTGAAGATGAAATGATATTGTATATAGAAAACCCTAAGACTCCACCAAAAAACTGTTAGAACTAATAAACAAATTCAGTAAAGTTGCAGGATACAAAATCAATAAACAAAAATCTGGTGCATTTCTATACACTACTAATGAACTATCAGAAAGAGAAATTAAGAAAACAATCCCATTTACAATTGCATCAAAAAGAATAAAATACCTAGGAAGAAATTTAATTAAGGATGTGAAAGGCCAGTACACTGAAA
This sequence comes from Equus caballus, assembly GCF_041296265.1. Taxonomy (NCBI): domain Eukaryota; kingdom Metazoa; phylum Chordata; class Mammalia; order Perissodactyla; family Equidae; genus Equus; species Equus caballus. The sequence goes on from NC_091685.1 coordinate 48,805,928, forward strand.
ATTATAAGACATTAATGAAAGAAATTAAAGAAAATACACATAAATGGAGAGATATTCTGTGCTCATGGGTTGGAAGAATTAATGTTATAATATCCATACTACCCAAAGCAATCTACAGATTCAATGCAATCCCTATCAAAATTCCAATGACGTTTTTCACAGAAATAGAAAAAACAATCCTAAAATTTTTAAAACCACAAAAGACCCTGAATAGCCAAAGCAATTTTGAGAAGAACAAAGCTGGAGGCATCACACTTCCTGATTTCAAAGGGTATTACAAAGTTATAGTATGGTATTGGCATAAAAACAGACACATAGGTCAATGGGACAGAATAGAAAGCCCTGAAATAAACCCATGCATATATGGTCAATTAATTTATGATAAAGGAGCTAAGAATATACAATGGGGAAAGGACAGACTCTTCAATAAATGGGAAGATGTTGGGAAAAGTGAGCAGCCACAGGCAAAAGAATGAAACTGGACCCCTGTATTACACTATGCACAAAAATTAACTCAAAATGGGTTAAAGACTTGAATGTAAGACCTGATACCATAAAGCTCCTAGAAGAAAACATAGGCAGTAAGTTCCTTGACATGGGTCTTGGCAATGACCTTTTGGATTTGACACCAAAGGCAAAGGCAACAAAAGCAAAAATAAACAAGTGGGGCTACATCAAACTAAAAAGCTTCTGCACATCAACAAAATGAAAAGACAACCTATCAAATGGGTGAAAATATTTGCAAATTGTATATCTGATAAGGGGCTAATATCCAAAATATGTAAAGAATATATGCAAATCAGTAGCAAAAAACCAAACAATCTAATTAAAAAATGGGCAGAAGACCTGAATAAACATTTTTCCAAAGAAGACATACAGGTGGCCAACAGGTACATGAAAAGGTGCTCAACATCACTAATCATCAGGGAAATGCAAATCAAAACCACAATGAGATATCACCTCACATCTGTTAGAGTCGTTATTATTATCAAAAAGATAAGAAGTGCTTGTGAGGATGTGGAGAAAGGGAACACTTGTGCACTGTTGGGAACATAAATTGGTTCAGCCACTGTGGAAAACAGTATGGAGGTTCCTCAAAAAGTGAAAAGGAGAACTACCATATGATCCAGCATTTCCACTTCTGGGTATTTATCTGAAGAAAACGAAAATGATAATTTGAAAAGATATAAGCATGCATGTTCATTGTAGCATTATTTACAACAGCCAAGACATGGGAATAACCTAAGTGCCCAAGAATGGATGAATGGATAAAGAAGATGTGTGGGCTGGCCTGGTGGTGCAGCGGTTAAGTTCACACATTCTGCTTCTCGGCGGCCTGTGGTTCGCTGCTTTGGATCCTGGGTGCAGACAGGGCACTGCCTGGCAAAAGCCATGCTGTGGTAGGCGTCCCACATATAAAGTAGAGGAAGATGGGCATGGATGTTAGCTCAGGGCCAGTCTTCCTCAGCAAAAAGAGGAGCATTGGCAGTAATTAGCTCAGGGCTACTCTTCCTCCAAAAAAAAAAAAAAAAAAAGAAGATGTATATATATGTAAAGGAATACTACTCAGCCATAAAAAGGAATGACATCTTGCCATTTGCTACAACATGGATGGACCTTGAGGGAACTATGCTAAGTGAAATAAGTCAGAGAAACACAAATACCATATGATCTCACTTATATTTGGAATCTAAAAAATAAAAACAACTGAGTTAATAGATACAGAGTACAGATTGGTGGTTGCCAGAGGCTGGGGGTGGGGGGTGGGCAATATGGGTGAAGTGTGTCAAAAGGTACAAATTTCCAGCTATAAAATAAGTGAGTCATGAGAATGTACTGTACAGCATGGTGACTATAGTTAATAATACTGTATTGCATATTTGAAAGTTGGTAAGAGAGTAGATCTTAAAAGTTTTCATGACAAGAAAAAAAATTTGTAACTGTGTGGTAATGGATGTTAAGTAGACTTATCGTGATGACCATTTTGCAATATATACAAGTATTGAATAATTATGTTGTACATTTGAAGTAATATAATGTTATATGTCAATTGTACTTCAATTAAAGAAAAACTATGGCTCCATCTTGGCCCCATGCTAAGTTAAGTAGTTACCATGTAGTGAGGCAGCCCCATGAGGAAGCCCAAGTGACAAGGGACCGGGCCTGACCACAACCTCATGAATGAGTTTGGAAGTGGTGGTCTTCAGATCAAGCCTTCAGATGAGACCATAACCCTCTGTCTGGCCAACAGCTTGACCGAGATTCAAGACAGAACTTGAACCTGAGGTATCCAGTTAAGTCACACCTAGATTTCTGATCCACAGAAACTGTGAGGTAATGAATGTTTGCTGTGTTAAGATTTGGAGTAATTGGAAAGGCTTTGCTGAGGACGTGGGCGTTTGAGCTGAGACTCAGAGATGGGAAGGAGCAGCCACAGGGCCGGCTGCAGAGGGAGCAGTGAGTGCAGAGACCCTGCATCAGGACAAGCCTGGTGTTTTCCAGGGCTGAGAGAAGGGCAGGGTGGCTGGAGCGTAGTGAGTGGGAGAGAGACAGCTCTTGGGCCAGGGAAGGGAAGCTGCATGGAGCAGCTCGCAGCCTGACTTGAGAGTGAAGCTCGGGGCCCCCAGAGGTCCAGTGATTGGCTAGAAGCGCTCAGACTCAGAAAAGCCGTGATACTCAAGGTGAGGGTTGATTACAGTGAGAGGATATGAACTAAACTCAGCCCTTGGACAGCACTTATTTCTCCATTCTGCTTCCGAGGACACCCACGTGTAGGTGCTAAGCGGGCAATTGAACATGTGCGTCTGGAGTTTAGAAAGCAAATCTGGGATACAGATGCATATTTGGGGGGTATCAGCAAATTGAACCCACAAGTGATTGAGGCCATGGGCACATTCTCCAGGGAGTGTGTGGGGTGTGAGGATGAAGCTGGAAGGTAACCAACTTCTACAGGCAGAAAAGAGGGTCTGGAGAGGAAACAGGCAGCCCCTAGGATGGAAGGACGTTGGGAGGGCATCCCACAGGCTGCCCAGAGGTCAGGGAGGAGAAGGCTGAAGAGTGTCCTGGACCGGTTCCATGGAGGCTACTAATAACCACCCGGAGCTTGACCACAGGGGATGCAGACAGAGGAGGTGAAGGAATGGAAGCCCCCCTCCAAGAAAGGGGTGCATGAAACAGGCTGCTGGAAAGGCACTGGGCCCCCTCGGTCCTGAACACATTGGCCATGGCGGGAAGTCTGCTGGTCTGCTGAGTGGAATGCTGGAAGGCAGAGACCACACAGAACGGCCTCAGGATGGGGTCGGTGGGGCCCGTGGATGAGAGGGCTCCAGCGCGGGAGTCCCCAGGTACTCCTGGAAGGTCCCCAAGTCTCCTCTCCAGGTCACACTCTCAACACCTCGGCTGTGCAGCACGGCACAGCCACCTTGGCTGATGGGCCTCACGGCTGCCCTTGTCAGGGGCAGAGTCATGAGGGGCTCATTGCCCCAGACCTGGAGCACCTCGCTTGTGCCCAGAGCCTCTGCCCAGGGTCACACACAAAGACTGACCTCTTCCTTGGCCACATGAGGACACCTCCACACCCACACTTCTCAGTAAATAGAATTGGCTGATTGGCCACCACCCCACTCAGGGCCACATGTGCTGACCCCCTAGAGACCTCGCACACACAGATCCTTACACATGGCTGCACACACACAGCACCCCCCACGTATGGATAACCCTTCACCCTCACAGACTTCTCTGGCCCCAACACTCAGCCCACGTGGACCCCACCCCATTCACGGGTTACAAACGCAGAAGATGCCCCTCACACAGGCACTCACACCCCCTGCACCTCACCCCCCCATCCCTGGTGGCCTGTGAAGATTCCCCCACCACAAAGACCCTTCTCCACCCACACACCTAGAGGGAAGGGAGGGGTTTTCCGGGAGGGTCTCTTTTCCCTAGGACGCCTTCAAGAGACTCCAGGCCAGGGAGGGTGGACAAGTGCTCTTTGTGGTGGCATTTCCTTTACAGAAAACAGTCCTGACCCCTCCCCACTGTGCCAGGAGCCTCGGGGACCTTGTTTCTCCCACGTGCCACGTAGACAGCAGCTGTGATGGGGGAGGCAGCTCAGGACCCTGCTGTCAGCACCTGCCCCTACCCCCTTACTGACCTCCTGCCTCGGCCTGGGTCAGAGTCTCGCCTGGGAAGGGCATACCTGATGTCCTTTGAGAAGGCGTCTTCAGAAACATATTTTATATTTAGAAAATAAAAAACAAACCCTAGTGTGTGTTTGCTTGTTAACACGAATGTGGAACAGAGAGAGCCATGATTGGCAGGCCTCGCAGAGACTGTGTGGGAGGGAGGGTCATCATCCTGCTGGCAGCCCCGTCTAGGCCACCTTCCCGGAGGGCCTCATCCCTCTCATCCCAGGGACAACAGCAGGAAGAGAGGGCAGTTGAGGCCAGACCACAGACATTCCAAATCTGGGCTGCTGAGCACCTGGAGGGTCCAGGACGCCAGGGGGCTTTCACCCTTTATTAACACCCTGCTCTCCTAGTCAACAATTCTTTACACTAGAAGTTCCCCCTTTAAGTTCCTGGTATGGCTTTTGTGTCCTGACTGGACTCCTACGGATGCCACTGCAAGTTGCTGAGTTTTTGAGCTTGTTTCTTACTCAGAGTAACCCAGAGAAAGCTGACAGATACAGGTGTTGCATGAGAGCAGCTGTTAAAACCAAGGGGCCCTCTGCACTCAGGCCTCCCCGTCCCAGCCCCCAGAGCCGCTGCTGTGAGGTCACGGGGACCTCCGCATGGGCCAACATGGCACGCTGTGGAGGCTACCATGCCTCCTCAGTCACAGTGTTTCATGGGGCTTTTAGGTTTTTCTCCTCTCTCCTCGGTCACAGTTTCTCAGTCTCTTCCAGGTTCTTCCTCCTCTTGTGGACCTCTAGAAACTGGAGGGCCCAGTGGCTCTGTCCTTGGGCCTCTTCTCTTCTCAAACGGCACTCTTGGTGATGACCTTACCTGGTTTTGTGGCTTCACGTGTGATCCTGCCCTCCCTCTCACATGGACTTGCATAGCTCCCTGCTTGCACCTCCACTGATGTGGGAGCAGATGTGGTCAGAGCTGGCTTACCTCTCCACACTCACCTACAGCTTTTGTCTGCAAGCTCCTCCACTCCACCAGGGCTTTCTCTGCTCACAGGAATGCACAGGCCCAGGCCAAAGTGCCGGAGGATCCATGCCCTAGAAGCAGCCTTCTGACAGAGACGGACGGGGGTCCGTGACCAAGTCCCAGCCACCTATGCCAGGGTGCAAATCAGAGGCGTGTTCTAGTCTCCCTGAGGCCCTGGAAGGACTGAGTCCAGCTGCCCAGCGATAACCTGCTTGCCCACCCCCTCCCTGTGCTTCCTAGGACCTCCCCTGCCCAATGAACCACTTACACCCAAATACTTTTCTCAGGGTCTGATTGTGAAGAAACTCACCCTAAAAAGCATTCTCAATCCTAGGTTTCTCAGCCACGATCTGTTTCTCTTACATCTTCCTGTCATAGACTGAATGTTGCTCAGGGCAAACTGTTGGCCTTATCACTGTCTTCTCTCTTGTCACACTCTAGACCCCTCTGCCTTGCTTTGTCCATGGTCACTGCCCTGGGAGAGCAGGTAGAAGAGGTGTCTGCCGCATCTCTTCTATCTGCTCTCCCTCTTCCACCTTCACCCTATCCAAGGTTAGCTCGCAGCTCAGCTCAGGTTGCCCTCTTTCCATCTCACACCTGCCCAGCCCTCCTGCCCCGCTGTGCGCACAGCCCACCTTCTCACTCCCTCCCCCTCTTCATTCAAACATCCCGTCTCAAGGCAGGCTTCGTTGGCCACCCACAACCTGAGACCGCCCCCTGCGCTGCCTTATTTTCTCTTTAGAATTTGTCCTTCCCTCTCTGCGCAGCAACGCAAACCACTTCGAGGGCAGGGGTTTTGTCTGTTATTTATGACGAACAGCGCCAGACAAAACAGACGCTTGATAAATATCCGTTGAACGCTCCTCCCGTAGCCCCGGCCCCTCCGCTATCCCGCTGACCAGCTCTGCTCGCAGGTTGGACCCGTTCCCCGCCTTTGTCCCACGAGTTGCTCAGCTCCGCGGGTCCCTGGACTACAAGCCCCAGAATACCCCACGCCCTCCCGTCGTTTGCGCCCCTTCCGAAGCTGCGGTGCGCCTTCTGGGAAGTGTAGTCCATGATCCTCCACCTCCTTTGCGGAGCCATCAGGAAATCTAGGCGGTCCTCTCCTTTTTGCGTCGGTTCACTTCTGCTAGCGATGTACCTACTCGCGAAACAGACTTTCCACCTTCTTCGCCTGGTCAGAGGCAAGCCGTTTGAGTCCCTCCCTCCCAAGGTGCGCCAAGGCCCCGTGTGTCCCCTTATCTCTGCGCCTTCGGGTATGGGAGTATTTACTGCGTGGCTCACCTGTTTCCTCAGAGGCCGGCAGTTCTTTTAGGTGGGGCCTGCGTTTATCCGCCTCGGTGTCGACAGCCCCGCGCGCCATTGCATGCATCCAACAGTTCTGCCCGCCTGCTGCATCCCAGGCTCCGAGTGCGGAGGATGCCACGGCCTGAAAACGTCGCCACCGTCGCTGACACGACATCAGGGGCGGGGTTCCGACAACACACATGCGTGACTGGATGTGTCCCAAGTGCGACGAGTGCCAATTAGAAAAACGAACCTGGGAGGGAGTTGGCGTGGGGCTGGGTATTATTTTAGAGGATGCTCTGAGAAGCCCTGAGGACACCAGGACGCAAATGTTGAGCCCGCGCGTATCTGGGAAGACTGTGGGGACCCCACAGAGGAAGGCGGCAACGAGAGGGTGTGAGCGCTGGGTAGAGTGGGAAATAGGTCAGGGTGGAGGGGGTGGCGCTGGGTCCTGTAGGGCTTTGGCTTTTCCCCCACTGAAGTGGGAAGCCATTGGAAAGTTATGAGCAGAGGCATGACGATCCCGGATGTGTTTTTCAGTGGCTCACTCCGGTGACTGTATTTAAAAGAGACTTTAGAGGGGCGAGTGCTGAAGCGGGGCACCCGTTAAGAGGCTCCTAGCTGTGAGACCTTGGGCAAGCCAGTTAACACCTCTATGACACAGTCTCCTCATTTGTAAGCTGAGTTTAATAATAGTATCTACCTCATGGAGTCAATATAAAAGTTAAGTGAGTTGATGCCCAGGAAGTATTTAAACAGTGCCCATCAGAGGGAAGGATCCATGCATGTATTAGCAATTCTCATTATTAAAATAAATGCCACAGCCCAGGTGAGAGGTGATAGGCCAGGTGGGAGCAATGGAGCTTGTGAGAGATAGTCACAGTCTGGACCTGGTTTTAAGGTGGAGCCTATGCATTTTGCTGAAAAATTGGATGAAGGGTGTGACACAAAGAAAAGAATCAAGAGTTTTGACCTTAACAACTGAGAGGGTGGAGTTGTCATTTCCTGAGATGAAGGAGACTGTGGGAGAGTCGGTTTTTAGGGAGCATCAGTAATTGCGGTTTGGATATATGAAGTTTGAGACGCCTATTAGACACTCAACACAAATGCTGAGTAGACAGTTGAATGTGAGACTGAAATTTAGGGGATAAGTCCAGGCTGCAGGTACATATCCAGGAGTCACTGGCATATAAATGGCATTTGAAGCCACTCGGCTGAATGAGGTTGTTGAGGGAGTGAGTGAGACAGAGAAGCAGCTGGGATCTGAGCCAATGGGCAAGTTGGCAGAGGGGAGTCTGTCCGGAGGTCCTGGTTGGGGAAGCAACAAGGATTGTAGTGCAGCCTGGGTAAGGATCCAGCTCTGCCATTTGGGAGCTCTGTGACTTCAGGCAAGTCAGCTAACCTCCCTGAGCCTCAGCTTGCTCACCTGGGGAAGAAATAGGAATGGCCATATTTAGTTTGCAGGATTGTGTGGGGATTAAAGTAAATAATGCAGCTGAAGGGCCCAGCAGGAGGCCTGGCTGCAGTTAGTGCTTGGAGCAGCCGTGAGCCTGGAGTTACAGATGCCTCACTCCTACCTCTTACCCTTTCCCCATGGATTTCTACCAAGGGGCAGACACACAAGACCAGTTGCTCAAAGAGAGAAACCTGCAAATGTCAGGCATCAGACATGCCTCCTCTTAGCTCAGAGCTGGCTTGCTGGTTCTGCCTTCTCTAGTCAGAATGGATGGCCTTGGGGCCTACTCCAAGTCCAGAGAGAGGGCTCAGAGCCAGCATGCGGGCAGGAGAGAAAGAGGCCCCTTCCATGGCTCTCTTCCTGTCTTAGTCCAAATACCACGGACTATGAAACCCAGGATGAAGGAGCTAAAATTTCCCTGGATGAGAGTGAAACCCTGCCTTGTACCCAGGAGGTTAACGTGGGAAACAAGTAACCAAAGTTTCTGAGCTCACCTTGCAGAACAGCAGGATGACGCAGATAAGAGAGCAGCTTGCTGACAGCCCCTGCCTGACTAAGCATGGCACAGGAGCATTGAGAAGCTACAATGACTGACCATAAACTTTAGACATCACTGACTAAAAATCCACTTCACACAACACATACAACCCCCACCCCCCCACCAACGAATTTGCAGATGCAACTCATGAAGAAATGCGAAAGACAGTTGTGCCTGTACAGAGGATTCTTAAAACTTCAGTTCCCAAGGCCACATGCTCCCCCACCCTTACCTAAAACACCAGATAAAAACCCCTACCTTTTTCCCTTCCAGGAGGTGGATCTGAATTTTAATTCCCATTCCCTCGTTTGGCTGCCTTTTGAGAATAAACCTCTTTCCTTGCCACATGCCTGGTGTTCCAGATATTGACCCTCCTGTGTGGTGGGTGAATGAACCTGTGTTTGTGTTCAGTAACAACTGGGCAGCTTATAAACAGCAGAAACTTAATTCTTACAGTTCTGGAGGCTGGAAGTTTGAGATCAGGGTGCCAGCATAGCGCCAGGATGACGGCCTTCTTCCTGGTTCCTAGCTGGTGCCTTCTTTCTGTGCCCTCCTGTGGTGGAATGGGCAAGGGAGCTCTGTGGAGTCTCTTTTATAACAGCACTAATCCCATTCATGGGGGCTCCACCCTCATGACCTAATCGCCCGCAAAGGCCCCACCTTCTAACATCATCACATTGGGTGTTAGGATTTCAACCCATGAATTTTGGGGAAACATGATCATTTAGATCACAGCACCTCCTGACTAGTTGAACAGGACCAAAGTGTTCTGTGGTGGGAGCCTAGTTCAGTGTTCTGAGCTGTGAGTGGCCCCCGAGGGCTTGGCTTGTCCACAAGAGGTGGCCCAGGGCTGTGTGTTGTCCAGGGCGTGCTGACTGGTGACAGGCATCAACCCTTGGCTCTGAGGTTTCTCTTAGATAAAACTGTTGTTGATTTTGCCTTGTTGGTTACATATCATTTTCCCAGGCAGACAAATTTGTATAGTTTTGATTAAATTGCTGTTCTCTTTAAACTGGCGTTGCTCTGTCCTGAGTGTATTTCTGGTCATGTTTATTTGATATATTGTATCCTGGCCTCTCAATTAGATTTTTTATTAAATTTGATTTTGATTTTTTATTAAATTTGCTAGACTCTTCAGATTTCTTGGTAAAGATGCAGGGAATGCCCTGGTCCCATAAGTCATCCAGACCTCTCAGGATGGACTACTGTGTGGTGGCTGCAGTGGGCAGAGTTATGTCAACGCTTCTATTCACCAGAGGGATATCTCATAATTATTTCTGACTGTCATCAGGAAAGTGTAAATTATGTCTGCTCTTTTCTCTTTTCTAATGAAGAGATTCTTACTCATACGAGCCTCACTGATGTCACGTGGGTCTGGGTGGCCAGAACAAGGGAGGCCTCAGCAGTGATCAGGAAGAGGAAGAAAGTGGAGATGATTTCAGGATTCACTGTTTTATTTCCCTTCTCTCGGGGTTAGGGCCCTGCCCTGCCTGCTTTCCAGTGTCTGTAAGCAATTGTTTCTATTTTGTCCAGTTTCTAGTTGCTTACATGGTTCAAAGTCAAACCAGCATGAGCAGATGGGCTCACAGACGTCTTGCTTCCATGCCTCCCTCAGACTGCTCTCCTGCTCTCCATACACAGCACATTTCATTAGTTTCTGGTTTATCCTTATTTTGGAAGCAAACTATGAACTGTCTGCACGTTCATTCCTATTCGCTCTCCTTCTTTCAGAGGATAGATCCTGTGAGGACTGCTTGGCACTTTGCTTGTATCCTGGGGATCACTGTACCTGTCCACGTAGGGACCCTGCTCCCTGTCATGGTACGTGGTGCTGTGTTACGTGGACGTGCCACGGTTCATTCCACCAGCCCCGCTGACAGCTATTTGGGTTGTTTCTAATATTTTGCTTTGACAGATATCGTTTGAAGTGAAAATCTTGTGCATATGTTATTTTGACCTGTGGAAGTATATCTTCAGGATAGATTCCTAGATGTGAGACGCCAGGTCAGAGGCAAATATATCTCAACTTTGTTAGGTATAGCCAGACTCCTCTCATTGGTAACGTACTATTTTGTGTTGCCAACATGCATGGAGTGCTTATTCTTCCACAGCTTCACCAACAGAGCATTTTGTCAAAATTTTGGATTTTTGTCAATTTGATAGATGAGAAATAAGTCATGATAAGTTGGTGTAATATAATTTGCATTCCTCTTATTATGAGGAAATTGGACATCTTTTTTTTCTTCCCCTGAGGAAGATTAGCCCTGAGCTAACATCTGTGCCAGTCTTCCTCCACTTTATATGTGGGTCACCCCCACAGCGTGGCTGACCAGTGGTGTAAGTCCGCCCTCGGGATCTGAACCCATCAACCTGGGCCACCAAAGTGGAGCATGCTGAACTTAACCACTACACTGCGTGGCGGCCCCGAGCATCTTTTTATATGTTCAAGGGCTGTTTGCACAGACTTCTCTGTGAAGTCTGTTCATGTATTTTGTGTATTTTTTGTGGGGTTTTGAGTCTTTTTCTTCTTTATTTTAAAAGCTCTTTGTGTATCAGGAATATTCATAATTTGTATGTTTTCTCTACCAGCCATTTTAATTCTGTCCTTGCTCGTGGGACCACAGCTCCTTCCTGACCTTCGTCTGCCCTTGGCCTCTGCTTCACTCTGACTTTCTGGCTGCTGTTCTTCTGAGACCTTCCCCCCTGCCTGTCAGTGTTGGTGTCATGTGCTCTGTGCCCTCTTCTCTGCCTGCACCCTCTTTCTGGATGATCTGGGTCATAACCGAGGCCTCAGTGAATATCTCTGTGCGGGTGTCCCAGTCTGCACCCCTAGCTGGGCTCCCATCGGAGACTCCACCCCTCTACCCCATCACTGTTTGACCCTCCACTCAGATGTCTGCCAGGCATCGTGGGTCCAGACCGGACTCAGACATGCTCTTTCCCTTGTGACCCCTCTCCTGGACGTGGCACCCCTCTCCCAAGCAGAAGTCTTCTGGACCCATAACTCCAAGCTTCCCTACTTCATACTTACTGTTTACTGCTCAGATTCTCAGTGGGGAAATGTCTCCTTTTTGTGTAAACTGTCTGATATTCTGAGAAGTTCATGATGTCCTGGTCCAGCGAGATCTTGAGGGGCCCACTGTACAGGCCTACCCCACCGCAGGGGCTTGCTGGCACTGCCATTTAGTATCTGCTTCCTTTGACTTGCCCTTGACATTTATGTCATCCTCCCTATGCTCGGGGAAGGCATCTTGGTTTACACAAATAGGAGCTTCCTCTCAGGCATCTTTCCTCACCCACTTGTGTTGCTCTTCAACCTCCAGGCCATGCTGCAGTGAGCAAATGCTTCTACCCTTGGAAGGTTGTGGTGCCCCAGGAGGCTCTGGTCCTGGAAATGCAGGACCACATGGGCCAGCTGGGCAGTGAGTTTTTCACCTAAGTACGGATGTGTCCAGGCTGGGCGTAACTGGATGGTGATTGCAACAGGGCACAGGGGGTTTCAAATTCCTAAATGGTTCTCACTGTGAGGAGACTTAAACACCTCTCTTGGCCCCAGAAAAAACACTGTCTAATTGGCTCTTTCTAGAGCAGAATTTGCAGTGCTGTGACGGTCCTTAGTGCACACCTAAAACTTAATGTGACCACAATGGCACTCAGGTTCTTCATCTGAAACTTGTCCTGTGTCAGTATCCCCTATCTCAGCCATCAGGACCAGGACCTACTCACTTGATCTAGATCTTATCTTCAGTTTCTCCCTTGCTCTCACTCCCCACACCTGTTCAGGCACCCCCCCCCCCCGCCCCCACCAGCTTTCATGTGCACACCTTCTTATCCACCCTGCATTCTGATTTGTTCGGCCAGCATCATCTCTTGCCTGAGACTCTACCAGCTCCCACCTGGTCTTGCCCCAAAACGAATGAGAACCAGTTGTTCCCCTCTGCAGCCAGAATGAACTTGTCATTTGCTCCATCTGACCACTTTGGCCTGTCCTTTGTGGCCTCAAAACTCATGACCCCAAGCAGCAGCAACCTCAGGGGCCTGCAGGGCTGGACTTGTGGTGTGGAGTGAGTGAGGCTGCCCAGGTGGACAGAGCTGGATGGGAGAGCAGATGTACCTAGGCAGCCCTTCCGGATTGTTGCTGTGAGGTGGCACAGCCCATTGTTGCTACATCTTGATTTTTTCAGGAGAAGCTAGAGTTCTGGCTTCAAAAACTGTGAACTCTTTTTTGCCTTCTCCTTCACAATCATCCGAGCACGCCTGTGTCCTCCCTGGTTTCTATTTTATTTTCCCCTCCATTTCCCACCCTCTCTAATGTCCCCCACTGTTTTTAGACGCATGAGCTCATGTGTCGGGGGCATGTCCTTAGTGCCGTATGCACCCTTGGGAGACACACTATGTTCTGTGTGTACATGCCGTTGGTTTATGCACATGTCATGGATGCTGAATGTGGTGCTTGTGCCTCTCGCACAGTACTGGGTCAGTGTTGATCTATGGACACGATATCTGAGCACTGCAGAGGGTTCCATGCAAGCACCTACTCGTTTTGGCTCATCTATCCCCTGTGATGGGCCAGAAGGTGCCTCCAACTCCATGAAAAGCTGGAATAGCACCTCACAGGTGTCTGCCCACAGGCCCAGGGGGCGGCCTGAGCACATGTGCATTTGCCCCACTGAGTGCTGATGGGTTGCCTCCGGAACACTCCATCGGTGCACCCCCCGCAGCAGCACCCTCAGCTTGGCACCCACCAAGGGTAAGGTGAGTATGCGATTTTTGCTTTAATTCACTCAGTTTCAACAGTACTCAAAATAGCCTTGTAAACAAACCCTTTCATAAGAAAAATGTTGCACAAGGAAAGGGAAATTTTTTATGCATTGTCATTGCTTGCATCCATGGCTATCCTGTAGAAAGTCGAGACATGTGGACCTTTCATAACTTCTGTGATAGTAAATGGAGCTGTTATATTTCTCTTACTGCGATAGATTTCATCTTGGCATTTGAAATCTTGTTTAAAATTGTGGAATCAGAAAAGATATTCAAACAGCTATTTGAGTAGAAAGACTGATAATGTAATATAGTGTGGAAGGCTATTTTAACTTCTGCTCTGATTATTTTGTCTTCTTCACCTGAATCTCTCTTAATAAAAAATTTGTTATTTTGTCACTTTCTTTGGTAATAGTTGATGAAATCATCCATTTCTTATGCTTAGCTGTTTTATAACTGACTTTCATCATTTTCCATATTGAAGAAACAATTGCATATTGCACAAAGAGCTCCAAAAAGATTTTTCCCTCATTTAGCAAATGTCCACCTATTGGAAAACTAATCACAAAATTTACACTTGTCTTTTGGCATTTTGGGGTCCAAATAAACACAAATAAAAATAGGTAATAGCAACCACTGGCAGAATGGAAAATAATAAATTGATAATCTCATGACTGCATCAGTGTGTCTGTCACTAACCACGAACAGCGTTTAACTGTTGAAAGGATTGTGAATTTGCAAACTAAAAATATGTTAACTCAATATCTGATGCAAAAACGTGCACTCCCTCTCTGTCTCAAGGGAGAGCTGTATGTGTAAGCACAGGGCAGCACCGGACCCAGAGCTGGCCTGACACAAGCTCTGGGAAGCCTGGCATCCTGGGACTGGGGGACTTTCAGTTGTGCTCCTGTGCTCACCACCAGCTGCCTTCAGAAGCTCTGTCACTGCAGGTGGCGCTTGCTGATTGGCTGTTGTCTAAAAGCTGGGCTGTCACCAGCTGGCTCGCCTTCAGAGGCTGGTGTGTCATTCTTTGACTTGCTGACTTTCAGAAGCATCCTTCCTGGAGTGAGGCTGCTGGTGGTGGGCTGATTTCAGAGCATGTCTGGATTTCAGATTTCAGAGTGCTGTTTGGAAGGCATCTCTGATTGACGGTGGTTACCTGTTCATGACTTGGGGACCTGGGTCAAAGAACAGTCTTTTCCTTTCTTGAATATGAAAAATAAGTGCCTTTTTGAGGCATAATTAACAAATAAAATTGTAAGATATTTAAAGTGTACATCATGAGGATTTGACATATGTATATATTGTGAAAGGAGTCCTCCCGTCTGGTTAATTAACACATTTGTCATTATATATATGACCATTTAAGTTCTACTCTCTGAGCAAATTTCAGTTATATAACACAGTGTTATCAACTATAACCACCATGTTATAAACTAGATCCTCAGAACTTGTTCATCTTATAGGTGAAAGTTTGTACCCTTTTACTAACTTCTCCCTATTTCTCCCATCCCCCAGTCCCTACTTTTCTACGAGTTTGACTTTTTTGTTTTAGATTCCACATGTAAGTGATACCATGCAGTATTTGTTTTTCTCTGTCTGGCTTATTTCACTTAGTATAATGCCCTCAAGGTCCATCCATGTTGTCCTAAATGGCAGGACTTCCTTCTTTCTCATGGCTGAATAATACTCCATTGTGTGTGTATATATGTGTATACCACATCTTCTCTATCCATTCATCCTTTGCTGGACTCTCAGGTTGTTTCTGTATTTTGGTTATTGTGAATGATGCTGCAATGAACATGGGAGTGCAGATCTCTCTTCAATATCCTGTTTTAATTTCCTTTGGGTATATACCCAGAAGTGGGATTGCTGGATCATATGGTAGTTCTATTTTTCATTTTTTGAGGAAGCTCCATACTGTTTCCCACAGTGGTTGCACCAATTTACACTTCCATCAACAGTGCACAGGGCTCCCTCTTCTCCACATCCTTACCAACATTTGTTATTTCTTGTCTTTTTGATGATGGGCATTCTAACAGGTGTGAGGAGATATCTCATTGTGATTTTGATTTGCATTTCCCTGATGATTAGTGATGTTGAGCACTTTTCCATGTGTCTGTTAGCCATCTGTACGTCTTCTTTGGAAAAATGTCTTTTCAGGTCCTCTGCCCACTTTTTAATTGGATTTTTTCTTTCTTTTTTTTGCTATTGAGTTGTATGTTTTTTTTTGGTATATTTTAGATATTATTTGCTTATAAGATATACGATTTGCAAATATTTTCTCCCATCACATAGGTTGCCTTTTCATTTTGTTGGTGGTTTCCTTTGCCGTGCAGAAGATTTTTAGGTGGATGTAGTCTCACTTGTTTATTTTGCTTTTGTTGTCTTTGCTTTTGGTGTCAAATCCGAAAAGTCATTGCCAAGACCCATGTCAAGGAACTTACTCCCTATGTTTTCTTCTAGGAGTTTTACAGTTTTACGTCTTAAATTTCAGTCTTTAATCCATTTTAAGTTGAATTTTGTTTATGGTTAAGATAGTAGTTCAGTTTCATTCTTTCACATGTGGCTGTCCAGTTTTCTTAACATCATTTATTGGAGACTGTCCTTTCCTTGTTGTATATTCTTGGCTCCTTTGTCATAAATTAATCCACCATCTATGTGTGGGTTTATTTCTGGGCTCTATATTCTGTTCCATTGACCTGCATCTGTTTTTATGCCCAAACCATAATATTTTGATTACTATAGCTTTGTAATGCAGTTTGAAATCAGGAAGTGTGATGCCTCCAGCTTTGTTGTTTTTTCTTGAGATTGCTTTAGATATGTGAGGTCTTTTATGGTTCCATGCAAATTCTGGGGCTGTTTTTTTCTATCTCTGTGAAATATGTCATGGGAAAAATGAATACTTTTAACAATCAATGCTCCTTTTGGTTTTCTTCAGCGAAACTTGCAGAAGAGACCATAGGGGTCATCCAGTTCGTCATCTGCGGCGGTGTGGCTTCCAGCTCATGTTTTAAGTGGTTTAAGCGCCAATTCCTGTGGCAGAAAACAGCTCTAACTGCTGAATTTTTATAATTTATTCAAACAAGCTGAAAAAGGACATTAAGGTCACATTGTCCTGACTAACTCAACACAGGATGCAGTACAAAATCATCACGTACAGGATACGTCCTGTTCCCACAAACTCAGGCACGTACACCTGTACTGAGCGCCCTCATTCCACGCACACTTCGAACATTCCGGAATCGTCAAGGCGGGGCCGAGATCCAGCGCGTCCTCCCAGCCTCTCCCCCTTTTATTTATTTATTTATTTATTTATTGAGTTAATGATCTTGTGAAATTTCAGTTGTACATTAATGTTTGTCAGTCATCTTGTAGGTGCACCACTTCACCCTTTGTGCCCACCCCCCACCCCACCTTTCCCCTGGTAGCCACTAAACTGTTCTTAGTCCATGATTTTAAATTCCTCATACGAGTGGAGTCATACACAGATTGTCCTTCTCTCGCTGGCTTATTTCACTTAACGTAATTCCCTCAAGTTCCATCCATGTTATTGCAAATGGAATGATTTTGTTCTGTTTTGCAGCTGAGTAGTATTCCATTGTATATATGTACCACATCTTCTTTATCCATTCGTCTGTTGCTGGACACTTAGGTTGCTTCCACGTCTTGGCTATTGTAAACAGTGCTGCAGTGAACATAGGACTTTTGGGATTGCTGACTTCAAGCTCTTTGGATAAATACCCAGTAATGGGATGGCTGGATCGTATGGTAGTTCTATTTTTAATTTTTTGAGGAATCCCCATACTGTTTTCCATAGTGGCTGCACCAGTTTGCATTCCCACCAGCAGTGTATGAGGGGTCCTTTTTCTCCACAACCTCTCCAACATTTGTTGCTATTAGTTTTAGATATTTTTGTCATTCTAACGGGTGTAAGGTGATATCTTAGTGTAGTTTTGATTTGCATTTCCCTGATGATCAGCGATGATGAGCATCTTTTCATGTGCCTATTGGCCATCAGTATATCTTCTTTGGAGAAATGTCTGTTCATGTCTCCAGCCCATTTTTTGATTGGGTTGTTTGATGTTTTGTTGTTGAGTTGCGAGAGTTCTTTATATATTATGGATATTAAGCCTTTGTCAGATATATGACTTGCAAATATTTTTTCCCAGTTAGTGGGTTGTTTTTTTGTTTCAATCCTGTTTTCATTTGCCTTGAAGAAGCTCTTTAATCTGATGAAGTCCCATTTGTTTATTCTTTCTATTGTTTCCCTTCTCTGAGAAGGCATGGTGTCCAAAAAGATCCTTTTAATACTGATGTCAAAGAGTGTACTGCCTACGTTTTCTTCCAGAAGCCTTATGGTTTCAGGTCTCGCCTTTAGGTCTTTGATCCATTTTGAGTTTAATTTTGGTGAATGGTGAAAAAGAATGGTCAATTTTCATTCTTTTACATGTGGCTTTCCAGTTTTCCCAGCACCATTTGTTGAAAAGACTTTCTTTTCTCCATTGTATGCCCTCAGCTCCTTTGTCAAAGATAAGCTGTCCATAGATGTGTGGTTTTATTTCTGGGCTTTCAATTCTGTTCCATTGATCTGTGCACCTGTTTTTGTACCAGTACCATGCTGTTTTGATTACTGTAGCTTTGTAGTATGTTTTGAAGTCAGGGATTGTGATGCCTCCCGTTTTGTTCTTTTTTCTCAGGATTGCTTTAGAAATTCGGGGTCTTTTGTTGCCCCATATGAATTTTAGGATTCTTTGTTCTAATTCTGTAAAGAATGTCATTGGGATTCTGATTGGGATGGCATTGAATCTGTAGATTGCTTTAGGTAGAACGGACATTTTAACTATGTTTATTCTTCCAATCCATGTACATGGAATGTCTTTCCATCTCCTTATGTCATCATCCAATTCTCTCAGAAAGGCCTTGCAATTTTCATTATATAGGTCCTTCACTTCCTTAGTTAAATTTACCCCAAGGTATTTTATTCTTGTTGTTGCGATTGTGAATGGTATTGTATTCTTGAGTTCTTTTTCTGTTGGTTCATTACTGGAGTATAGAAATGTTACTGATTTATGCAAATTGATTTTATACCCTGCAACTTTGCTGTAGTTGTTGATTACTTCTAAGAGTTTTCCAATGGATTCTTTGGGGTTTTCTATATATAAGATCATGTCGTCTGCAAACAGCGAGAGTTTCACTTCTTCCCTCCCTATTTGGATTCCTTTTATTCCTTTTTCTTGCCTGATTGCTCTGGCCAGGACCTCCAGCACTATGTTAAATAAGAGTGGTGATAGAGGGCATCCTTGTCTCATTCCTGTTTTCAGGGGGATGGCGTTCAGTTTTTGCCCATTGAGTATGATGTTGGCTATGGGTTTGTTGTATATGGCCTTTATTATGTTGAGGTAGTTTCCTTCTATGCCCATTTTGTTCAGAGTTTTTATCGTAAATGGCTGTTGGATGTTGTCAAATGCCTTCTCTGCATCTATTGAGATGATCATGTGGTTTTTATTCCTCAGTTTGTTGATGTGGTGTATCACGTTGATTGATTTGTGGATGTTGAACCATCCCTGTGTCCCTGGTATGAATCCCACCTGATCATGATGTATGATTCTTTTGATGAATTGCTGAATTCTGGTTGCCAAAATTTTGTGTAGAATTTTTGCATCTATGTTCATCAGTGATATTGGCCTGTACTTCTCCTTTTTTGTGGTGTCCTTGTCAGGTTTTGGTATCAGCGTGATGTTGGCCTGATAGAATGTGTTAGGAAGTGTTCCATCTTCCCTAATTTTTTGGAATAGCTTGAAAAGGATAGGTATTAAATCCTCTCTGAAAGTTTGGTAGAATTCCCCAGGAAAGCCATCTGGTCCTGGGGTTTTATTCCTTGGGAATCTCTTTCCTTGTGATTGGTCTGTTCAAATTGTCTGCCTCTTCTTGAGTGAACTTTGGGAGATTGCAGGAGTCCAAGAATTTATCCATTTCCTCTAGGTTATCCATTCTGTTGGCATATAGTTTTTTGTAGTATTCTCTTATAATCTGTTGTATTTCTGCAGAGTCTGTTGTTATTTCTCCTCACTCATTTCTGATTTTGTTTATTTGAGCTTTCTCCCTTTTTTTCTTTGTAAGTCTGGCTAGTGGTTTGTCAATTTTATTTATCTTCTCAAAAAACCAGCTCTTTGTCTCATTGATCCTTTCTACTGCCTTTTTCGTTTCAATAGTATTTATTTCTGCTCTGATTTTTATTATTTATCTCCTTCTGCTGCCTTTGGGCTTCATTTGTTCTTTTTTCTCTAGTTCAGTTAGGTGTGCTTTAAGGTTGCTTATTTGGGATTTTTCTTGTTTGTTAAGATGTGCCTGTATTGCGATGAATTTTCCTCTTAATACAGCTTTTGCTATATCCCATATGAGTTGGTATGGCATGCTATCATTTTCATTTGTGTCCAGGTATTTTTTTATTTCTTCTTTAATTTCTTCAATGATCCATTGCTTGTTCAGTAGTATGTTGTTTAGTCTCCACATCTTTGTGCCTTTCTCAGCTTTTTTCTTGTAATTAATTTCTAGCCTTATAGCACTATGATCTGAGAAGATGCTTGTTATTATTTCAATTTTTTTAAATTTGTAGAGGCTTGCCTTGTTGCCCAACATGTGGTCTATCCTAGAGAATGTTCCATGTGCACTTGAGAAGAATGTGTATTCAGCTCTTTCAGGGTGGAGTGATCTATATATGTCTATTAAGTCCAATTGTTTTAGTTTTTCATTTAGCTCCACTATTTCCTTGTTGATTTTCTGTCTGGATGATCTGTCCATTGATGTGAGTGGGGTGTTGAGGTCCCCTACTATTATTGTGTTGTTTTTAACATCTTCCTTTAGGTCTGTTAATAGTTGCTTTATGAATCTTGGTGCTCCTGTGTTGGGTGCATAGATATTTATAAGCGTTATTTCTTCTTGATGAAGTGTCCCTTTGATCATTATATATTGTCCCTCTGTGTCTCTCTTTGCCTGTCTTATTTTGAAATCCACTTGGTCTGATATAAGAATTGCGACACCTGCCTTTTTTTCCTTGCTATTTGCTTGAAGTATTGTCCTCCACCCCTTCACCCTGAGTCTGTGTTTGTCCTTGGGGCTGAGGTGTGTTTCCTGGAGGCAACAAATTGTTGGATTGTGTTCTTTAATCCATTTTGCCACTCTGTGTCTTTTTATTGGAGAGTTCAATCCGTTCACATTGAGAGTGATTATTGATGCATGTGGACTTAATGCTGTCAATCTGTCACTCATTATCTTGTTTTCCTGCGTTTCTTTTCCTGTTTGCTTTAGACTACCCATTTAATACTGCAATTTCTTATGCTGGGTTTCTTAGATTTTTCCTTATTTATGATTTGTGACTCTGTTCTGTACTTTATTTTAGTGTCTACCTTGAAGTTTGTATTTAGAATCTTGTGTATAATATAGTCTATTCTCTGGTGGTCTCTTACTTACTTGACCAATACTGATTTAGACCTTTGCTCTTCCCCTCCTAAATAATTATTCTCATTTTTTATTCCAACTCGTCTTATTAATTGGTAGTTAGAGTGCTAAGATCGTCCTTGTTTTGGTAGTTTCCTTACCTTTACCCTAATGCTATAATTGAATATTTGCTATCCTGTTCTAGTTCTATCCATCGGTCTCCCTAGTCTGTGAATTGTGTCCCCTTTCTCCCTTTTTTCTTTTTTCAGGTATGAGAGCCTTCTTGAGGATTTCTTGTAATGGAGGGCTTTTAGTTACAAATTCCCTTAACTTTTGTTTGTCTGGAAAAGATTTAATTTCTCCCTCATATCTGAAGGAAATTCTTGCTGGATAGAGTATTCTTGGCTGAAGATTTTTATCCTTTAAAGCTTTGAATATGTCACTCCATTCTCTCCTAGCCTGTAGGGTTTCTGTAGAGAAATCCGCTGACAGTCTGATAGGGGCTCCTTTATAGGTTATTCTCTTTTATTTCCTTACTTCCCTGAGTATTCTTTCCTTATCATTCCTTTTTGCCAACTTTACTACTATGTGCTGTGGGGTAGCTCTTTTTACATTGACAAAGTCTAGGAGATCTAAAACCCTCCTCTACACACATTTGTCTGTCGATCCCTAGATTTGGGAAGTTCTCTTCAATAATTTTGTTAAGCACAGTTTCTGCTCCATTTTCCTTTTCCATATTCTCGGGAATTCCTATGATCCTTATGTTCTTACTCCTCATTGAATCCATTATCTCTCAGAGATTTTCCTCATTTTTTTTGATTCTTAGTTCTCTTTCTTCCTCTGTCTGGCGCCATTCAGCCTGTCTATCTTCGATTATGCTAATTTTCTCCTCTATGTTGTCTACACGGGCATTCAGGGAATCCGTATTCTGTTTTATCTGGTCCATTGTGTTTTTCATCTCAAGTAATTCTGTTTGATTCTTCTTTATGATTTCAATCTCTTTTGTGAAGTAACTCCAGAACTCGGCTTGTTTCTCTATCTTTCTCTCTACCTCATTGAGTTTTTTGATTATAGCTGCTCTGAACTCATTATCACTTAGTTTACCTAATTCCAAGTCCTCAGGACTTAATTCTATGTTTTTATTGTTTTCCTTCTGGTCTGGGGCTTTTATAAATTGCTGGATGGTAGAGGAGTAGTTTTTTCGCATGGTGGTAGAATTCTGTTGCAGTTACAGCCTGTCACCACTAGATGAGGGTCGAGAGCGGTGTGTTAGCTCTCCGCCTTCGGGCAAGATGGCTGTGCCCACTGGCTTTGCTGTGGGGGAGGGGCTGTTACTCACACGCGCCGGTCTGGGTTCAGATCAGTTCTGTTCTCTGGTCTCCCAAGGCCCTTGGTTTATGGGGTCCCTGCGGAGGGAAGCTTTCCCCCCGTCAGCGGGTCTCCACTGAATCAGCGGCAGGAGTCCTGGATGATCCCCCGGTCGCGCAGCCCCTCCCCCGCTCCTTCCCGACCTGCGCCGCAGCGATCGCAGACTCTAGGGGAGGGAGGGATGTTCTCTCCTACCGTTCCAGCGCCTCCGAAGGTGTAAGCAAAGTTTATGATCTCCGCCTTCTTGGTATTGTAGGTCTCTAATGAGCAGCATTATGTTTATTCTCTGAAATTCAGTTCTTCCAATCTTTTGTTGTATTTTGGAGGGGAGAGAATCCCGGGTCACCTCACCCCACCATTTTGCCCCTCTCCCCCTTTTAGACACTAGCGCAGGTGCTGCAGAGCCTGGCCGCCACCATTACAAGACATAATGGGAGATCTTCGCAGGCGTCATGACCCTTCCTGGATGTCGCCCCACCCCAGCGACGGGGCGTGGACACGGCCCCGGAGAGGACAGGCCCTGAAGTGCCCAAGAGGAAAGGGAACTGCTGTTGCCTCGCAGCTGGCTGCGGCCGAACTACGTTTCCCAGAAGGCTTTGAGAGCCGCCCCTTTCATAGTAGGCCATGCGGACATCCAGAGATTCTGGGGACTGAAGTCTGGATGCTGCTGCACAAGCACAATCACCATCCCGTCGATTCTCCACTACTAGGCCCTTGGCGGGCAGCCTCCTGGAGCTCTTCTCTGCTCTCATCCCAGAAGTGCCTGTGGGGCCCGCTGAGTCTGGGAAAGAGCGTTGGCAGCTGCAGACCTGAGATCCCAAGCGAGCCCGGGGAGCGAATGTGCATGCGTGAGTGTAAATACGAGTTGGTGCGTGCGCAGGTGCGATCGTGAGCTCAGGTCGGCGCCTGTGCATGTGAGAGTGTAAATGTGGACCTGCGCGCATGCAGGTGCGATCGTGATCACTGGTCGGGTGCACATGTGTGGGTGCAATACTGTTCTTTTTCTATTCTGTCTATTTTTTCTATTCTTTTTGTCCTTTTCCTGTTTGTTCCTTAGTATTAGCTCACGTCTTCTATGTCAGTTCAGTTTTCAGCCACGAATATACCATTTCTTGATTTATCTAATTTATTGATAAGCCTTGTTATCTACCTTTTAGCTATTTCTGCTGTTTCTTTTATTGTTTGGCGTTTGAGCTCTTTTGTCAAATTATTTTCATTAAAGTCTTCTGTAGATTGAAGCACTTGTGGAAAAATGTCTTCTATTCCTTGTATTGCTTTATTTTGGACTAGACTCTTCCTCTGCCACTTGTGAAACTGGCAGAGAGTTAGCCATTGATGATTAAGTAGCTAGGAACTAGAGTTTTTCTCCTTTTTTGCAATTACTGATTATAGCTTTTAGCTGTTTAACTCACCCATCCTTAACTGTGCTGCTTACGCAATATACTATCTGACTCCTGCTAGGCTCCTATAGATAACATTTCCCTGGAGCCTGGGTCACTGTGGTAATGGGTGTGTGAGCTGTTTTTCAGGAATTAGAGCTCCTTGTCCACTTCAGGCCAGTTGAAGCCATCAACTGGGCCCATACAGATGTCCGATTGGCAACCTTTTGACATCAAGAGGCTGAAAACTCCACCCTCAGATCATGCTAACACCACCATTTTGTGAGCATGGGTCCTGTGAAGAGGCATGAAGTCTGACTATGCTTGCACAGATCATCACTTACCTCACCTCTCCTCACCTCCAATCACCTGACTCCACATTTCAGACCACTTTGCCTTCTACCCCATAAATATCCCTGAGTCCCTATTTTCGGGGAAGTGAATTTGAGGCCCCTGCTCTCGCTTCCTTGGCTACCTTGTGAGTAAACTCTCTGCTGCAATCTTGTTGTCTTGGTGTTTGGCTTTCTGGGTGGTGGGCAAAAATGAACCTGGTTCAGTTACACTTGCTTGGCTCCTGCTTCCTCTTCTCGGCTGTGGTGTGTATCCTGGTCATGCCGGCTCCGCCTTGCTCATGTGCAGTGCTGCTCAGACCTTCTCTTTGCTCTGATATCCAGTGGGTAAACTGCCCTTTATAACCGTCACCCTTTCTTTGAGATGTCTGCCTTTATAAGGTACAGTTTAAGGACTGTGTACTTTTTTTTTGTTTTTAAAGATTGGCACCTGAGCTAACAACTGTGGCCAATCCTTTTTTTTTTTTCTGCTTTGTCTCCCCCAATCCCCCCTGGTACAGGTCCTTCTAGTTGTGGCATATGGGACGCTGCCTCAACATGGCCTGATGAGCGGTGCCATGTCCACACCCAGGATCCAAACCCTGGGCCACCGCAGCGGAGTGCACGAACTTAAGCACTCAGCCACGGGGCCGGCCCCAGGACTGTGTTCTTAACACAGGTTGCTGCAGAGGTTTGTGTCACAGTTCAGTTGTCGTGTATGGTCCCTATATTTAGTCATTGTCCCTTTGCATATTCAGGTTCTCTGTTCCCCCTTTTGTTCATTCTTGCTTGCAACAGGTTGACCAATTCAGGGGAAGTTGGTGATCCAGAGCTTCACCACCTGGAGATTGTTCAGTTGGCTTCATAGTCAACTGCTGTGCAAGATCTTGACCCTTCTCTTGTTGTATCATTGTGGTGATCATCTGATGAGAGAGTGACTGTGTAGAGGCATCTAAAACTGGATCTAGGGGACCAGCAGCATGACCACTATGACAAAGCAACAACAGCAACAAAGGATAATTAATACAGATATACCTCATTTTATTGTGCTTTGTGGATACTGCGTTTTTTACAAGACCCTCTGCCAGCAAAAAGATTAAGACTTGCTGAAGGCTTAGATGATGGTTAGCATTTTTTAGCAATAAAGTATTTTTAAACTAAGATATGTACCTTCTTTTTTTAGACATAATGTTATTGTAGTCAATAGACTACAGTATAGTGTAAACATAACTTTTATATGCACTGGGAAGCCAAAAAATTGGTGTGACTCTTTATTGTGATAGTCACTTTATTGCAGTGGTCTGGAACCGATCTCACGGTATCTCCATGGTGTGCCTGTAGTCCCTCGAAGGTCCTTTGGAACCAGGAATCTTGGTTGCCCAACCCAGGCTAAGAGGATAAATCCCATAAGCTGTGAAGATCAACTTAGAGAGTTAAGTAACTTTTTCCTTAAGGTGATGAAAAGCCTGCTCTACCTCAACTGTGTCATTAATCCAAACACAGCAGGAAGTATTAGCAATGAAACAGACACCACCCTCCCTGGTGTTAGGGGCTGAATCATGTTCTCCTGGAATTCATATGTCAAATTCCTAGTCCCCAGCACCTCAGAATAGGGTGTTATTTGACAATAGGATCATTGCATATTTAATTAGTGAAGATGATTAGGATGGGCCCCTAGTCCAGCGTAACATGTGTACTTATAAAAAGGGGAAATTTGCACACAGAACACACAGGGCGAACACCATGTGAAGATGAAGGCAGAGACTGAGGTGATGCCTCTGCAAACCAAGGAATGCTAAAGATTGCCAGCAAAGCACCAGAAGCCAGGAGAGAGGTGTGGAACAGATTCTTCCTCACAGCCTCAGAAGGAACCAACCCTGCCGACACCTTGATATCAGACTTGTAGCCTCGAGAACTGTGGGACAATAAATTTCTGTTAAGTCACCCAGTTTGTGATACTTTGTTGTGGCAGCTGTATCAGATGAATATGGTTCCTTAAGTCTTTTCTATTTGTACAATTCATACCATTGGGAACACTGATCTGACTGCGTAAAGGGTCCATAATCCCCCAGGCATGATCAAGAGTGGGCTCATTTTGGAACTCCCATCTGACTCTAAGTTTCCAGTCTTGATGATTTCTAGATTTAGGGCCTCTGTGTACAGACAAGTCTCTGAATGCTCTTCCTAAAGTGCATGAGGTGTCTGTTGAGGCAAACAGGACCAGGTTCGTGACTGCAAAGGAAGTCGTATCTGGTAGAGGTATGTGGGGCTCTAGCAAAAGGGAGTTGTTCCCAGCATGAGGTCGGAACCAAGGCCGTGCCTCAGCTGGATTACTATTAGTCTGGTGATTATTAGTCTTTTACAGCTGGCAAACATTTCGCCCATTGTCCTATGTAGGCCAGTGAATTCAAATTTAGAATTACCTAGGTTCTGATCAATAGATTGCTCACAGGTATTTTTCATGGGGTCAAGTGATCATTGGTAAATTAGAGGGCAGTGGTCACTGTTTGGGATAGTCTAAGAATGGCGTTAGAATGAATATGTTTCTGTCCAAACAAATGCAATAAGGAGGAAAGAAAAGAGGAAAAGGGCCATTATGTGTGGATGCCAATCATGGGTCTGCATAAAATGAGAAAAATGATTATCATCAGGCAGATGGAAAACAAAACAGGTATTATCAGAGGCTTTGCGGGACATCTTGGGCAGAAGCTCACCACTATCTGAGGTTATCTGCTTCTTCCAAAGGCCTTGGCTGCTTCCAGAGTATTGCAGAATTCTCAGTTTGAGGTCCCTGGATGCTTCTTTATTTATGAGGGGTTAGGGTTAAGGTTTAGAGTTAAGGTTAGGGTATGGGTTCTGGTTCTGGTTCGGGTTCGGGTTCGGGTTAGGGTTTGGGTTCGGGTTAGGGTTTGGGTTAGGGTTAGGGTTAGGGGGTTAGTGTTAGGATTCGGGTTCTGGTTCGGGTTCGGGTTAGGGTTCGGGTTCTTGTTAGGGTTTAGTGTTAGGGTTTGGGTTCTTGTTAGTGTTTAGTGTTAGGGTCTGGGTTAGGGTTAGGGTTCGGGCTAGGGGTCAGGTTGGTGTTCGGGTTCGGGTTCGGGTTAGGGCTAGGGTTAGGGCTAGGGCAAGGGTTAGGGTTAGGGTTAGGGCTAGGATTAGGGTTAGGGCTAGGGTTAGGCTTAATGCTAGGGCTAGGGTTATGGCTAGGGTTAGGGCTAGGGTTAGGCTTAATGCTAGGGCTAGGGTTATGGCTAGGGTTATGGCTAGGGTTAGGGTTATGTCTAGGGTTATGGCTAGGGTTAGGGCTAGGGTTAGGGTTAGGGTTATGGCTAGGTTTATGGCTAGGGTTAGGGTTAAGGGCTAGGGTTAAGGGCTAGGGTTAGGGTTTAGGGTTAGGGTTAGGGTTAGGGTTAGGGGTTAGGGTTAGGGTTAGGGTTGGGGTTAGGGTTAGTGTTAGGGTTAGGGTTGTGGTTGGGGTTGGGGTTAGGGTTAGGGTTAGGGTTAGGGGTTATGGTTAGGGGTTATGGTTAGGGTTAGGGTTAGGGTTAGGGTTAGGGGTTATGGTTAGGGGTTATGGTTAGGGTTAGGGTTAGGGTTAGGGTTAGGGCTAGGGTTAGGGCTAGGGTTAGGGTTAGGGTTAGGGTTAGGGTTAGGGTTAGGGTTAGGGCTAGGGTTAGGGCTAGGGCTAGGGCTAGGGCTAGGGCTAGGGTTAGGGCTAGGCCTAGGGCTAGGGCTAGGGCTAGGGTTAGGGTTAGGGTTAGGGTTAGGGCTAGGGCTAGGGCTAGGTTTAGGGTTAGGGTTAGGGTTAGGGTTAGGGTTAGAATAACCTGCCAGTGACGCCACAACCACTTGGTGGACACCGAGGAATCACCTGCTGGGCACGCCCGAAGCACCTCACAGATGTGCCAGGACCACGTGCCGGCCATGCTGGAACCAGCTCCCGGACAGACCAGAAGCACCTGCCGGACACGCCGGAACCACTTTCCGAGCATGCAGGAACCACCTGCTCGACACGCAGGACCCACCTTCTGGACATGCCAAAATCACCTACCGGCTCCACCAGAACCACTTGGTGGACACTCTGGAATCTCCTGCGGGCATGCATGAACCACCTCTCAAACTTGCCGCAACCACATTCCTGACACGCCGGAACCACCCCACAAAAACACCAGAAGCACATGCCGAGCACACCGGAATAACCTGCTCAACTCGTTGGAACCATGTGCCGGACACGCCATAATCACCTGCTGGCTATGCCAGAACAACATGGCAGATACTCCGAAATCACCTGCCAGCCTTGCCGGAACCGCATCTCAGACGTCCCAGAACCATGTGCCGGACACGCAGGAACCATGTCCTGGACAGACTGGAACCACCTGCAGGACACCCCTGAACCAAGAGCCGAGCATGCCGGAACCACCGGCTCGACTCGCAGGACCCCCCTAACGGACACGCCAAAATCACCTGCGTGCTGCGCCAGAACCACTTGTTGGACACTCTGGAATCACCTGCAGTGCATGCCAGAACCACCTCTCCGAAGTGCCAGAACCACATGTCGGACACTACGGAATCACCTGCCGGGCATGCCGGAACCACCTGTGAGACGTGCCACAACCACGTGCTGGAGAGACCGGAAGCACCTGCCTGACATGCCAAACTCACGTTCCGGCGACGCCAAAACCACTTGGTGGACACTCCAAAATCAACTTCCGGGCATGCTGGAACCACGTCATGGACAGACTGCAAACACCTGCCGGACTGGCCTGAACCACCTGCCGAGCACGCCGGAAACACCTCCTGGTACGCCAGAATCACTTGCCGGACACTCCGGAATCACCTGTTGGGCATTCTGGAACTACCTCTCAGACGTGCCAGAACCACGTGTAACAGACACCGGATGCACCTTCTGAGCACGCTGGAACCTCCTACTCGACTTGCCGGGACCAACTGCCGGAGACACCAGAATCACCTGCCGGCTAGGCCAGAACCACGTGGAGGACTCTATGGAATCACCTGCCGGGCATGCCGGAACCACCTATCAGATGTGCCTGAAGCACATGCTGGACACACCGGAACCACCTACTGGACAGACCGGAACCACCTGCCGGACCCGCCTGAACCACCTGCTGAGCACGCCGAAAAAACCTGCTCGACTCGCTGGAGCCACCTGCTGGACACGCCAAAATCACCAGCCGGCTATGCCAGAAGCACTTGCCAGACACTCTGGAATCACCTGCAGGGCATGCCGGAACCACCTCTCAGACGTGCCAGAACCACATGCCGCAGACTCCGGAATCACCTGCCGGTCATGCCACAACCACCCCTCTGACGTGCCACAACCACGTGCCGGAGAGACAGGAGGCACCTGCCGAGCTCGCCGGAACCACCTGCTGGACACGCCAGCACCACCTGCCTGAGACGCCAAAATCACGTGCCAGCTATGCCAAAACCACTTGGTGGACACTCCAGAATCACCTTCCGGGCATGCCGGAAGCACCTCTCCGATGTGCCAGAACCACGTGGCGGACAGTCCGGAATCACCTGCTGGGCATGCGGGAACCACCTCTCAGACGTACTAGAACCACGTGTGGCACACGCAGTAACTCACTGCCGGACAGGCCGAAACCACCTGCGGGAAATGCCAGAATCACCTGCCGAGAACGCCGGAACCACCTGAACAGCTCGCCAGAAACACCTGCCGGACACGCCAACATCACCTGCCGGACACGCCAAAATCACCTGCCGGCTATGCCAAACTACTTGGCGGACACCCCAGAACCACCTGCCGGACAGGCCAGAACCACCTGCTGTACCCCCCGGAACCACCTCCCGGACAGACAGGAACAACCTGTCAGACACACGTGAACGACCAGCCCAGCTCGCCGGGACCACCTGCTCGAATCACCGGAACCACCTGCTGGACGTGCCAAAATCACCTGCCAGGTATGCCAGAACCACGTTGGGGACAGTCTGGGATCCCCTGCCGGGCATGCCAGAGCCAACTCTCAGACATGGCAGAACCATGTGCGGGACACGCCGAAAACACCTATAGGAAAGACTGGAACCACCTGCCCAAAACGCCTGAACCACCTGCTGAGCCCGCCAGAACCACAAGCTCGACTTGCTGGAAGCACCAGCCCAACACGCCCAAGTCACCAGCCGGCTATGCCAGAACCACTTGTTGGATACTCCGGAATCACCTGCCGGGCATGCCGGAACCACCTCTCAGACAGGCCAAACCATGTGCCAAACACACCGGAAGCACCTCCTGCGCAGACGGGACCACCTGCTCATCTCGCCTGAACCACTTGTTGGACACGCCAAAATCACCTGCCGGTTACGCCAGAACCACTTGGCGGACTCTCTGGAATCACATGCTGGGCATGCCAGAACCACTTCTCCTACGTGCCAGAACCACGTGCCTTACATGCCGGAACCACCTCCCGGACAGACCGGCACCACCTGCCGGACATGCCTGAACCACCTGCCGAGCACGCCGGAACCACCTGCCGGACATGCCAAAATCACCTGTGGGCTATGCCAGAACAACTTGGAGGACTCTCCGGGATCAGCTGCCAGACATGCCGGAACCAGCTCTCGGACACACCAGAACCACGTGCCGGAGACGCCGGAAGCACCTGCCGAGCATGCCGCAGCAACCTGCTCGACTCGCCAGAAACACCTGCCGGACACGCCAAAATCACCTGCCGCGCATGCCGGAACCACCTCTCAGACAAGCCAGAAGCACGTTCCGGACACGCCAGAAACACCTACCAGACAGACTGGAACCACCTGCCGAGCATGACGGATCCACCTGCTCGACTCGCCAGACCACCTACCTGACATGCCAAAATCACCTGCCGGCTATGCCAGAACCACTTGGTGGACACTCCGGAATCATCTGCTGGACATGCCAGAACCAGCTCTCAGACACACCAGAACCATGTGCCAGAGATGCCGGAAGCACCTGCCGAGCATGCCGGAGCAACCTGCTCGACTCGCGAGAAACACCTGCCGGACACACCAAAATTACCTGCCGCGTACGCCAGAACCACCTGGCGGACACTCAGGAATCACCTGCCTCGCATGCTGGAATCACCTCTCAGACATGCTGGAAGCAGGTGCTGAACGCACCGGAAACACCTACCAGACAGACCGGACCCACCTGCCAGACATGCCGGAACCAGCTGCCGAGCACGCCGGAACCACCTGCTGTACTTGCAGGAACCATGTGCCAGACATGCCAAAAGGAACTGGGGCTACACCAGAACCACTTACCCGACACTCCGGTATCACCTGCCTGGCATGCAAGAACCACCTCTCAGACGTGCCAGAAGCATGTGCCGGACATGCCGGAACGAACTATCGGGCAGAACGGAACCACCTGCCAGACACGCCGGAGCCACCTGCTCGACTCACCGGTACCACCTGCCGGACCAGCCACACTCAACAGCTGTCTATACAGGAACCACCTGGCAGACAGTCCGGAATCACCTACCGCGCATGCCAGAACCACCTATCAGATGTGCCGGAAGCACGTGCCGGACAGGTCGGAACGACCTACAGGACAGACCGGAACCACATGCCGGACCCGCCTGAACCACCTGCTGAGCACGCCGGAACAACCTAGTCGACTCGTTGGAGCCACCTGCTGGACACGCCAACAGCACCAGCCGGCAATGCCAGAACCACTTGCCAGACACTCTAGAATCACCTGCAGGGCATGCCGGAACCACCTCTCAGAAGTGCCAGAACCACATGTCGGACACTACGGAATCACCTGCCGGGCATGCCGAAACAACCTGTCACATGTGCCAGAAACACGTGCCGGAGATGCCGGAAGCACCTGCCGAGCAGGCCAGAACCACCTGCTCGACTCGCCAGAACCACCTGCCGGACACGCAAAAATCACCTGCCGGCTACGCCACAACCAGTTGGTGAACACTTCCCAATCACCTGCCGGGCTTGCTGGAACCACCTGCCGGTCATGCCAAAATCACCTGCCAACTACGCCAGAACCACTTGGTGGACACTGCAGAAACACCTGTCGGGCCGGCCGGAACCACCTCTCAGACGTGCCAGAACCATGTGCATGAGATGCCGGAACCACACCCCGAACAGACCGAAACCACCTGCCAGACCCGCTTGAACGACCTGCCTAGCACGCTGGAACCACCTACCTGACATGCCAAAACCACCTGCCGGGTATGCTAGAACCACTTGGCGGACACTCCGGAATCATCTGCTGGACATGCCGGAACCAGCTCGCAGACACACCAGAACCACGTGCCGGAGACGCCAGAAGCACCCGCCGAGCTTGCCAGAGACACCTGCTCGACTCACCAGAATCACCTGCCGGACATGCCAAAATCACCTGCCGGGTATGCCAGAACCACTTGGCGGACACTCCGGAATCACCTGTCCGGCATGCCGGAACCACCTCTCAGACTTGCCAGCGCCATGTTCTGGACACGCCGGTACAACCTGCCGAGTATGCCGGAACCACCTGATCCACTAACCAGAACCAGCTGCTGGACACGCCAAAATCACCTGCTGGCTACGTCAGAACCACTCGGCAGACACTCCGGAATCACATGCAGGGCATGATGGAACCACCTCTCAGAGGTGCCAGAAACACTCGGCAGACACTCCGGAATCACCTGCCGGGCCTGCCGGAACCACCTCTCAGAGGTGCCAGAACCACATGCCGGAGACTCCGGAATCACCTGCCGGGCATGCCGGAACCATCTCTCAGATGTGCCACAACCACATGCCGGAGAGACCGCAAGCACCTGCCGAACTCGCCGGAACCACCTGCTGGACATGCCGGAACCACCTGCCTCACAGGCCAAAATCATATGCCGGCTACGCCAAAGCCAATTGGTGGACACTCCAGAATCACCTTGCGGGCATGCCAGAACCACTTCATGGACAGACTGCAAATACCTGCTGGACCTGCCTGAACCACGTGCCGAGCACACTGGAACGACCTGCTCGACTCACCAGAGCCACCTGCCGGACACAGCAGAAACACCTGCGGGGTACGCGAGAACCACTTGGAGGACTCTCCGGGATCACGTGACAGGCATGCCGGAACCACCTCTCAGACGTGCCAGAACCATGTGCCGGACACGCCGGAACCACCTGCCGAGTATGCCGGAACCACCTGATCCACTCCCCAGAACCATCTGCTGGACACGCCAAAATCACCTTCCGGCTACGCCAGAAACGCTCGGCAGACACTCCGGAACCACCTCCAGGACAGACCGGAACCCCCTGCTGGACACGCCGGGACCACCTGCTTGACTCACCAGAACCACCTGCCGGACACGCCAAAATCACCAGCCGGCTACGCCACAATCACTTGTCAGACACTCCGGAATCACCTGCCGGGCATGCTGGAACCACCTCTCAGAGGTGCCACAACCACATGCCGGAGATGCTGGAAGCACCTGCCGAGAATGCTGGAAGTTCCTGATCCACTCCACAGAACCACCAGCCGGAAACGCCAAAATCACCTGCCTGCTACACCAGAACCACTTGGCAGGCAAGCCAAAATCACGTGAAGGGCATGCCGACACAACCTCTCTGACGTGCCAGAACCTCGTGCTGGACACCCCAGAACCACCTGCCGGACACACTGGAGCCATCTGCCGGACACGCCGGAACCACCGGCTCGACTCGCCGGAACCACTGCTGGACATGCAAAATCACCTGCCAGCTACGCCAGAACCAATTGGCGGACACTCCAGAAACACCTGTCAGGCCGGCCGGAACCACCTGCACGACTCCCCAGAACCAGCTGCCGGACATGCCAAAATCACTTGCCGGCTACACCACAACCAGTTGGTGGACACTTCGGAATCACCAGCCGGGCTGGCTGGAACCACCTGCCGGTCACGCCCACATCACCTGTCAGCTCCGCCAGAACCACTTGGCGGACACTCCGGAAACACCTGTCGGGCCGGCCGGAACCACCTCTCAGACGTGCCAGAACCATGTGCCTGAGATGCCGGAACCACACCCCGAACAGACCGAAGCCACCTGCCACACCCGCCTGAACCACCTGCCGAGCACGCCGGGACCACCTGCACGACTCGCCGGAACCAACTACCTGACACGCCAAAATCACCTGCCGGCTATGCAAGAACCACTTGGTGAACACTCCGGAATCACCAGCCGGGCATGCCGGAACCACCTCTCAGACATGCCGGAATCACATACCAATGACACTGGAAGGACCTGCCGAGCATGCCGGAACCACCTGCTCGACTCTCCAGAACCCCCTGCCGGACACGCCAAAATCACCTTCCGGGTATGCCAGAACCACTTGGAGGACACTCCAGGATCACCTTTCGGGCATGCCAGAACCACTTCTCAGACTTGCCAGAACCATGTTCCGGACACGCCGGTACCACCTGCCGAGTATGCCGGAACCACCTGATACACTCTGCAGAACCACCTGCTTTGCATGCCAAAATCACCTGCCAGCTACGCCAGAACCACTCTGCAGACACTCCGGAACCATCTCCAAGATAGACCGGAACCACCTGCCTGACACGCCGGGACCACCTGTTTGACTCGCCAGAACCACCTGCCAGACACGCCAAAATCACCAGCCGGCTACGCCACAACCACTTGTCGGACACTCCGGAATCACCTGCCGGGCATGCTGGAACCACCTCTCAGAGGTGCCACAACCACATGCCGGAGACGGCGGAAGCACCTGCCGAGAATGCCGGAAGTTCCTGATCCATTCCACAGAACCGCCTGCCGGACACGCCAAAATCACCGGCCGGCTACGCCAGAACCACTTGGCGGACACTCCAGAATCACCTGCCGGGCATGCCAGCACAGCCTCTCTGAAGTGCCAGAAGCACGTGCCGGACAGGCCGGAACCATCTCCCGGAAAGACCGGAACCAAAGGAAACACTCGCCGGAGCAACCTGCTTGACTCACCAGTCCCACCTGCCTGACATGCCAATATCACCTGCCCGCTACAGGAGAATCACTTGGGGGACAAGCCGGAATCACGTGAAGGGCATGCCAACACAACCTCTCAGACGTGCCAGAGCCTCGTGGCGGACACCACAGAACCACCTGCCGGACACACCGGAACCACCTGCCGGACACGCCGGAACCACTTGGCGAACACTGCAGAATCACCTGTTGGGCATGCCGGAACCACCTCTCAGACTTGCCAGAACCATGTAGCAGACAGGCCGGTACCACCTGCCGAGTATGCTGGAACCACCTGATCCACTCCCCAGAAACACCTGCTGGACACGCCAAAATCACTTGCCAGCTACACCACAACCAGTTGGTGGAAACTTCGGAATCACCTGCAGGGCTGGCTGGAACCACCTGCCGGTCATGCCCACATCACCTGTCAGCTCCGCAAGAACCACTTGGCGGACACTCCGGAAACACATGTCGGGCCGGCCGGAACGACCTCTCAGACGTGCCAGAACCATGTGCCTGAGATGCCGGAACCACACCCCAACAGACCGAAACCACCTGCCAGTCCCGCCTGAACCACCTGCCGAGCACGCTGGAACCACCTGCTCGACTCGCCGGAACCACCTACCTGACACGCCAAAATCACCTGCCGGGCATGCCGGAACCACCTCTCAGACATGCCAGAACCACATGCCAATGACACCGGAAGGACCTGCCGAGCACTCCGCAACCACCTCCAGGACATACCGGAACCACCTTCCGGACACGCTGGGACCTCCTGCTTGACTCGCCAGAACCACCTGCCAGACACGCCAAAATCACCAGCCGGCTACGCCACAACCACTTGTCGGACACTCCGGAATCACCTGCCGGGCATGCTGGAACCACCTCTCAGAGGTGCCAGAACCACATGCCAGAGACTCCGGAATCACCTGCTGGGCATGCCAGAACCATCTCTCAAACGTGCCACAACCACGTGCCGGAGAGACCGGAAGCACCTGCCGAACTCGCCAGAACCACCTGCGTGACAGGCCAAAATCATATGTTGGCTACGCCCAAACCACTTGGTGGACACTCCAGAATCACCTTGCGGGCATCCCAGAACCACATCATGGACAGACTGCAAACACCTACCGAACCTGACTGAACCACCTGCCGAGCTGGCCGGAACCACCTGCAGGTCACGCCAACATCACCTGCCAGCTACACCAGAATCACTTGGCGGACACTCTGGAATCACCTGCCGGGCATGCAGGAACCACCTCTCAGAAGTGCCACAAACACATGCCGGAGACGGCGTAAGCACCTGCCGAGAATCCCTGAAGTTCATGATCCATTCCACAGAACCACCAGACGGACACACCAAAATCACGTGCCGGCTACCCCAGAACCACTTGGCGGACACTCCAGAATCACCTGCCGGGCATGCCAGCACAACCTCTCAGAAGTGCCAGAAGCACGTGCCGGACAAGCTGGAACCATCTCCCGGACAGACCGGAACCACGGGAAACACTCGCCGGAACCACCTGCTTGACTCACCGGTCCCACCTGCCTGACACACCAAAATCAGCTGCCGGGTATGCCTGAACCACTTGGTGGACACTCCGGAATCATCTGCCGGACATGCCAGAACCAGTTCTCAGACACACCAGAATCACGTGCCGGACATGCTGGAAGCACCTGCTGCGCATGCCTGAGCTACCTGCTCGTCTCGCAAGAAACACCTGCCGGACACGCCAAAATCACCTGCCAGGTAAGCCAGAACCACTCGGTGGACACTCCGGAATCACCTATCGGGCATGCCGGAACCACCTCTCAGAGGTGCCAGAACCACATCCCGGACACTCCAGAATCACCTGTCGGGCATGCCGGAACCACCTCTCAGACTTGCCAGAACCATGTTCCGGACATGCCAGTACCACCTGCCGAGTATGCCGGAACCACCTTATCCACTCCCCAGAACCACCTGCTGGACATGCCATAATCACCTGCCGGCTACGCCAGAACCACTCGTCAGACACTCCGCAACCACCTCTAGGACAGACCGGAACCACCTGCCAGACACACCGGAACCACTGGCTCGACTCTCCGGAACCACTGCCGGACATGCAAAATCACCTGCCGGCTACGCCAGAACCACTTGGCGAACACTCCGGAATCACCTGTCTGGCATGCCGGAACCACCTCTCAGACATGCCAGAACCATGTTCCGGACACGCCGGTACCACATGCCCAGTATGCCGGAACCACCTGATCCACACCCCAGGAACACCTGCTGGACACGCCAAAATCACCTGTCGGCTACGCCAGAACCACTCGGCAGACACTCCGCAACCACCTCCAGGAGAGACCGGAATCACCTGCCGGACACGCCGGGACGACCTGCTTGACTTGCCAGAACCACCTGCCGGACACGCCAAAATCAGCAGCCGGCTATGCCACAACCACTTGTCGGACACTCCGAATCACATGTCGGGCATGCTGGAACCACCTCTCAGAGGTGCCACAACTACATGCTGGAGACGGCGGAAGCACCTGCCGAGAATGCCGGAAGTTGCTTATCCACTCCACAGAACCACCAGCCGGACACGCCAAAATCACCTGCCGGCTACGCCAGAACCACTTGGCGGACACTCCAGAATCACCTGCCGGGCATGCCAGCACAACCTCTCAGAAGTGACAGAAGCACGTGCCGGACAGGCCGGAACCATCTCCGGGACAGACAGGAACCACAGGAAACACTCGCCGGAACCGCCTACTTGACTCACCGGTCCCACCTGCCAGGCACACCAAAATCACCTGCCTGCTACACCAGCACCACTTGGGGGACAAACTGGAATCACGTGAAGGGCATGCCGGCACAACCTCTCAGACGTGCCAGAATCATGTGCCATAAAGACCAGAACCACATGCCTAGTATACCGGAAGCACCTGATCCACTCCCCAGAACCACCTGCCAGACACGCCCACATCACATGCCAGCCACACCAGTACCACTTGGCGGACTCTCTGCAATCACCTGCTGGGCATGCCGGAACCAACTCTCAGATGTGCCGCAGCCACGTGCCAGACACACCAGAACCACCTCACGGAGAGACAGGAATGACCTGCCGGACCCGACTGAACCACCAGCCGAGCATGCCAGAACCACCTGCTTGACTCGCCAGAACCACCTACCGGACACGCCAAAATCACCTGCCTGCTAGGCCAGAACCACTTGTCGGACTCTCCGGGATCACCTGGTGGGCATGCCGAAACCATGTCTCAGACGTGCCAGAACCAAGTGCCGGACACGCCAGAACCACCTGCCGACCAGGCTGGAACCACCAGCCGAACACGCCAAAATCACCTGCCGGTAATGCCAGAATCACTTGGAGGACTCTCCGGGATCACCGGCCGGGCATGCCGGAACCACCTCTGAGACGTACCAGAAGCACGTGCCAGACACGCCGGAACCACATCCTGGACAGACTGGAGCCACCGGCGGGACATGCACGAACCTCCTGCCGAGAATGCCAGAAACACCTGCTCGGCTCCCGGGAAAAACCTATGGGGAAACTGTCATAGAAATGAAGGTCAAACGGCCTTTCTTGCCAGGCCTTACCTCGCCACTTTAGAACTTCTGCTTCTGCCACAATTCCACCTTGCCAACCCGGCTCAGACGAAATGCCTACAGATTCCCCTTGAGCAATGGGGACGAGGCCTGGATGATTGTGGTTCCACATGCTGAGGAGGAGAGAGACAGTAGGCTCTTAACTAACCACCAAGTGCAATGGTTGAGAGAGTGTCAGAAAGCACCAATGGCAGAAAGACCCCTTTACTCTCAGCCGTGCCCTCCATTGCTCTAGAGCTGGAAGGCACAAAGGACTGCCTCAATCCTTCAATGCGAAACAAGCCATAAACTGTCTTGCCTCCAGCTCTTTAGGAAGCTGACGAACAACTCGCTTTCCACAGTCCCCTTACAGCATACCAGGAACCTCTCATACAAAGGCAGCTCAAACGCCATTTCTTCCCAGTGCTTAACTTGCAGCTTTAGGACTTCTGCTTCTGCCGCAATTCCACCTTGCCAATCCGGCTCAGACGAAATGCCTACATCTTCCACTGAAGCAACTGGGCTGTGTCCCAAATGATTGAGCGTCCACGTGCTTAGGAGGCGATAGACTGCACGCCTTTTTCCAACCACCAATGTGCACTGCTGGAGAGATTTTCGTAAAGAAGCTATGTCAGAAAGGCCCCTTTGCTCACAGCCGTGCCCTTCATTGCTCTACAGGTGGAAGGCACAAGGCACTGGCTCTGGATCCACCCCTCAATAGGAGACAAACAACATCTTGTCCTGCTTCTAGCTCTGTAGGAAGCTGAGAAAAAACTCCCTTTCCACAGTGCCCTTACAGCGTCCTGGGAACATCTCATACAAAGGAGGCTGAACACCGTTTCCTTCATCACTTCACTCCCCAGTCTGGGACTTCTGCATCCTGCACATTTCCACCTTGGCAACCTGGCTCAGACGAAATGCCTACATCTTCCCCTTCAGCAACGGGCACGAGGCCCAGATGATTCTGCTTCCACATGCTTAGCAGGAGCAGACAATAGGCTTTTTACAAACCGCCATTGTGCACTGGTGCAGAGAGTGTCAGAGCGCACCTATGTCAGAAAGGGCCCTTTGCTCTCAGCCATGCCCTCCATTGCTCCAGAGGTGGAAGGCACAAAGCACTGTCTCCATCCTTCAATTGGAGACAAGCCATCAACTGTCCTGCTTCCAGCTCTGTAGGAAGCTGGGAAAGCACTCGCTTTCCACAGTCTTCTTACAGTGTCCTGAGAACATCTCATACAAAGGCAGCTGAACACCGTGTCTTTTCAGCCCTTAACTCACCAATCTGCAACATCCGCTTCTGCCGCATTTCCACCTTGCCCACGCGGCTCAGACGAAATGCCTACATCTGCCCCTTGAGCAATGGGGACAAGGCCCGGATGATTGGGGTTCCACATGCTGAGGAGGAGACAGACAATAGGCTTTTAGCCTACCGCCCTTGAGCACTGGTTGGGGGAGTGTCAGAAACCACCAATGTCAGAAAGTCCCTTTACTCTCAGTCGTGCCCTCCATTCCTCTAGAGGTAGGAGGCACAAGGCACTGGCACCACCCCTGAAGGGTATCAGAAAGCACCAATGGCAGAATGTCCCCTTGGCTCTCAGCCATGCCCTCCATTGCTGTAGAGGTGGAAGGCACAAAGAACTGCCTCTTTCCTTCAATGGGAGACAAGCCATAAACTGTCTTGTCTCCAGTTCTTTAGGAATCTGAGAAAGATCTCGCTTTCCACAGTGCTGTTACAGCATACGAGGAAACTCTCATACAAAGTCAGCTCAAACGCCATTTCTTCCCAGCACTTAACTTGCCGCTTTAGGACTTCTGCCTCTGCCGCAATTCTACCTTGCCAACCTTGCCCAGATGAAATGCCTACATCTTCCCCTGAAGCAACTGGGCTGAGTCCCAAATGATTTAGCATCCACCTGCTCAGGAGGCGATAGACTGTAAACCTTTTTCCAACCACCATTGTGCACTGGTGGAGAGAGTGTCAGAATGCAGCTATGTCAGAAAGACCCTTTTGCTCTCAACCATGCCCTCCATTGCTCTAGACGTGGAATGCACAATGCATTGGCTCCACCCCTCAAGGGGCCACAAGCCACAGACCATCTTTCTTCCATCTCTTTAGGAAGCTGAGAACAAACTCACCTGACGTATAAAAAGGAATCATGCCCTTTATGTGCCAGAAAACCCCGGGAGACATGCCAAAAACACTCTCCGCACACTCTCAAAAAGCCACACATTCATGCCTGTACGACCCAACAGGCATACCAGAAGCACCCACGTTGCATGCCAGAACCACCTGTAACCACCTGCCGGACACAGTGGAACAACGATTCTGAGACTGCAGAACCATCTCTTCAACATGCCAGCCGCACACAATGACATGACAGAACCTGATTCCAAACACAGCACAACGACATGCCAGACACATTGTAAACACCTGTTGGATATGCCGCAAACATGTGCCAGAAACACTGAAACCAGCTGAGGAGTATGTAAGAACGGGGGCCAGAAATGCCACAAGCACCTGTCTTACAAGCCAGAGCCACGAGCCCAAAAAGCAGGAAAGATCTCCCGGACACACCAAAATAACCTGCCTGTGACCCCAGAACCACTTGGCGGACACCCAGGGATCACCTGCCGGGCACGCCCGAAGCACCTCACAGACGTGCCAGAACAACATGCCAGCCATGCCGGAACCAGCTCCCAGACAGACCAGAAGCACCTGCCGGACACGCCGGAACCACTTGCCGAGCATGCAGGAACCACCTGCTCGACACGCAGGACCCGCCTGCTGGACCTGCCAAAATCACCTGCCAGCTCCACCAGAACCACTTGGCGGACACTCCGGAATCATGTGCCGGACATGGCGGAACCAGCTCTCAGACACACCAGAACCACGTGCCGGAGACACCGGAAGCACCTGCCGAGCATGCCGGATCCACCTGCTTGACTCACCAGAAACACCTGTCGGACACGCCAAAATCACCTGCCGTGTACGCCAGAACCACCTGGCGGACACTCCAGAATCACCTGCCGCGCACGGCGGAACCACCTCTCAGACGTGCTGGAAGCACGTGCCGGACACGCTGGAAACACCTACCGGACAGACCGGAACCACCTGCTGAGCACGCCGGAGCCACCTGCTCGACTCGCCGGAACCACCTACCGGACAGTCCAAAATCAACAGCTGGCTATGCGGGAACCACCTGGCGGACAGTCCGGAATCACCTGCCGGGCATGCAGGAACCACTTCTCAGACGTAACAGAACCACGTGCCGGACATGCTGGAACCACGTCCTGGACAGACTGCAACCACCTGCCGGACACGCCTGGACCACCTGCCGAGCACGCCGGAACCACCTGCTCGACTTGCAGGACCCACGTGCCGGACACGCCAAAATGATCTGCCAGATACACCAGAACCACTTACCCGACACTCCGGAATCACCTGCCCTGCATGTCAGAACCACCTCTCAGACGTGCCAGAAGCACGTGCCGGACATGCCGGAACGACCTATCGGACAGAACGGAACCACATGCCAGACACGCCAGAACCACCTGCCGAACACGCCACAGCCACCTGCTCGACTCGCTGGAACCACCTGCCGGACTGGCCAATATCAACTGCTGGCTATGCCAGAACCACCTGGGGGACAGTCCGGAATCACCTGCCAGCCATGGCAGAACCACCTCTCAGACATACCTGAACCATGTGCCGGACAAGCTGGAAACACCTCATGGACAGACTGGAACCACCTGCCGGCCACGCCTGAACCACCTGCCGAGCACGGCGGAACCACATGCTCGACTCACTGCAACCACATGCCGGAAACGGCAAAATCACCGGCCGGCTACGCCAGAACCACTTGGCGGACACTCCAGAATCACCTGCGGGGCATGCCAGCACAACCTCTCAGAAGTGCCAGAAGCACGTGCCGGACAGGCCGGAACCATCTCCCCGACAGACCGGAACCACAGGAAACACTCCCCGGAACCACCTGCTTGACTCACCGGTCCCACCTGCCGGACACGCCAAAATCACCTGCCTGCTACACCAGAACCACTTGCGGGACAAGCCGGAATCACGTGAGGGGCATGCTGGCACAGCCTCTCAGATGTGCCAGAACCTCATGCCGGACACCCCAGAACCACCTGCCGGACAGTCAGCAACCACCTCCCGGGCACGCCAGATCCACGGGCTCGACTTGCCTGAACCACCACCGGACATGCAAAATCACCTGCCGGCTACACCAGAACCACTTAGCGAACACTCCGGAATCACCTGCCGGGCATGCCGGAACCACCTCTCAGACGTGCCAGAAGCACTTGCCGCACAAGCTGGAAACACCTACCGGACAGACCAGAACAAACTGCCGAGCACGCCGGAGCCACGTGCTCGACTCGCTGCAACCACATGCTGGACATGGCAAAATCACCTGCGGGCTACGCCAGAACCACTTGGAGGAATCTCTGGGATGACCTGCTGGGCATGCTGGAACCACCTCTCAGACGTGCCAGAACCACATGGCGGACAGTCCGGAATCACCTGTTGGGCATGCGCAACCACCTCTGAGACCTACCAGAACCACGTGCCGTGCACGCCGGAACGACCTACCGGACAGACCGGAATCACCTTTCGGGCATGCCGGAACCACCTGTCAGATGTGCCCGAAACACGTGCCGGAGACTCCGGAAGCACCTGCCGTGCACGTCGGAACCACCTGCTCAACTCGCCTGAAGCACGTGCCGGACACACCAGAACCACCTCCAGGACAGACCGGAACAACCTGCCGGACATGCCTGAACCAACTCTCGAGCACGCCGGAACCACATGCTCGAGTCGCCGCAACCACATGCCGGACATGGCAAAATCACCTGCTGGCTATGCCACAAACACTTGGCAGACACTCCGGAACCACCTGCCGGGCATGCCAGCACAACCTCTCAGAAGTGTCAGAAGCACGTGCCAGACAGGCCGGAACCATCTCCCGGACAGACCGGAACCACAGGAAACACTCGCCGGAACCACCTGCTTGATTCACCGGTCCCGCCTGACGGACACGCCAAAGTCATCTGCCAACTACGCCAGAACTGCTTGGCGGACACTGCGGAAACACCTGTCGGGCCGGCCAGAATAACATCTCAGACGTGCCAGAACCATGTGCATGAGATGCCGGAACCACACCCCGAACAGACGGGAACCACCTGGCAGACCCGCCTTAACCACCTGCCGAGCACGCCGGAACGACCTGATCGACTCGCCGGAACCACCGACCTGACACGCCAAAATCACCTACCGGGTATGCCAGAACCACTTGGCCTACACTCGGGAACCATCTGCCGGACATGCGGGAACCAGCTCTCAGACACACCAGAACCACGTGCCGGAGACGCCGCAAGCACCTGCTGAGCATGCCGGAGCCACCTGCTCGACTCGACAGAAACAACTGCCGGACA
Source organism: Equus caballus (assembly GCF_041296265.1). NCBI lineage: Eukaryota > Metazoa > Chordata > Mammalia > Perissodactyla > Equidae > Equus > Equus caballus. The sequence continues at coordinate 48,849,641 of NC_091685.1, forward strand.
CGCCAAAATCACCTGCCCGCTACACCAGAACCACTTGGCGGACAAGCCGGAATCACGTGAAGGGCATGCCGGCACAACATCTCAAACGTGCCAGAATCATGTGCCAGAAAGGCCAGAACCACATGCCTAGTACACCGGAAGCACCTGATCCACTCCCCAGAACCACCTGCCAGACACGCCCACATCACATGCCGGCCACGCCAGTACCACTTGGCAGACTCTCTGCAATCACCTGCTGGGCATGGCGGAGCCAACTCTCAGATGTGCCGCAACCACGTAGCAGACACGCCAGAACCACCTCACGGAGAGACAGGAATGACCTGCCGGACCCGACTGAACCACCAGCCGAGCATGCCAGAACCACCAGCTTCACTCGCCAGAACCACCTACCGGACACGCCAAAATCACCTGCCTGCTAGGCCAGAACCACTTGTCGGACTCTCCGGGATCACCTGGTGGGCATGCCGAAACCATGTCTCAGACGTGACTGAACCAAGTGCCGGACATGCCAGAACCACCTGCCGACCAGGCTGGAACCACCAGCTGAACACGCCAAAATCACCTGCCGATTATGACAGAATCACTTGCAGGAATCTCCGGGATCACCGGCCGGGCATGCCGGAACCACCTCTGAGACGTACCAGAAGCAGGTGCCAGACACGCCGGAACCACCTCTCAGACATGCCAGAACCACATGTCAATGGCACCAGAAGCACCTGCCAAGCACGCCGGAACCACCTGCTCGACTCACCGGAACCACCTACCTGACACGAAAAAATCACCTGCCGGCTATGCCAGAACAACTTGGCGAACACTCCGGAATCACCGGCCGGGCATGCAGGAACCACCTCTCAGACATGCCAGAACCACATGCCAATGACACCGGAAGGACCTGCCGAGCACTCCGCAACCAACTCCAGGACATACCGGAACCACCTACAGGACACGCCGGGACCACCTGCTTGACGCGTCAGAACCACGTGCCGGAAACGCCAAAATCACCAGCCGGCTACGCCAGAACCACTTGGCGGACACTCCAGAATCACCTGCCGGGCATGCCAGCACAAACTCTCAAAAGTGCCAGAAGCACGTGCCGGACAGGCCGGAACCATCTCCCGGACAGACCGGAAACACAGGAAACACTCGCCAGAACCACCTGCTTGACTCACGGGTCCCACCTGCCAGACACGCCAAAATCACCTGCCCAGTACACCAGAAACACTTGGCGGACAAGCCAGAATCACGTGAAGGGCATGCTGACACAACCTCTCAGACGTGCCAGAACTATGTTCCGGACACGCTGGATCCACCTGCCGAGTATGCCAGAACCACCTGATCCACTCCCCAAAACGACCTGCTGGACACACCAAAATCACCTGCCGGCTATGCCAGAACCACTCGGCAGACACTCCGGAAACAACTCCAGGACAGACCGGAACCACCTGCTGGACACGCCGGAACCACCGGCTCGACTCGCCGGAACCACCGCCGGATATGCAAAATCACCTGCCGGCTACGCCAGAAAGACTTGGCGATCACTCCGGAATCACATGCCGGGCATGGCGAAAGCACCTCTCAGACATGCCAGAACCCCATGTCAATGGCACCGGAAGCACCTGCCGAGCACGCCAGAACCACCTGCTCGACTTGCCAGAACCACCTGCCAGACATGCCAAAATCACGTGCTGGCTACGCCACAACCAGTTGGTGAACACTTCGGAATCACCTGCCGGGCTGGCTGGAAACACCTGCCGGTCACACCCACATCACCTGTCAGCTACGCCAGAACCACTTGGCGGACACTCCGGAAACTCCTGTCGGGCCGGCCGGAACCACCTCTCAGACGTGCCAGAACCATGTGCCTGAGATGCCGGAAGCACACCACAACAGACGGAAACCACCTGCCAGACCCACCAGACCACCTGCCAAGCATGCCGGAACCACCTGCTCGACTCGCCGGAACCACTTACCTGACACGCCAAAATCACCTGCCGGCTACACCAGAACCACTAGATGGACAAGCCGGAATCACGTGAAGGGCATGCCGACACAACCTCTCAGACGTGGCAGAAACTCGTGCCATACACCCCAGAACCACCTGCCGGACACACCGGAACCACCTGCCCGACACGCCGGAACCACCGGCTCGACTCGCGGGAACCACCGCCGGACATGCAAAATCACCTGCCGGCTACGCCAGAACCATTTGGCGAACACTCCAGAATCACCTGCCGGGCATGCCGGAACCACCTCTCAGACATGCCAGAACCACATGCCAATGACACCGGAAGCACCTGCCGAGCACGCTGGAACCACCTGCTCGACTCGCCAGAACCACCTGCCAGACACGCCAAAATCACCTGCCGGCTAGGCCACAATCAGTTGGTGAATACTTCGGAATCACCTGCCGGTCACGCCAACATCACCTGCCAGCTACGCCAGAACCACTTGGCGGACACTCCGGAAACACCTGTCAGGCCGAAGGGAAACAACTCTCAGACGAGCCAGAACCATGTGCCTGAGATGCCGGAATCACACCCCGAACAGACCGAAACCACATGCCAGACCCGCCTGAACCACCTGCTGAGCACGCCGGAACGACCTCCTTGACTCGCCGGAACCACCTACCTGACACGCCAAAATCAACTGCTGGGTATGCCAGAACCACTTGGTGGAAACTCCGGAATCATCTGCCGGACATGCAAGAACCAGCTCTCAGACACGCCAGAATCACGTGCCCGACACGCCGGAAGCACCTGCTGCGCATGCCTGAGCCACCTGCTCGACTCGCAAGAAACACCTGCCGGACACGCCAAAATCACCTACCAGGTATGCCAGAACCACTCGGCGGACACTCCAGAATCACGTGTCTGGTATGCCGGAACCACCTCTCAGAGGTGCCAGAACCACATCCTGGACACGCCGGAATCACCTGTCGGGCATGCCGGAACCACCTCTCAGACTTGCCAGAACCATGTTCCGGACATACCGGTACCACCTGCCGAGTATGCCGGAATCACCTTATCCACTCCCCAGAACCACCTGCTGGACACGCCATAATCACCTGCCGGCTACGCCAGAAACACTCGTCAGACACTCCAGCCACCTCTAGGACAGACCAGAACCACCTGCAGGACACGCCGGAACCACTGGCTCGAATCTCCGGAACCACTGCCGGACATGCAAAATCACCTGCCGGCTACGCCAGAACCACTTGGCGAACACTCCGGAATCACCTGCCGGGCATGCCGGAACCACCTCTCAGACATGCCATAACCACATGCCAATGACACCGGAAACACCTGCCGAGCAGGCTGGAACCACCTGCTCGACTCGCCACAGCCACCTGACGGACACGCCAAAATCACCTGCCAGCTACACCAGAACCAATCGGCAGGCATTCCGCAACCACCTCCAGGACAGACCGGAACCACCTTCCGGACAGACCGGAACCACTGGAAACACTCGCAGGAACAACCTGCTTGACTCACCGGTCCCACCTGCCGGACACACCAAAATCACCTGCTCGCTACACCAGAACCACTTGGCGGACAAGCTGGAATCACATGAAGGGCATGCCGACACAATCTCTCAGACGTGCGAGAACCTCGTGCCGGACACCCCAGAACCACCTGCCGGACAGACCGGAACCACCTGCCGGACACACCGGAACCACTGGCTCAACTCTCCGGAACCAACGCTGGACATGCAAAATCACCTGCCGGCTACGCCAGAACCACTTGGTGAACACTCCGGAATCACCTGTCGGGCATGCCGGAACAACCTCTCAGACATGCCAGAAGCACATGCCAATGACACTGTAAGCACCTGCCAAGCACACCGGAACCACCTGCTTGACTCGTAAGAACCACCTGCCGAGCACGCCAAAATCACCTGCCGGGTACGCCAGAACCAATTGGCGGACACTCCGGAATCACCTGTCGGGCATGCCGGAACCAACTCTCAGAATTGCCGGAACCATGTTCCGGACACGCCGGTACCACCTGCCGAGTATGCCGGAACCACCTGATCCACTCCCAAGAACCACATGCTGGACATGCCGGAACCACCTGCCTGACAGGCCAAAATCATATGACACTCCAGAATCACCTGCAGGGCAGGCCAGCAGAACCTCTCAGAAGTGCCAGAAGCACGTGCCGGACAGCCCGGAACCATCTGCTGGACAGACCGGAAAGACAGGAAACACTTGCTGGAACCACCTGCTTGACTCACTGGTCCCACCTGCCGAACATGCAAAATCACCTGCCGGCTACGCCAGAACCACTTGGCGAACAGTCTGGAATCACCTGCCGGACATGCTGGAACCACGTGCCAATGACACCGGAAGCACCTGCCGAGCACACCGGAACCACCTGCTCGAATTGCCAGAACCACCTTTTGGACACGCCAAAATAACCAGCAGGCTATGCCACAACGACTTGTTGGACATTCCGGAATCACCTGACGGTCATGCTGGAACCACCTCTCAGAGGTACCACAAACACATGCCAGAGACGGCGGAAGCACGTGCCGAGAATGCCAGAAGTTCCAGCTCCACTCCACAGAACCGCCTGCCGGACACGCCAAAATCTCGTGCCGGCTACGCCAGAACCACTTGGCGGACACTCCAGAATCACCTGCCGGCATGCCAGCACAACCTCTCAGAAGTGCCAGAAGCACGTGCCGGACAGGCCGTAACCATCTCCCGGAGAGACCGGAACAACAGGAAACACTCGCCGGAACCACCTGCTTGACTCACCGGTCCCACCTGCCGGACATGCCAAAATCACCTGCCCGATACACCAGAACCACTTGGTGGACAAGCTTGAATCACGTGAAGGGCATGCTGACACAACCTCTCAGACGTGCCACAACCTCGTGCCGGACACCCCAGAACCACCTGCCGGAAAGACGGGAACCACCTGCCGGACACCCCGGAACCACCGGCTCAAGTCGCCGGAACCACCGCGGGACATGCAAAATCACCTGCCGGCTACGCCAGAACCATTTGCCGAACACTCCGGAATCACCTGCCGGGCATGACGGAACCACCTCTCAGACATGCCAGAACCACATGCCAATGACACCGGAAGCACCTGCCGAGCACGCCAGAACCACCTGCTCGACATGCCACAGCCACCTGCCGGACACGCCAAAATCACCTGCCGGCTACACCTGAACCACTTGGCGGACACTTCAGAATCACCTGCCGGGCATGCCAGCACAACCTCTCAGAAGTGCCAGAAGCACATGCCGGACAGGCCGGAACCATCTCCCAGACAGACCGGAACCACGGGAAACACTCGCCGGAACCACCTGCTTGACTCACCGGTCCCACCTGCCGGACACGCCAAAATCACCTGCCCGCTACACCAGAACCACTTGGCGGACAAGCCGGAATCACGTGAAGGACATGCACACACAACCTCTCAGACGTGCCAGAACCTCGTGCCGGACACCCCAGAACCACCTGCCGGACACACTGGAACCACCTGCTGGACACACCGGAACCACCGGCTCGACTCGCTGGAACCACCTACCTGACACGCCAAAATGACCTGCCGGGTATGCCAGAACCACTTGGTGGACACTCTGGAATCATCTGCCGGACATCCCAGAACCAGCTCTCAGACAGACCAGAATCACGTGCCGGACATGCCGGAAGCACCTGCTGCGCATGCCTGAGCCACCTGCTCGCCTCGCAAGAAACGCCTGCTGGACACGCCAAAATCACCTGCCAGGTACGCCTCAACCACTCAGCGGACACTCCGGAATCACCTGTCGGGCATGCCGGAACCACCTCTCAGAGGTGCCAGAACCACATCCCGGACACTCCGGAATCACCTGTCGGGCATGCCGGAACCACCTCTCAGACTTGCCAGAACCATGTTCCGGACACGCCGGGACCACCTGCCGAGTATGCCAGAACCACCTGCTCCACTCCACAGAACCGCCTGCGGGACATGCCAAAATCACCTGTCGGCTATGCCAGAACCACACGGCAGACACTCCGGAAACACCTCCACGACAGACCAGAACCACCTGCCGGATACGCCGGAACCACCGGCTCGATTCGCAGGAACCCCCGCAGGACAAGCAAAATCAGCTGCCGGCTATGCCAGAACCACTCTGTGAACAATCCCGAATCACCTTCCGGGCATGCCGGAACCACCTCTCAGACATGCCAGAACCACATGCCAATGACACTGGAAGAACCTGCCGAGCACGCCAGAACCACCTGCCCGACTCGCCAGAACCACCTGACAGACACGCCAAAATCACCTGCCGGCTACGCCACAACCAGTTGGTGAACACTTCGGAATCACCTGCCGGGCTGGCTGGAACCACCTGCTGGTCACGCCCACATCACCTGTCAGCTACGCCAGAACCACTTGGCGTACACTCCGGAAACACCTGTCGGGCCGGCCGGAACCACCTCTCAGATGTGCCAGAACCATGTGCCTGAGATGCCGGAAGCACACCCCAACAGACCGAAACCACCTGCCAGAGCCGCCTGAACCACCTGCCGAGCACGCCGGATCCACCTGCTCGACTCGTCGGAACCACCTACCTGACACGCCACAAACAACTGCTGGCTATGCCAGTACCACTTGGCGAACCCTCCGGAATCACCTGCCGGGCATGCCGGAACCACCTCTCAGACATGCCAGAACCACATGCCAATGACACCGGAAGGACCTGCCGAGCACGCCGGAACCACCTCTCAGACATGCCAGAACCACATGCCAATGACACTGTAAGCACCTGCCGAGCACACCGGAACCACCTGCTTGACTCGTCAGAACCACCTGCCGGGCACGCCAAAATCACCTGCCGGGTATGCCAGAACCACTTGGCGGACACTCCGGAATCACCTGTCGGCATGCCGGAACCACCTCTCAGACTTGCCGGAACCTTGTTCTGGACATGCTGGTAACACATGCCCGGTATGCCGGAACCACCTGATCCACTCCCCAGGAACACCTGCTGGACACGCCAAAATCACCTGCCGGCTACGCCACAACCACTCGGCAGACAATCTGCAACCACCTCCAGGACAGACCGGAACCACCTGCTGGACACGCCGGGACCACCTGCTGAGCATGCCGGAACAACCTGCTTGACTCGCTGGAGCCACCTGCCGGACATGCCAAATCAGCTGCCGGCTATGCCAGAACCACTTGCCGGACACTCCAAAATCACCTGCCTGGCGTGCCGGAACCACCTGATCCACTCCCCAGAACCACCTGCTGGACCCGCCTGAACCACCTGCCGGCTACACGGGAACCACTTGGCGGACACTCCGGAATCACCTGCCGTGCATGCCGGAACCACCCCTCAGACGTGCCTGAAAAACGTGCCGGACACGCCGGAACCACCTCCCGGACTAACCGGAACCACCTTTCGGACATGCCTGAACCACCTTACGAGCACGCTGGAACCACCTGCTCGACTTGGTGGAACCATCTGCTGGAGACACCAAAATCACCTGCCGGCTACGCCAGAACCACTTGCCGACACTCCGGAATAACCTGCCATTCATCCCGGAACCGCCCCTCAGATGTGCCAGAACCAGGTGCTGGACGCCCCAGGCCTCTTCCGTGAAAGACTGGAACCACCTGCTGAGCATTCTGGAAACACCTGCTCGACTCCCGGGAACCGCCTCTGGGGAAACTGTCATAGAAATGCAGGTAAAACGGCCTTTCTTGCCAGCCCTTAACTCGCCACTTTAGAACTTCTGCTTCTGCCACAATTGCACCTTGCCAACCCAGCTCAGACGAAATGCCTACATCTTCCCCTGAAGCAACTGGCCTGAGTCCCAAATGATTGAGCGTCCACGTGCTTAGGAGGCGATAGACTGCACGCCTTTTTCCAACCACCATTGTGCACTGCTGGAGAGAGTGTCAGAAAGCAGCTATGTCAGAAAGACCCCTTTGGTCTCAGCCGTGCCCTCCATTGCTCTAGACGTGGAATGCACAATGCACTGGCTCCCCCCCTCAAGGGGCGACAAGCCACAGACCACCTTGCTTCCATCTCTTTAGGAAGCTGAGAAGGAACTCACTTTCAACAGTGATCTTACAGAGTCCAGGGAACATCTCATACAAAGGCAGCTGAAACGCCATTTCTTTTCAGCCCTTAACTTGCCGATTTGGAACTTCTGTTTCTGCCACATTTCCACCTTGCCATCCGGGCTCCGACGAAATGCCTACATCTTACCCTTCAGCAACGGGGACGAGGCCCATATGACTGTGCTTCCACATGCTTAAGAGGAGAGAGACAGGCTTTTTACAATCACGGTTGTGCACTGGTGGAGAGAGTGTCAGAAAGCACCTATGTCAGAAAGGTCCATTTGATCTCAGCCATGCCCTGAATTGCTCTAGAGGAGGAAGGCACAATGCACTGCCTCTGGCTCCACCCCTCAATGGCAGACGAACCACACACCTTCTTGCGTCCAGCTCTTTAGGACGCTGAGAAAGAGCTCGCATTCCATAGTGCTCTTAGAGCGTCCAGGGAACATCTCATACAAAGGCAGCTGAACGCCGTTTCTTGCAGCACTTCACTCGCCGATCTGGAACATCTGCATGTGCCACATTTCCACCTTGTCAACCCGGCTCAGACGAAATGCCTACAACTTCCCCTTAAGCAATGGGGACGAGGCCCGAATGATTGTTTTTGCACCTGCTTAGTAGGAGAGAGACAATAGGCTTTTAACCAACCGCCCTTGAGCAATGGTTGGGGGAGTGCCAGAAAGCACCAATGTCAGAAAGGTCCCTTTGCTCTCAGCCGTGCCCTCCATTGCTCTAGAGGTGGAAGGCACAAAGCACTGCCTCCATCCTTCAATTGCAGACAAGCCATCAACTGTCCTGCTTCCAGCTCTTTAGGAAGCTGGGAAAGCACTCGCATTCCACAGTGCTCTTACAGCGTCCTGGGAACATCTCATAGCAAGGCAGCTGAACGCCGTGTCTTTTCAGCCCTTAACTCGAAAATCTGCAACATCCGCTTCTGCCGCATTTCCACCTTGCCAATTCGGCTCAGAAGAAATGCCTACATCTTCCCCTTGAGCAAAGGGGATGAGGCCCGGATGATTGTGGTTCCACATGCTGAGGAGGAGACAGACAATAGGCTTTGAACAAACCGCCTTTGAGCAATGGTTGGGGGAGTGTCAGAAAGCACCAATGTCAGAAAGGCCCTTTACTCTCGGCCGTGCCCTCCATTCCTCTAGAGGCAGGAGGCACAAGGCACTGGCACCACCCCTGAAGGGGATCAGAAAGCACCTATGGCAGAAAGCCCCCTTTGCTCTCAGCCGTGCCCTCCACTGCTCTGCAGGTGGAAGGCACAAAGCACTGCCTCCATCCTTCAATGGGAGACAAGCCATAAACTGTCTTGCCCCCAGCTCTTTAGGAAGCTGACAAACAACTCGCTTTCCAAAGTCCTGTTACAGCAGACTGGGAACTTCTCATACAAAGGCAGCTCAAATGGCATTTCTTCCCAGCCCTTAACTCGCAGCTTTAGAACCTCTGCTTCTGCCGCAATTCCACCTTGCCAACCCAGCTCAGACAAAATGCCTACATCTTCCCCTTAAGCAACTGGGCTGAGTCCCAAATGATTGTGCAACCATGTGTTTAGCAGGAGAGAGACAATATGCTTTTCACCAACCACAGTTGACCACTGGTGGAGAGAGTGTCAGAAAACACCTATGTCAGAAAGGCCCCTTTCCTCTCAGTTTTGCCCTCCATTGCTCTAGACGTGGAATGCACAATGCATTGGCTCCAACCCTCTAGGGGCGACAAGCCACAGACCATCTTTCTTCCGTCTGTTTAGGAAGTTGAGAACCAACTCACCTGACGCATAAAAAGGAATCATGCCCCTTAGATGCCATAAAACACCGGGAGACATGCCAAAAACACCCTCCGCACACTCTCAAAGAACCACACATTCATGGCAGAACGACCCAACTGGTACACCAGAAGCACCCACGTTGCATGCCAGAACCACCTGTAACCACCTGCTGAACACAGTGGAACAATAATTCTGACACTGCAGAACCATCTCTTCAACATGCCAGCTGCACACAACAGACACAACGGAACCAGATTCCAAACGCAGCACAATGACATGCCAGGCACATTGGAAACACCTGATGGATATGCCGCAAACAGGTGCCAGAAACAGTGAAACCACCTGCGGAGTATGTCAGAACCGGAGGCCAGAAATGCCACCAACACCTGTCTTACAAGCCAGAGCCACGAGCCCAAAAAGCAGGAAAGACCTGCTGGACATGCCAAAATAACCTGCTGGTGATGCCAGAACCACTTGGAGGACACCCAGGAATCACCTGCCAGGCATGCCCGACGCGCCTCGCAGACGTGCCAGAACCACGTTCCGGACATGCCAGAAACACCTCCGGGACAGACCGGAACCACCTGCCAGACTAGCCGGAACCACCTCTCAGACGTACCAGAACCACTTGCCGGACAAGCTGGAAACATGTACTGCACAGACTGGAACCACCTGCTGAGCACGCTGGAACCAGCTGCCGGACACGCCAAAATCACCTGCCGGCTACACCAGAACCACTTTGAGTACAAGCCGGAATAATGTTTTGGGCATGATGGCACAACCTCTCAGACGTGCCAGAACCTCGTGCTGGACACCCCAGCACCACCTGCCGGACAGACCGGAACCACCTGACGGACACGCCAGAACAAGCGGCTCGACTCGCCGGAACCACCGCCGGACATGCAAAATCACCTGCCGGCTACGCAAGAACCACTTGGAGAACACTCTGCAATCTCCTGCCAGGCATGCCGGAACCACCTCTCAGACATGCCAGACCCACATGCCAATGACACCGGATGCACCTGCCGAGCATGCCGGAACCACCTGCTCGACTCGCCAGAACCACCTAGCGGACAAGCCAAAATCACCTGCCGGCTACGCCAGAACCACTCGGCAGACACTCCGGAATCACCTGCCGGGCATGCCGGAACCACCTGCCTCACAGGCCAAAATCATATGCCGGCTACACCAAAACCACTTGGTGGACACTCCAGAATCACCTTGCGGGCATGCCGGAACCACGTCATGGACAGACGGCAAACAACTGCCGGACCTGCCGGAAGCACCTGTCGGGCCGGCCGGAACCACCTCTCTGACGTGCCACAACCATGTGCCTGAGATGCCGGAACCACACCCCAAACAGAACGAAACCACCTGCCAGACCCGCCTGAACCCCCTGGCGAGCACGCCTGATCCACCTGCTCAACTAGCCGGAACCACCTTCCTGACATGCCAAAATCCCCTGCGGGGTATACCAGAACCACTTGGCGGACACTCCGGAATCATCTGCCGGACATGCCAGAACCAGCTCTCAGACACACCAGAACCACGTGCCAGAGACGCCAGAAGCACCAGCTGAGCATGCCTGAGCCACCTGCTCGACTCGCAAGAAACACCTGTCGGACATGCCAAAATCACCAGCCGGGTACGCCAGAAACACTTGGTGGACACTCCAGAATCACCTTGCGGGCATGCCGGAACCACGTCATGCACAGACGGCAAACACCTGCCGGACCTGCCGGAACCACCTGCCGAGCACGCCGGAACCACCTGCTCGACTCACCAGAGCCACCTGCCGGACACACCAGAAACACCTGCGGGGTATGCCAGAACCACTTGGAGGACTCTCCGGGATCACCTGCCGGGCATGCCGGAACCACCTCTCAGACGTGCCAGAACCATGTGCCGGACACGCCGGAACCACCTGCCGTGTATGCCGGAACCACCTGCTGGACACGCCAAAATCACCTGCCGGCTACACCAGAATCACTTGGTGGACTCTCCTGGATCACCGGCCGGGCATGCCGGAACCACCTCTGAGACATACCAGAACCACGTGCCAGACACGCCGGAACCACATCCTGGACAGACTGGACCCACCTGCCGTACATGCCCGAACCTCCTGCCGAGAATGCCAGAAACACCTGCTCGGCTCCCGGGAAAATCCTACGGGGAAACTGTCATAGAAATGAAGGTCAAACGGCCTTTCTTGCCAGACCTTACCTCACCACTTTAGAACTTCTGTTTCTGCCACAATTCCACCTTGCCAACCGGGCTCAGACGAAATGCCTACATCTTCCCCTTGAGCAATGGGGACGAGGCCCGGATGATTGTGGTTCCACATGCTGAGGAGGAGAGAGACAATAGGCTTTTAACTAACCACCAAGTGCAATGGTTGAGAGAGTGTCAGAAAGCACCAATGGCAGAAAGACCCCTTTACTCTCAGCAGTGCCCTCCATTGCTCTAGAGCAGGAAGGCACAAAGGAATGCCTCAATCCTTCAATGGGAAACAAGCCATAAAATGTCTTGCTTCCAGCTCTTTAGGAAGCTGAGAAAGAACTCGCTTTCCACAGTGCTGTTAAAGCATACGAGGAAACACTCGTACAAAGGCAGCTCAAACGCCATTTCTTCCCAGTGCTTAACTCGCCGCTTTAGGAATTCTGCTTCTGCCGCAATTCCACCTTGCCAACCCGGCGAGACGAAATGCCTACATCTTGCCCTGAAGCAACTGGGCTGTGTCCCAAATGATTGAGCGTCCACGTGCTTAGGAGGTGATAGACTGCACGCCTTTTTACAACCACCATTGTGCACTGTTGGAGAGAGTGTTGGAAAGCAGCTATGTCAGAAAGACCCCTTTGCTCTCAGCTCTGCCCTCCATTGCTCTAGACGTGGAATGCACAATTAACTGGCTCCACCCCTCAAGGGGTGACAAGCCACAGACCATCTTCCTTCCATCTCTTTAGGAAGCTGAGAAAGAACTCGCTTTCAACAGTGCTCTTTCTGTGTCCTGGCAACATCTCATACAAAGGCAGCTGATATGCCGTTTCTTTTCAGCGCTTAACTCGCGGATTTAGATCTTCTGCTTCTGCCAGATTTCCACCTTGCCAACCCCGCTCAGACAAAATGCCTACATCTTCCCCTTCAGCAACGGGGACGAGGCCCAGATGATTGTGCCTCCACATGTTTAGCAAGAGCAGACAATAGGCTTTTTACAAACTGCCATTGTGCACTGGTGCAGAGAGTGTCAGAATGCACCAATGGCAGAAAGATCCCTTTACTTTACTCTCAGCCGTGCCCTCCATTGCTCTGCAGGTGGCAGGCACAAAGCACTGCCTCCATCCTTCAATGGGAGACAAGCCATAAACTCTCTTGCTTCCAGCTCTTTAGGAAGCTGAGAAAGAACTCGCTTTCCACAGTGCTGTACAGCATACGAGGAAACTCTCATACAAAGGCAGCTCAAACACCATTTCTTCCCAGCGCTTAACTCGCCGCTTTAGGACTTCTGCTTTTGCCGCAGTTCCACCTTGCCAACCCGGCTCAGACGAAATCCCTACATCTTCCCCTTGAGCAATGGGGACAAGGCCCGGATGATTGTGGTTCCACATGCTGAGGAGGAGACAGACAATAGGCTTTTAACCAACCGCCCATGAGCAGTGGTTGGGGTAGTGTCAGAAAGCACCAATGTCAGAAAGGCCCTTTACTCTCGGCCGTGCCCTCCATTCCTCTCATGGTAGGAGGCACAAGGCACTGGCACCACACCTGAAGTGTATCAGAAAGCACCTATGGCAGAAAGCCCCCTTGGCTCTCAGCCGTGCCCTCCATTGCTCTGCAGGTGGAAGGCACAAAGCACTGCCTCCATCCTTCAATGGGAGACAAGCCATAAATTGTCTTGCCTCCAGCTCTTTAGGAAGCTGACGAACAACTCGCTTTCCACAGTCCTGTTACAGCATACCAGGAACCTCTCATGCAAAGGCAGCTCAAACGCCATTTCTTCCCAGTGCTTAACTCGAAGCTTTAGGACTTCTGCTTCTGCCGCAATTCGACTTTGCCAACCCGGCTCAGACGAAATGCCTACATCTTCCCCTGAGGCAACTGGGCTGAGTCCCAAATGATTGAGCGTCCACGTGCTTAGGAGGCGATAGACTGTACACCTTTTTCCAACCACCAATGTGCACTGCTGGAGAGATTTTCATAAAGAAGCTATGTCAGAAAGGCCCCTTTGCTCACAGCCGTGCCCTTCATTGCTCTAGAGGTGGAAGGCACAAGGCACTGGCTCTGGATCCACCCCTCAATGGGAGACAAACCACATCTTGTCCTGCTTCCAGCACTTTAGGAAGCTGAGAAAAACTCCCTTTCCACAGTGCCCTTACAGCGTCCTGGGAACATCTCATACAAAGGAGGCTGAACGTCATTTCCTTCAGCACTTCACTCGCCAGTCTGGGACATCTGCATGCTGCACATTTCCACCTTGGCAACCCGGCTCAGACGAAATGCCTACATCTTCCCCTTCAGCAACGGGCACGAGGCCCAGATGATTGTGCTTCCACATGCTTAGCAGGAGCAGACAATAGGCTTTTTACAAACCGCAATTGTGCACTGGTGCAGAGATTGTCAGAATGCACCTATGTCAGAAAGGGCCCTTTGCTCTCAGCCGTGCCCTCCGTTGCTCCAGAGGTGGAAGGCACAAAGCACTGCCTCCATCCTTCAATTGGAGACAAGCCATCAACTGTCCTGCTTCCAGCTCTTTAGGAAGCTGGGAAAGCACGCGCATTCCACAGTGCTCTTACAGCATCCTGGGAACATCTCATAAAAGGCACCTGAATGCCGTGTCTTTTCAGCCCTTAACTCGCCAATCTGCAACATCCGCTTCTGCCGCATTTCCACCTTGCCAACCCGGCTCAGACGAAATGCCTACATCTTCCCCTTGAGCAATGGGGACGAGGCCCGGATGATTGTGGTTCCACATGCTGAGGAGGAGACAGACAATAGGCTTTTAACCAACCGCCCTTGAGCAATGGTTGGGGCAGTGTCAGAAACCACCAATTTCAGAAAGTCCCTTTACTCTTGGTCTTGCCCTCCATTCCTCTAGAGGTAGGAGGCACAAGGCACTGGCACCACCCCTGAAGGGTATCAGAAAGCACCAATGGCAGAAAGCCCCCTTTGCTCTCAGCCGTGCCCTCCATTGCTCTGCAGGTGGAAGGCACAAAGCACTGCCTCAATCCTTCAATGAGAGAGAAGCCATAAACTGTCTTGCCTCCAGCTCTTTAGGAAGCTGAGAAAGAACTCGCTTTCCACAGTGTTGTACAACATACGAGGAATCTCTCATACAAAGTCAGCTCAAATGCCATTTCTTCCCAGCGCTTAACTCGCCGCTTTAGGACTTCTGCTTCTGCCGCAGTTCTACCTTGCCAACCTTGCTCAGACGAAATGCCTACATCTTCCCCTGAAGCAACTGGGCTGAGTCCCAAATGATTTAGCATCCACCTGCTCAGGAGGCGACAGACTGTAAGCCTTTTTCCAAACACCATTGTGCACTGGTGGAGAGAGTGTCAGAATGCAGCTATGTCAGAAAGACCCTTTTGCTCTCAGCCATACCCTCCATTGCTCTAGATTGCAATGCACAATGCATTGGCCCCACCCCTCAAGGGGCCACAAGCCACAGACCATCTTCCTTCCATCTCTTTAGGAAGCTGAGAGCAAACTCACCTGACGTATAAAAAGGAATCATGCCCCTTATGTGCCAGAAAACCCCGGGAGACATGCCAAAAACACCCTCTGCACACTCTCAAAGGGCCACACATTCATGCCAGTATGACCCAACAGGCATACCAGAAGCACGCACGTTGCATGCCAGAACCACCTGTAACCACCTGCCGGACACAGTGGAACAGTGATTCTGACACTGCAGAACCATCTCTTCAACATGCCAGCCGCACACAATGACATGACGGAACCAGATTCCAAACATAGCACAACGACATGCCAGACACATTGTAAACACCTGTTGGATATGCCACAAACAGGAGCCAGAAACTCTGAAACCAGCTGAGTATGAAAGAACGGGGGCCAGAAGTGCCACAAGCATCTGTCTTACAAGCCAGAGCCATGAGCGCAAAAAGCAGGAAAGACCTGCCGGACACACCAAAATAACCTGCCGGTGACGCCAGAACCACTTGGCAGACACCCAGGAATCACCTGCCAGGCACGCCTGAAGCACCTCACAGATGTGCCAGAACCACGTGCCGGCCATGCCGGAACCAGCACCCGGACAGACCAGAAGCACCTGCCAGACACGCCGGAACCACATGCCGCGCATGCCGGAACCACCTCTCACACATGCCAGAACCATGTGCCAATGACCCCGGAAGCACCTGCCGAGCACGCCGGAACCACCTGCTCGACTCGCCAGAACCACATGCTGGACACGCAAAAATCACCTGCCGGCTACGCCAGAACGAGTTGGTGGACTCTCTGGAATCACCTGCCGGGCATGATAGAACCACCTCTCAGACGTGCCGGAACCATATGCCAGACACGCCGGAACCACCTCCCGGACAGACCGGAACCACCTGCCGGACCTGCCAGATCCAACGGTCGAGCATGCAGGAACCACCGGCTCGACCCTCCGGAACCAATGCCAGACATACAAAATCACCTGAAGTCTATGCGAGAAGCACTTGGCAAACACTCCGGAATCACCGGCCGGGCATGCCAGAACCACCTCTCAGACATGCCAGAACCACGTGCCAATGACCCCGGAAGCACCTGCCGAGCACGCTGGAACCACCTGCTCGACTCGCCAGAACCACCTGCCGGACACGCAAAAATCACCTGCCGGCTGCGCCACAACCAGTTGGTGAACACTTCGTTATCACGGGCCGGGCTTGCTGGAACCACCTGCCGGTCATGCCAAAATCACCTGCCAACTACACCAGAACTGCTTGGCGGACACTGCCCAAACACCTGTCGGGCCGGCCGGAACCACATCTCAGACGTGCCAGAACCATGTGCATGAGATGCCGGAGCCACAACCCAAACAGACGGAAACCGCCTGCCAGAACCGCCTGAACCACCTGCCAAGCACGCCGGAACCACCTGCTCGACTCGCCGGAACCACCTACCTGACACGCCAAAATCACCTGCCGGGTACGCCAGAACCACCTGGCTGACACTCCGGAATCATCTCTCGCGCATGCCGGAACCACCTCTCAGACATGCCAGAAGGACGTGTCAGACACGCCGGAAACACATACCGGACAGACCGGAACCACCTGCCAGACATGCTGGAACCACCTGCCAAGCACACCGTAGCCACCTGCCCGACTCTCCGGAACCACCTGCTGGACACGCCAAAGTCAACAGCTGGCTATGCGGGAAACACCTGGGGCGCAGTCCGGAATCACCTGCCGGGCATGCAGGAACCAACTCTCAGACGTGCCAGAACTGGTGCCAGACACCCCAGAACCACCTGCCGGACAGACCGCAGCCACCTGCCGGACATGCCGAGAACAAGCGGCTCGACCCGCATGAACCACCGCCAGACATGCAAAATCACCTGCCGGCTACGTCAGAACCACTTGGGGAACAATCCGGAATCACCTGCCAGGCATGCCGGAACCATCTCTCAGACATGCCAGAACCACGTGCCTATGACACCAGAAGCACCTGCTGAGCATGCCTGAGCCACATGCTCGACTTGCAAGAAACACCTGCCAGACACGCCAAAATCACCTGCCGGGTACGCCAGAACCACGTGGCGGACACTCCGGAATCACCTGTCGGGCATGCAGGAACCACCTCTCAGACATGCCTGAACCACATGCCAATGTCACCGGAAGCACCTGCCAAGCACGCCAGAACCACCTGCTCGACTCGCCAAAACCACCTGCTGGACACGACAAAATCACCTGTCAGCTACGCCACAACCATTTGGTGAACACTCCGGAATCACCTGCCGGGCATTCCGGGACCACCTCTCAGACTTGCCAGAACCATGCCCAGGACACGCCGGTACCACCTGCCGAGTATGCCGGAACCACCTGATCCACTCCCCAGAACCACATGCTGGACATGCCAGAATCACCTGCCGGCTGCGCCAGAAACACTCGGCAGACACTCCGGAACCACCTGTCGGGCATGCTGGAACCACCTCTCAGAGGTGACAGAACCACATGCCGGACACTCCGGAATCACCTGCCGGCCATGCCGGAACCATCTCTCAGACGTGCCAGAACCATGTTCCGGACACGCCAGTACCACCTGCCAAGCTCACCACAACCACCTGCTGGACACGCCAAAATCACCTGCCGGCTAGGCCAGAACCACTTGGCAGACACTCCGGAATCAACTGCCGGGCTTGCTGGAACCACCTGCCGGTCACACCAACATCACCTGCCAGCTACGCCAGAACCACTTGGCGGACACTCCGGAAAAACCTGTCGGACCGGCCGGAACCACCTCTCAGATGTGCCAGAACCATGTGCCTGAGATGCCGGAACCACACCCCGAACAGACCGAAACCACCTGCCAGACCCCCCTGAACCACCTCCCGAGCACGCCGCAACCACCTACTCGACTCGCCGGAACCACCTACCTGACACGCCAAAATCACCTGCCGGGTATGCCAGAACCACTTGGTGGACACTCCGGAATCATCTGCCGGACATGCCAGAACCAGCTCTCAGACACACCAGAACCACATGCCGGATATGCCGGAAGCACCTGCTGAGCATGCCTGAGCCACATGCTCGACTCACCAGAAACACCTGCCAGACACTCAAAAATCACCTGCCGGGTACGCCAGAACCACGTGGCGGACACTCCGGAATCACCTGTCGGGCATGCCGGAACCACCTCTCAGACGTGCCTTAACCTCGTGCCGGACACGCCAGAACCACCTGCCGGACAGACCAGAACCACCTGCCGGACACGATGCAACCACCGTCTCGACTCACTGGAACCACCGCTGGACATGCAAAATCACCTGCCGGCTATGCCAGAACCACTCGTCAGACACTCAGGAATCACTTGCCAGGCTTGCTGGAACCACCTGCCGGTCACGCCAACATCACCTGCGAGCTACGCCAGAACCACTTGGCGGACACTCCGGAATCACCTGTCGGGCATGCAGGAACCACCTCTCAGACATGCCAGAACCTCGTGCCGGACACGCCAGAACCACCTGCCAGACAGACCGGAACCACCTGCCGGACATGCAAAATCACCTGCCGGCTAAGCCAGAACCACTCGGCGAACACTCCGGAATCACCTGCCGGGCATGGCGGAACCACCTCTCAGACATGCCAGAACCACATGCCAATGACACCGGAATCACCTGCCGAGCACGCCAGAATCACCTGCTCGACTCGCCAAAACTACCTGCTGGACACGCCAAAATCACCTGCCAGCTACGCCACAACCATTTGGTGAACACTCCGGAATCACCTGCCGGGCATTCCGGAACCACCTCTCAGACTTGCCAGAACCATGTTCAGGACACGCCGGTACCACCTGCTGAGTATGCCGGAACTACCTGATCCACTCCCCAGAACCACCTGCTGGACATGCCAGAATCACCTGCCGGCTAGGCCAGAACCACTCGGCAGACACTCTGGAACCACCTGTCGGGCATGCCGGAACCACCTCTCAGAGGTGCCAGAACCACATGCCGGACACTCAGGAATCACCTGCCGGGCATGCCGGAACCATCTCTCAGACGTGCCAGAACCATGTTCCGGACACGCCGGTACCACCTGCCGAGCTCGCCACAACCACCTGCTGGACACGCCAAAATCACCTGCCGGGTATGCCAGAACCACTTGGTGGACACTCCGGGATCATCTGCCGGACATGCCAGAACCAGCTCTCAGACACACCAGAACCACATGCCGGACATGCCGGAAGCACCTGCTGAGCATGCCTGAGCCACATGCTCGACTCGCAAGAAACACCTGCCAGGCAGTCAAAAATCACCTGCCGGGTACGCCAGAACCACGTGGCGGACACTCCGGAATCACCTGTCGGGCATGCCGGAACCACCTCTCAGACGTGCCTTAACCTCGTGCCGGACACGCCAGAACCACCTGCCGGACAGACCAGAACCACCTGCCGGACATGATGCAACCACCGTCTCGACTCACTGGAACCACCGCCGGACATGCAAAATCACCTGCCAGCTATGCCAGAACCACTTGGCGGACACCATTGAAACACCTGTCAGGCCGTCCAGAACCACCTCTCAGACGTGCCAGAACCATGTGCCTGAGATGCCGGAACCACATCCCGAACATACCGAAACCACCTGCCAGACCCGCCTGAACCACCTGCCAAGCACGCCGGAACCACCTACTCGACTCGCCGGAACCACCTACCTGACACGCCAAAATCACCTGCCAGGTATGCCAGAACCACTTGGTGGACACTCCGGAATCATCTGCCGGACATGCCAGAACCAGCTCTCAGACACACCAGAACCACGTGCCGGACACGCCGGAAGCACGTGCTGAGCATGCCTGAGCCACATGCTCGACTTGCAAGAAACACCTGCCAGACACGCCAAAATCACCTGCCGGGTACGCCAGAACCACGTGGCGGACACTCCGGAATCACCTGTCGGGCATGCCGGAACCACCTATCAGGCTTGCCAGAACCATGTTCCGGACACGCCGGTACCACCTGCCTAGTATGCCGGAACCACCTGATCCACTCCCCAGAACCACCTGCTGGACACGCCAGAATCACCTGCTGGCTACGCCAGAACCACTCGGCAGACACTCCCGAACCACCTGCCGGGCATGCCGGAACCACCTCTCAGACGTGCCAGAACCACTGCCGGACACTCCGGAATCACCTCCCGGGCATGCCGGAACCACCTCTCAGAGGTGCCAGAAACACATGCCGGACACTCCGGAATCACCTGCCGGGCATGCTGGAACCACCTCTCAGAGGTGCCAGAACCACATGCCGGAGACTCCGGAATCATCTGTCGGGCAGGCGGAACCACCTCTCAGACTTGCCAGAATCATGTTCTGGACAGGGCGGTACCCCCTGCAGAGTATGCCGGAACCACCTGATCCATTACCCAGAACCACCTGCTAGACACACCAAAATCACATGCCGGCTACGCAAAAAACCACTCGGCAGACACTCCGGAACCACCTCCAGGACAACCCGGAACCACCTGCCGGACACGCCGGGACCACCTGCTTGACTCGCCAGAACCACCTGCCGGACATGCCAAAATATCCTGCCGGGTACGCCTGGAACACTTGGCGGACACTCCGGAATCACATGTCGGGCATGCCAGAACCACCTCTCACAACTGCCAGAACCATTTGCCGGAAACGCCGGAACCACCAGCCGGCTACGCCACAACCACTTGTCGGACCCTCAGGAATCACCTGCCGGGCATGCTGGAACCAGCTCTCAGAGGTGCCACAACCACATGCCGGAGACTGCGGAAGCAGCTGCCGAGAATGACGGAAGTTCCTGATCCACTCCCCAGAACCACCTGCCGGACATGCCAAAATCACCTGCCGGGTACGCCAGAACCACGTGGCGGACACTCCGGAATGACCTGTCAGGCACGCCGGAACCACCTCTCAGAGGTGCCAGAACCTCGTGCCGGACACGCCAGAACCAACTGCTGGACAGACGGGAACCACCTGCCGGACGCTCCGGAACCACCGGCTCGACTCGCCGGAACCACCGCTGGACATGCAAAATCACCTGCCGGCTACGCCAGAACCACTTGGCGAACACTACGGAATCACCGGCCGGGCATGCCGGAATCACCTGCTCGACTCGCCACAGCCACCTGCCTGACACACCAAAATCACCTGCCGGCTATGCCACAACCAGTTGGTGAACACTTCGGAATCACCTGCCGGGCATGCTGGAACCACCTGCCGGTCACGCCAACATCACCTGTCAGCTACGCCAGAACCACTTGGCGGACACTCCGGAATCACCAGAGCCACCTGCAGGACACGTCAAAATCACCTGCCGGCTACCACACAACCAGTTGGTGAACACTTCGGAATCACCTGCCGGGCTTGCTGGAACCACCTGCCGGTCACGCCAACATCACGTGCCAGCTACGCCAGAACCACTTGGCGGACACTCCGGAATCACCTGACGGGCATGCTGGAACCACCTCTCAGAGGTGCCACAAACACATGCCGGAGACGGCGGAAGCATCTGCCGAGAATGCCTGAAGTTCCTTATGCACTCCCCAGAACCACCTGCCAAAGATGCCAAAATCACCTGCCGGGTATGCCACAACCACTTGTCGGACACTCCAGAACCACCTGCCGGGCATGTTGGAACCACCTCTCAGAGGTGCCACAACCACATGCCGGAGACGGCGGAAGCACCTGCCGAGAATGCCGGAAGTTCCTGATCCACTACACATAACCACCTGCTGGACACGCCAATATCACCTGCCGGCTACGCCAGAACCACTTGGCGGACACTCCAGAATCACCTGCCGGGCATGCCAGCACAACGTCTCAGAAGTGCCAGAAGCACATGCCAGAGAGGCCGGAACCATGTCCCGGACAGACCGGAAACACAGGAAACACTCGCCGGAACCACCTCCTTGACTCACCGGTCCCACCTGCCAGACACGCCAAAATAACCTGCCGGCTACGCCAGAACCATTTGGCGAACACTGCCGAATCACCTGCCGGGCAGGTCGGAACCACCTCTCAGACATGCCAGAACCACATGCCAATGACACCGGAAGCACCTGCCGAGCACGCTGGAACCACCTGCTCGACTCGCCAGAAACACCTGCCACACACGCTAAAATCACCTTCCGGCTGCACCACAACCAGTTGGTGAACACTTCGGAATCACCTGCCGTGCTGGCTGGACCACCTGACTGTCACGACAAAATCACCTGCAGGCTATGCCAGGACCACTTGGCAGACACTCCACAACCACCTCCAGGACAGACCGGAATCACCTGCCGGACACGCCAGGACCACCTGCTTGACTCGCCAGAACCCCCTGCAGGACACCCCAAAATCACCAGCCGGCTACCCCACAACCACTTGTCCGACACTCTGGAACCACCTGCCGGGCATGTTGGAACCACCTCTCAGAGGTGCCACAACCACATGCCGGAGACGGCGGAAGCACCTGCCGAGAATGCCGGAAGTTCCTGATCCACTCCACAGAACCACCAGCCGGACACGCCAAAATCACCAGCCGGCTATGCCAGAACCACTTGGCGGACACTCCAGAATCAACTGCCTGGCATGCCAGCACAACCTCTCACAAGTGCCAGAAGCACATGCCGGACAGGCCGGAACCATCTCCCAGACAGACCGGAACCACAGGAAACACTCGCCGGTGCAACCTGCTTGACTCACCGGTCCCACCTGCCGGACACGCCAAAATCACCTGCCCGCTACACCAGAACCACTTGGTGGACAAGCCGGAATCACATGAAGGGCATGCCGACACAACCTCTCAGACGTGCCAGAACCTCGTGCCGGACACCCCAGTACCACCTGCCGGACACAACGGAACCACCTGCCGGACACGCCGGAACCACCGGCTCGACTCGCCGGAACCACCGCCGGACTTGGAAAATCACCTGCCGGCTACGCCAGAAACACTTGGCGAACACTCCGGAATCACCTGCCAGGCATGCCGGAACCACCTCTCAGACACGCCGGAACCACATGCCGAACACGCCACAGCCATCTGCTCGACTCGCCGGAACTACCTGCTGGACAGACCGGAACCACCTGCCGGACACGCCGGAACCACCGGCTCGACTCGCCGGAACCATTGCCGGACAAGCAAAATCACCTGCCGGCTACGCCAGAACCACTTGGCGAACACTCCGGAATCACCTGCCGGGCATGGCGGAACCACCTCTCAGACATGCCGGAACCACATGCCAATGACACCGGAAGCACCTGCCGAGCACGCCAGAACCACCTGCTCGACTCGCCAAAACCACCTGCTGGACACGCCAAAATCAGCTGCCGGCTACGCCACAACCATTTGGTGAACATTTCGGAATCACCTGCCGGGCTGGCTGGAACCACCTGCCGGTCACACCAACATCACCTGCCAGCTATGCCAGAACCACTTGGCGGACACCATGGAAACACCTGTCGGGCCGGCCGGAACCACCTCTCAGACGTGCCAGAACCATGTGCCTGAGATGCCGGAACCACACCCCAATCAGAACGAAACCACCTGCCAGACCCGCCTGAACCCCCAGGCGAGCACACCTGATCCACCTGCTCAACTACCCGGAACCACCTTCCTGACACGCCAAAATCACCTGCCGGGTATACCAGAACCACTTGGTGGACACTCCGGAATCATCTCCCGGACATGCCAGAACCAGCTCTCAGACACACCAGAACCACAGGCCAGAGACGCCAGAAGCACCAGCTGAGCATGCCTGAGCCACCTGCTCGACTCGCAAGAAACACCTGTCGGACATGCCAAAATCACATTCCGGGTACGCCAGAAACACTTGGCGGACACTCCGGAATCACCTGTCGGGGATGCCGGAACCACCTCTCAGACTTGCCAGAACCATGTTCTGGACAGGCCAGTACCACCTGCCGAGTATGCCGGAACCAGCTGATCCACTCCCCAGAACCACCTACTGGACACGCCAAAATCAACTGCCGGCTATGCCAGAACCACACGGCAGACACTCCGGAATCACATGCCAGGCATTCCGGAACCACCTCTCAGAGGTGCCAGAACCACATGCCGGAGACTCCGGAATCACCTGCCGGGCATGCCGGAACCACCTATCAAAGGTGCCAGAACCACATGCCGGAGACTCTGGAATCACCTGCCGGGCATGCCGGAACCTTCTCTCAGACGTGCCACAACCACGTGCCGGAGAGACCGGAAGCACCTGCCGAGACCTCCGGAACCACCTGCTGGACATGCCGGAAACACCTGCCTCACAGGCCAAAATCATATGCCAGCTACGCCAAAACCACTGGGTGGACGCTCCAGAATCACCTTGCGGGCATGCCGGAACCACGTCATGCACAGACGGCAAACAACTGCCGGACCTGCCGGAACCACCTGCCGAGCACGCCGGAACCACCTGCTCGACTCAACAGAGCCACCTGCCGGACACACCAGAAACACCTGCGGGGTACGCCAGAACCACTTGGAGGACTCTCCGGGATCACCTGCCGGGCATGCCGGAACCACCTCTCAGACGTGCCAGAACCATGTGCCGGACACGCCGGAACCACCTGCCGAGTATGCCGGAACCACCTGCTCCACTCCCCAGAAC